>NW_027632451.1:0-37270 GCF_902686455.1 Sciurus vulgaris
TTGTGGGTGGGCATGATGGTGGAACTCACTTAAGTATTTTTACATGTATACATAGGAAAATTATGTTAGATTTATTCTACTGTCTTTCCGATTTCTATCCTCCTCCCTTATTTTTATCACCATTGTCTAATCTTATGAACTTTTCTTACCCTCCCCACCTTTTGTGGTTTATATTTAACATATTAGTCAAAAAATAAACCTTTGAATTTGGGAATGTGTTTATTTCTCTTAGCATAATATTCTTTAGATTCATCCATTCACTTGTAAAAGTCATGGAGTCATTCTTCTTTATGGCTGCATTAACAATGCATTGTGTATATATGCCCCAATTTCTTTATCCATTCATTTGTTGAAGAGCACCTATATTGCTTTCATAACTTAGCTATTTTAAATTGTGCTGCTATAAATATTAATGTGGCTGTGTCCCTGTAGTATTCTGAATGTAACATACTATGGGTATATATTAAGGAGTGGGTTCAATCAATTTAATGGTGGATACATTTCTTCAAGAATATTCATATTCCTTCCCAGAGGGTTTACAAAAATCTGCAGTCCCACCAGCAATGTGTGAGCATTCTGTTTTCTGCACATCCTCCTGAACACGTATTGCTTATATTCTTGATACTTACCATACTGGCCAGATTGAGATGTAATCTCTGGGCACTTTTAATTTGTATTTCTCTGACATTTAAAGATGTTGAACATTTTTTGAAATATTTGTCGATTATTTCTCTATTCTTTGTGAAAGGTCTGTTCAGTTCCTTTGTCCCTTTATTGATTGTGTGTGTGTGTGTGTGTGTGTGTGTGTGTGTGTAAAATTTATGAATTCATTGTACATCCTAGAAATTAACAACATATACAGGTAGCAAAATTCTTCTCCCATTCTATAGGTTCTGTCTTCATGTTTCTTTTGGTGTAAAGGTATTTAGTTTGGGACAATCTAATTTATTATTATTATTATTATTTTTTAGAGTCCTATTCATGAACTCAGTTCCTGTACAATGTGTTGGAGATCTGGGCCTAACCGCTCTTCTAGTTGGTTCTGTGTTTCTAGTAAAATTTCTAGGTCTTTGATTTACTTAGTGTTAAGTTTTGTGCAGGGTGAAAAATAGGTATTAACTTTTATTCTATTGCATATGAATTTCCAGTTTTCTTTTCACCATTTGTTGAAAAGGCTGTCTTTTCTCCAGTATGCACTTTTAACATCTTTGTCTAATATGAGGTAACTATATTTATGTGGAATTAAAATATGCATCTTCAATTGTGTTCCATTTGCTTTCATGCCTATTTAGTTCAATTATTAGCTCTGTTCAATTATTTTCATTGTAGAGGTACTTCAAGTCTTTATGAGGTTGATTCCTAAGTAGGTTTTTTTTTTTTTTTTTGAGGCTATTGTGAATGGGATCATTCTTCTAATTTCTATAGTAGCTGATTCATTATTGATGTGTAGAAATTCAGTCGAGTTATGGATATTCATTTTGTTTGTCATTACTTTGTTGAATTTCTTCATGCGTTCTAGAAAATTACCAGTTGAGGTTTTGGGACTTTTACATATAGAATCAGGTTGACAGCAAAAACACATAGTTTGAACACTTTTTTTCTACTTATATCACATTAATTACTAGGTTTAGATTAATTACTCTTGCCAGCGTTTCAAGGAGTATGTTGAACAAAATTGGTAAATGAGGACATCCTGCTCTTCTTCCTGTTTTTAGTGGGAATGACTTCAGTTCCTCCATTTAGAATGATGTTTGCTTGGCTATGATCATGGTGACCTATTATTTTACTTTATTTATTTATTTACTTTTAGGTTTTCTTTTCTTTTTTAAATTTATTTTTATTTTAAACAAATGGGATACATGTTGTCTCTCTGTACACAGAGTAAAGGCATACCATTTGTGTAATCAAACATTTACATAGAGTAAAGTTGTTTGATTTATTCTGTTAGTTTTTCCTTCCACCCCACCCCTCCCACTCTTCTTTTCCCTCTATACAGTCCCTCCTTCCTCCATTCTTGCCCCTTTCCCACCATTATGTGTCATCATCTGCTTATCAGCGAGGTCATTTGTCCTTTGGTTTTTTGAGATTGGCTTATCCCACTTAGCATGATATTCTCCAATTTCATCCATTTGCCCACAAATGCCATACTTTTATTATTCTTTATGGCTGATTAATATTCCATTGTGTTTATTTATATATATATATATATATATATATATATATATATATATTACAGTTTCTTTATCATTCATCAATCAAAGAGCATCTAGATTGTTTCCACAATCTGGCTATTGTAAGTTGGGTAACTATGAACATTGATGTGGCTGCATCTCTGTAGTATGCTGATTTTAAGTCCTTTGGGTATAGATCAAGGAGTGACATAGCTGGGTCAAATGGTGGTTCCATTCCAAGCTTTCTGAGGAATCTCCACACTGCTTCTCAGAGTGGTTGCACTAATTTACAACCTTACCAGAAATGTATTACTGTACCTTTTTTGCCACAAGCTCAACAACACCTATTGTTGCTTGTATTCTTGATAATTGCCTTTCTAATTGGGGTGAGAAGGAATCTTACGGTAGTTTTGACTTGCATTTCTCTTATTAGTAGAGATGTTGAACATTTTTTTCATACACTTGTTGATTGTTTGTACATCTTCTGTGAAGTGTCTCCTCATTTCTTTAGCCCATTTGTTGATTGGGTTATTTGTATTCTTGGTGTACAGTTTTTTGAGTTCTCTATATATTCTGGAAATTAGTGTTCAAGCTGAAGTAAGAGTAGCAAAGATTTTCTCCCATTCTGAAGGCTCTTTCATCACATTGCTGATAGTTTCCTTTGCTGAGAAACAGCTTTTTAGTTTGAATCTATTCCAATTATTGATTCTTACTTTTGTTTCTTATGCTATGGGGGTCCTGTTAAGGAAGTATGATCCTAGGAAGACATGCTGAAGATTTGGACCTATTTTTTCTTCTATAAGATGAAGGGTCTCTGGACTGATTCCAAGGATCTTGATACATTTAGAGTTGAGTTTTGTGCAGGATGAGAGATAGGGGTTTAGTTTCATTCTGTTGCTTATGGATTTCCAGTTTTCCCAGCACCATTTGTTAAACAGGCTATCTTTTCTCCATTATATGTTTTTGGCACCTTTGTCAAGTAGGAGAAAATAGTATTTATTTGGGTTTGTGTCCATCTCCTCTATTCTGCACCATTGATCTACATGTCTATTTTGGTGCCAATACCATGCCATTTTTGTTACTATTGCTTTGTAGTACAGTTGAAGGTCTGGTATTATGATACCTTCTGCTTCACTCTTCCTGCTAAGGATTGCTTTAGCTATTCTAGGTTTCCTATTCTTCCAGATGAATATCATGATTGCTGGCTCTATTTCTGTAAGGTATGTCATTGGGATTTTAATTGGAATTGCATTGAATCTGTATAGCACTTTAGGTAGTATGGCCATTTTGACAATATTAATTCTGTGTATCCAAGAACAGAGAGATCTTTCCATCTTCTAAGGTTTTCTTTAATGTCTTTCTTTAGTGTTCGGTAGTTCTCATTGTAGAGGTGTTTCACCTCTTTTGTTAGATTGATTCTCAAGTATTTTACTTTTTTTGAGGCTTTGTGAATGAGGTAGTTTTCCTAACTTCTCTTTCTGAAGATTCATCACTTATGTATAAAAATCCATTGGATTTATGAGCATTGATCTTATAACCTGCTACTTTACTGAATTCACTTATGAGTTCTAAAATTTTTCTGGTAAAATTTCAGGGTTCCTGTAAATATATAATCATGTCTTCAGCAAATATGGATAGTTTGAGTTCTTCTTTTCCTATTTATATCCCTTTAATTACTTTGGTCTAATTGCTCTGGCTAGTTTCAAGGGCAATGTTGAATAGAAGTGATGAAATAGGGCATCCCAGCCTTTTTCAATTTTTTTTAAGGGGGAGTGCTTTCAATTATATCACAACACAATAATACTAGATGATTTTAACACACGTCTCTCACCACTGCACAGATCTTCCAAACAAAACTTGAAAAAAGGAAACATAGATCTCAATAACACCATCAATAATTTAGACTTAACGGACATATGTAGAATATACCATCCAACAAGGTGTGCATACATTTTCTCTAACAGCACATGGATCCTTCTCTAAAATAGACCATATTTTATGCCACAAAGATAATGTTAGCAAATACAAGAAGATAGAGATACTACCTTGAATTCTATCAGATTGTAATGGATTGAAATTAGATATAAATGATAGAAAAAATACAGAAACTACTCCAAAACCTGGAGATTAAATAATATGCTATTGTATGATAAATGGATAACAGAAAGCATCAGGAGGAAAATAAAAATAATTATTAGAAGTAAAAAAGAAAAAAAGACATCATGTCAAAATCTCTGGGACACTAAGAAAGCAGTACTTAAAGGAAGATTTATTTCATGGAGCATATTCAATAAAAGAAGAAAAAAATCAACAAATAAATGACTTCACACTACAGCTCAAAGCCCTAGAAAAAGAAGAACAGAGCAACACCAAAAGTAGTAGAAGACAGGAAATATTTAAAATCAGAGCTGAAATCAATGAAATTGAAACAAAAGAAAAAATTGAAAAAATTAACAAAATAAATACTTGGTTCTTTGAAAAAATAAACAAAATTGATAAACCCTTAGCCACACTAAGAAAGAGAAGGAGAGAGAAAACTCAAATTACTAAAATTTGGAATGAACAAGGAAATATCACAACAGACATGATTGAAATACAAAACATAATTAGAAGCTGTTTTGAAAATCTAAACTACAACAAAACAGAAAAGCTTGAAGACATCAACAGGTTTCTAGAAACATATGAATTAACTAAACTGAACCAGGAAGATATACACAATTTAAATAAATGAATTTCAAGTAATGAAATAGAAGAAGTCATCAAAAGCTTACCAACAAACAAAAGTCTGGGACCAGATGGTTTCTCAGCCAAATTCTACAATACCTTTAAAGAAGAGCTCATTCCAATACTCCTCAAAGTATTCCATGAAAAAGAAGAGGAGGGAACCCTCCCAAACTCATTCTATGAAGCCAACATCACCCTGATACCTAAACCAGAGACACATCAAGGAAAGAAAATTTCAGACCAATATCCTTAATAAACATCGATGCAAAAATTCTTCACCAAATTTTAGCAAATTACGTACAAAAATATATTAAAGAGATAGTGTACCACGATCAAGTGGGTTTTGCCCCAGGGATGCAATGTTAGTTCAACATTCTGAAATCAATAAATGTAATTCACCATATTAACAGACTTAAAGTCAATAATCACATGATAATTTTGATAGACGCAGAAAAACCATTTCGTAAAATACAGCATCCCTTCATGCTCAAAACACTAGAAAAAATAGGGATAGTGGGAACATTCCTTAATATTGTAAAGGCCATGTGTGCTAAGCTAATGACCAATATTATTCTAAATGGTGAAAAACTGAAAGCATTCCCCCTAAAAACTGTAACTATCATTTTAATGCTTTTGCATGCAATTTACCAGTATTTTATTAAGAATTTTTTGCATCTATGTTCATCAATGATACCAGCATAAAGTTTTTATTCTTTGATGTGACTTTGTCTGAATTTGGTATCAGGGGGCTCTTAGTTTTATAGAATTAGTTTGAAAGCATTACTTACTTTTCTATATTGCGTAAAAATTTGAGGAGGATTGATGTTAGTTCTTCTTTAAAAGCATGGTAGAACTTGGCTGAGAGTCTACTCAGTTCTAGATTTTTCTTTTTGTCAGGTTTTTCCATGGCTCCTTCAATTTAATTACTAGAATTTGATCTCTTCGAATTTTCTAGATTCTTTGTTTCAGTTTGGTTAGATCATACATATCTAGGAATATTCTAACACATTGGAGTAAAAGAACACTATACTTTCTGATACTCCTTTCTATTTATGTAGGGCTTGTGGTGATATTTTCTTCATGGATTTAAAAAATTTACATTGTTATCTCTTTTTCTATACTTAGCTGAGCTAAAAATTTATCAAATTTGTTTAGTATTTCAAAGAGCTAACTTTTTTCATTGATTTTTGAATTGTTTTTATACGGTCAAATTTATTGAGTTGAACTCTGATTTTATTTCCTGGGATCTATTGATAATGTTATTGATTTGTTCTTCTTTGTCTAGGGCCTTAAGATGTAATGTTTGTTCATTTTTTGTGTCTTCCTGTTTATTTAATAAAGGATCTCAATAGTATAAACTTTCTTCTTCTAGCCTTTTTCATAGTGTCCCAGAGGATATAATATGTTGTACCACCATTATCATTTACTTCTAAGTAGTTTTTATTTCACCACTGATTCATACTGCAATCTATTCATCATTCAATAAGATGATGTGCAATGATTTAGTCTCCAGGTGTTTGAGTATTTTCTACTTTTTGTCTTATCATTGCATTCTAATTATATTTTTCAAAATGTTTCACATGCTGTGGAGATGAAAGTATATTCAGTCATTGATCAGTTAAATATTCTATATATGTCTGTTAAGTCTAGATTTTTTAGCATATTTATTTATTTTTGTGTGAATTATCTATCTAATGTTGAGAGAGGTATTTTAAGTTTACCCAGCATTATTGTGTTTTGGCCTATTTGATTCTTAATGTTAAGAAAAATTTGCTTGATATATGTAGCTGCTCTTTTTAGAACATATCACTGCTATTTCTTCTTGTATGATTCTCTTAAGCAGAATAAAATGGCCTTCTTTGTCTGTTTAACTATAAAGTCCAATTTATCTGATATGGGTATAGAAACCCCTGCTTATTTATGAAGACAACATGAATAAAATATTTTCCCCAAATGTTCACTTTCATTCTGTGGATGTATTTCTTTATGTATAAGTCTTTGGAAGACAACATATAATTGGGTCTTGTTTTTCAATTCAATCTGCAAACCTATGGTGTTTTTTTATGAATTTAGACAATTTGTGTTCAGTGTTATTATTGAAAGATGCTTTTTTATTTTTTGTCATTTTGGTTTATTTCTAGTTTTTAACTTGAACTGATTCTCCTTTGAGTATTCTTCTAGTGTTGTTTCTGATATTGCTGTTTTTTTGTTTTAGCTCCATGTGTTTTTGAAATATTTTATTGAATATCTTTTGTAGTGTCAGCTTTAGGTTGTGAATTTTTAAATTTTATCATGGAAATTTTTTATCTTATCTTCAAATCAAAACCTTAATTTTCTTTATAAAGTATTTTTGGTTGGCATCCATTTTCTTTAGAGTTTGATATATAGTATTCTAAAGCTTCCTATCTTTTAGGATCTGGGTTAAAAAATCAGCTGAGATTTACATTGGTTTTCCTCAAAATGTGACCAGTCTTTTTCTCTTGCTGCTTGTATGATTATATTTCCTGTATGTTAGATATTTTCAAAATGATGTGTTTTGTAATGGGCCTCATGCAATTTTGTATATCTGGAGTTCTATATGCTTTCTATATTTAATTTTCCATTTTGTTTTTAAGACTTTGGAAATTTCCTGATGTTATTTTATTGTTAAGATTGTACAGTATTTTGTCTCTATTTCAGAACCATTATCTTTAAATTTCTGTTCATAGTCCCTTAACATCTTTTATCTGTAGTCATTGTTTTTTAAGATAATATACTTTGGCTTCAAGCCCTGATAATCTATCTTCCATGTGGTCTAGTCTGCTGGTAATGCTTTCAATTGGATTTTAATTTGGTTTATTACTACCTTCATTTTTATAATTTCCAATTAAATCTTATTGAGAACCTATATCTCCTTATTGAAGTTACCTTTCAATTTTTTTTTTTCTCCTCTGAATTCATTGATTTTGTCATCTTTTTTCTCATAGATCAGTTTAACCATGAACTTTCTGAATTCCAACTCTGGCCTTTCCTCCATTGTTGTGTCAATAAAATCTGTTGTTGAGGTATTCTGTTGTTTGGTATGTTTTTACCTTCATTTTTCATATTGATTGTGTGTCCACCCATCTATCTGGATGGATCTGAAGCAGTAGAGTTTCTACTTTATAAGTCTATAGTGCCCCTCTATGTGATAAGCATCTCACAGTTTGGGGGCAGAGGCCAATGATAGTAAAAATCTATGCCAAGAATACAGAGCAGTAGATTAGGTACTTAGTTCCTATATTGACATTTACAGTATTACTTGGTATAATATGCAGAAATAGAAGGATCAGTGATTTACATTAGTAAAAAAAGTAAATAATCATAAAGTATGTCTGGCACAAACTCAATAGGTGTTGTCTATGACTGCTGCCATATTAATTACTACTCTGGCATTGATGGTAGGGGAAGATATTATATACATCAAGTATCATAAAGAGGTGTTAAGGATCCATTTGGTTGTGGAACAAGGAGATAAGAAGGTAGAAAATGTGTGCAATTTTAAAGGGTAGAGTGCAACAAATGGTAACATAGGATGTCATGATAATGAGGAAGAGGGAGACAAAAATGGAAGAAATATAAAGGAAGAGTGGGATAGAATTTGGTTGTTCACAATAGAAAATGAAGAGGAGAAATGAGAAATAGAGAATACAGTGGTGGAAAAAAGTATACAAAACAAAATCAAACTATGCTAATCCAAAACCTTGACCCTCAAAAAACTGGCCATGAAAAATAACCTTCAACAAAAAGACTAGAAATTAGGAAGATAAACAACTGTTTATATGTATAGGTGTTCTTGAACCAATCAGTTTATATTGAAGTAAATCAAAACAACAAAAACAAAATAAAACATAACCAAAAATTTAAAAAGTGAAAAACCTGGATGAAAAGCTAAGAAATTATGGAGTCATTTTGACTTTGTTGGACAAATAGTGAGCATATGTGTTTGCTCTCTGTCCCCAACTGACTTTGTTTCTTCTTGAGGTGTGAACTGAGTGTGGGATATGGGGTGTGTGTTGTCAAGCCCTTCCTTTTTATTATTACTCACCATATAGCCAGCTGGATTCTAAGATTTCTAAACTTTTCTTCTTGTGAGGTAGAGAAGGGGTGAAATGGGAAGAGCTGTGCACCCATTACCAGTGTGTGCTCTGCATTGGGCTTTATGAGAGAAGGTTCCATGTGTGGAGTTCCTAGTTGCAGGGACTTAGTTTTAATTACGTTCTCATTGCTTTATTTTGTGGTGAGTTGCTGGCATTGTTGGGATTAATATTCCTCTAAAGCCTGGCAGATGTCAACCTGTGATGGACTGGGCACTTCAGGTGGTAAAATATTGGGCTGGTTGGGGCTGCCTGTGGGTCAGAGTGCAATGCAGTGCCTGGATCAAATTGAACTGGCAGGGACATTGCAGACTGGCACTCTGCCCTATGGGCCAAGCAGTGAAATTGCAGGCATAATTGGTCAAGCAGTGGGCAGGGTATGAGGTTTGGGGGCTTAGAATACTGTGTCTCTGTGGTTCAGAGGATCCAGGCTGATTGTAGTCACAGACACCAGACAGATAGGGCAAACCAGGAGCAGTTGGATGTCAGAAAATTGGCAGGTGCCAGCAACAGGCAGGGCACTATAAATTGTGGAAGCCAGGGACTCAGTAGGTGCTGAACTAGGTGGGTTCAAGGGAAAGGTGGGTGCTGTCATCTTGGAAGTGCCCAGAACCAGTGAGGCAGTTAATCACAGAGCTATGTACCATGAAACTCACCACATCAAATATTTGATTCATTGTAGCTGGCCTTATAATCTCCTTTGAGCCACAGAACTCTAAGAATTGAAGAGAGTTGGGTTCTCCCTACCTCTCCAAATGTTCTTGGTTTCTTCTTTTCTCTGGGTTTTTAAATCTCAGTTAATTCTTTGCTAGGCTCAGAGAGGTTTATGCATGCCTAGTCATAATCTCCCAAATCTGGGTTTCCACTATCCATTGGAACAACTGTTTTTTACTCTCAAGTTGACTCCTGGTTCAGCTCTCCTATGATTATTGGTAAGCTTGCTGTAACTTTTTTTGGATCAATTTAATGAGTTGAACAGTCTCTGGTTCAGCAAGAGCACATTGACCCTCCAGTCTCAAGATTTTTCACTTGAAGCCTCAGAGAGAAGTACTATTTTCACCACTTGAGTTCTGGGTAAGTGAGCCAGGAGAAATGTTGCCTCACTCAAATACACCATCCTGCCTGTCTCAATAATAATATTTTTAGATTTTTTTCAAATGTGTACATAACGCTGTATGAGTTTTTCATATCTTAAGTCATAAAACCAAAAATAATGTGGATAGTAGTAATAGTATTCCTTTTTATGATATTTTATGAAGTATCCATTAAATGGCAGAGCTCAATATTTACTAAAGTTCATTTGATCTGAAATTCAGATTTAAGAAAATATTAAGGTCAAAAGAAAGTTTGAACATTAAAACAATTATCAGAGCAGGATAGTTACTATAAATGAGAAGAGCAAGAGAAATGAGAAGACAACAAAATCAATTGGATCAAATGATATTTATATTTTATGTGCACAGATATAAAAATATCAACCTTTTATATATTAAAATAATTTTCATGTAAAGAAAAATAAAAGTATTCAATTTAAAAAAAAAATCAATTTGTGATGTTTTCACTTAAAGAAATGATTGAATAATGCACAGTGGCACATACCCCTAATCCCAGCTGTTTGGGAGGAGGGGGGCATGAGGATTTAAATTTCAATGCCACCCTCTGAAAAATAGTAAGACCCTAAGCAACTTAGTGACACCCTGACTCAAAATAGAAAAAAGAATATAAAGTGCTGAGGATATTGATACATGGGTACAATTCATGGTCAAAATACATAAATAAATAAATAAGGCTATATTGTTCAAAGGGACACTGAGAAGGATGACAAATATTTTCTCAAACAATATTTTGTTTAAGAGATGGCAATACCCTGTAAAGAAACAATATATCCTTAAAAGTGAAATATTAATATGGTTGAAATATCTTGTGGACAAGTTCTTAAAAGATGGATTTGGTTGTATTTGCCAAACACCCTGCAATAACCCAATCTTTTGTTTAAAAAAAAGAAAAAAAAATTAAAACCCACTGATGCATACTAATTTGGGCAAGATCTGAGAGCTAAAAGTATCATAGTTTCAGATATTCATCGAAGAGTACCAAATCCATATACTTTACTAATAATAAAGCCAGGTAACAATGATTGGTTAAGTACGATTTTAAGAGATGAGTTCCTTTGCATTCCTCTGATAAGGTATTCCTAATTACTGTTCTTGAGTGACAGGACTTCAATACAAAATTAACAATCCAGTATTGCTGGGTTTTCTTCCAAAGAGATTTGATTTTTTTGAGTAGAATTCTATCAAAATTGTTAGCTGAGGGTCATGAGTGGATTAAGAAATCCTCTCTCAATATGAGGATTATCTGCCTATAGCTAACCCCACCTATGAACTCAGATTTTTAAATACTATATTACTGCAGTAAAATACCTCATCTCATTTGGATATGAGGTGTCCACTAAAATGATGGAATTTTGTAAACATGTCACCTATCTGGGATTCCAGATTATCCAATGTACCTGAATTTTGATATAAGATTTAAACAAGGGTATCTTAAGCTTTATAGAAGTCAGGAACTAGAGCCAGGTACATGGATGGGTTCCTGTAAATGTCAGTGCTATGATTGGATATTAGTTTTTCCCCAAAAGCTCATGCATGAGACAATGCAAGAAGGATTAGATATTAAATTATTAGGTTATGAGAGTCTTTCCTATTCAGTGCATTAAACCTCAGTTAGGGATGGAATGATAACTCCAGGCAAGTAGGGTATGGCAGGAGGAGAAGGATCCCTAAGGGCTAGCCTTTAAGGATTATCTTTCATCCTTGTTGAGCTGAGCACTCTCTGCTTTCCTGAACCATCTTCTCAATTGCTTTTATACACCACACTCTTCTGCCATGATGTTCTGCCTCATCTCAGTCTCAAAGGAATGGAGCCAACCATCTCTGAACTGAGACTTCTGAAACTGTTAGCCCCACAATAAACTCTTCATTCTCTAAAATTGTTCTTCTATAGAATTTTTGTGACAGTCGTAAAAAATCTAACTAAAACAGTCAGATGCTGGTCTTTAATTTTAGCTTAATATGTAAACTCCTGTATTAGGCCTTAAAAAGAAAAAAATAATAAAACATTTGATTTTGTACACCAGAATTCCAAGCTACCTGTGTGAAGTTAAAAGATACTCATGACACTTTCTGCCCTACACCTACCTGACACAAAAGGTTATAAGACTATATAATAAAGGTGAGAAACAAGGTACAATCCTTGAGGTTCTCAGCTTGACCATACCATGAAAGGAAGTTTCTCCTTCCCCTGGGGTGTGATTGCCAATTATGATCTACCACAAGAGTTTGAGAAACTCACACTCAACCATTTCTTTGGAAAAAAATACATCTCAACAGAGTACAGCACAGATGAGAAACTTCAAAATATTTTAAAAAGGAGGAAACATTAAAATTACAAAAAAATAATATGAGTATAAAGCAATACTATTTAAGGACATTAAAATTCAAGCTAAAAGACTATTGTACACTCACCAAGAAGAAAAAAAAAAAATCACACACATGCAACAAACTAATGGTCACCCAGGAGTTAAGTGATTGGAATTGTCAGGCCTGCTGTGGTAAGGTAAAAATTAAAGTACGTTTGGAAAATAGCATGTCACTTTCTATTTAGGCACATACTGTGAACTATTAATATACCCCTAGATAGAAAATAAGTAGGAAAAATGATTATAAGAGAATGCTCTAACTGGAACGCACCACTGGTGACTTTACCCCTGGGACAGTTTCCTCCAGCTGCCACCACACTGTGTAGGCTAGCACCCTTCAACCTGGATGATGGGACCCAGTTTTCACATAAGTACAAACAGAGCCCCAGCACCATCTCAGAGAAAAGCATAGGGCAGTTGTCTAATTACCACAAGGACCTGAAGGACAAAGCAAAATGGAAAGAGAAAAATAAAGAAGTGGTAGAGGAGGCTAAGAAGGGGATTGAGGAGGAAAAAGTACCTGCTGAGTATGAAGAGGGGAATAAACAATATGTAGAAGAGGAGGAAGAAGAAGAGAAAGAAGATAAAGTAAATACCAATTGGGAGAAATCAGAAAATGGGGTGACCGCAGGAGACCCCTTCCAATGGTTTTGGGATGGAATGCCCTTTGGAAAGTAAGAGTGGGAAAAAACTAGAGTGCAAACACTTTACCTGCTTGTAGCTTGGAGAACTGCACAGGAGATACCATTCTTTTTAGTCCAGCCTTCTCGTTTCCACCTGTCTAGATGTTGATACTCCCCACTAACTCTCCCCTTGTTACACCATCTGGTCTGCTCCATTTGAGCTTTCCTCTGGTCACCAGTTTTATTTCTCCCCTTACTTGCACTTTTGCTACCTCATACCACTTATACTCTCATTGCCTCTCATAGCAGCCCCCAGCCTTACCTCCTGCTCCAGCCTTCTCTAGATTTACCTCACAAATTCCCCTATCAGCTACCAGGAGGCTGGGGTGAGGTCAAGGTCAGAAACAAACCCACATCTTCCACTTTCTCCTGCACTTTTTGCAGAAATAAGTTCAGAGGGAGTAATGCTTCTCTTTTATTTTTTGCTTGCTTTGTTTTTAAAAAAGGATAAGTAGTACTATACAGAAAAGGAAAAGAGTATGTACTATCAGACATTATGGAAGGGTACTAAGAGGAATAGGGCATGAAGGTGTACTCAGGGCATCATTAATGTTCTATTTCTTGATGTAAACAATAGTACATTGTTATTTTTCCTTTGTGTTAATTCAAGAAACCCTATAATTTCAATGTTTTCTGTTCTTGCTGTACTTAATAAAATCAAATTTATTACATGAATGGCTGTGAGGAAGAGCAAAATAAGGGATTTAAAATGACATTTGGGAATATTTTATTTTAAATTTATTTTATTTTTTTCTAATTACTTGAACATGGCAGTAGAATGCATTTATACATTTTGTATATCACACATGAATGGAATGTAATCTCTGGGAACATATTTTAATAATGGACACAACAATTTGATTGATTATGCTGCTGGTTTTAAGAATATGTACATATGCCACAAGATAAAAGTATACACTTAAGATATGTGCAGGTAAATATGTGCCAATTAAACCTCCATAAGACTGTTAAAAAATGGGGTGTATCCAAATTTGATGTTAAAAGTGAAATATAGAAACATAAATTAGTAATCCATAAAATGACTAGGAATTTATTAGCAAATCATCCATCTTGATAGTTTGAAACAAATGAATTTTTTAAAAGTAAGAGTAGAGAAAAAATCCTAAGCAAAAGAGTAAAATTAAAAGATATTGAAAATAAACATAACACAGAATCACCAAAGTCAATGATGGTGCTTTTAAAAAGCAAATGAGCCAGATATAGTGGAGCAAGTGTGTATTCCAAACAACTCAGGAGGATTAGTCAGGAGTATCAAGAGTTCAAAGGCAGCCTCAGTAACTTAGTGAATCACTTACTAACTCAGAGAGACTCTGGTAAATTCAATAATTCAATAAGTAAAAATTATATCAATTATATACTAAGTAATTGCATATATATGCATATATATAATGATGTCTCACTTGAAGTGAATATATTCTTGTGAAATTCTTTCTAAAATGATTCTGCTATTTTCCAAATACCTGAGTGTAATGACAAGCATTTAGTTGGGACAGACTGCTACATGGTAGAGGTCCTTTGATATATCCATTCCACTGTTGTACATGAAGTCTACCACTGACCAAAACACCATAATGCCACAATAGAATGATGTTATAAATTTAAAGCAATCAGGGTAGACTTCATGATAAAATTAATACATGGTCAAACTTAAGTAAAATCTCTTAATAAATCTTTTGTTATTTAGACAGTTTTAAATCATAGAGATTGTAGTGTAGGAAAGAGGAAAAATGGCATTGTTTCCAAAGAAAAATGCTAGGATATGGGGATATTTGTATGATAGTAAAAATGCTATTGTATGCTTTACTCATTCCACATAACCCATTTTCACATACTAAATATAAATATAAGAATTATGAAAAGAGAAATATAAAAAAAAATATAAAGCATCCAAAAGTTGACATAAGAAAGTGAGACAGGATGCATATGGTGGTGTACAATTGATATATCCAGTACTCTAGAGGCTAAGGAAGGAGGATCACAAGTCTATGACAAAACCAAGAAACTTCTCAAATATGTCTGAAAATAAAATTTAAAAAAGAGCTGAGGATATAGCTCAGTAATAGAACACCAGTTTCAATCCCTAATCAAAAAAGGGAAAAAGAACAACGCAAAAGTTATTTTTTCAAACTTACACAAAATAATATTTTTAAGTTTATAATTGCATAATATTAAAATAAAAATTATTTTCATTAAATGATTCCATGAAATGGTGCAAGGACAAATGACCTAATTACCTCATATATATCAAACACTTATAAGAAGAAAACTACACACTGCAAAAAGAAAAGCAGGCAAGAAACTTGAATATTCACTTTAAATAGACCATATATAAGTGTTTCATCATCATAAAAAACTAAAAATCTTTAGAAATTAGGCAATGTAAAATAAAATCACATCATATACACAAAGTTAAATAGTATTGATGAACATGTGGAAGAAAGGCATTCTCATAAAGGGAAGATTTTGTTTTAACTGTTTTTATCCATGTGCAGAATTTTATTTGTAATCAAGCAATCATGATACACCACTACCAGAAACATAGATTAAAATTAAAACACCTCGACATATGAGGACATAACTATATTTCTCCTGAGTTGAAACCCAGGGGCATGATTAAAGTGGGTGTATATTTATGAAGAAATAATAAATTATAAAAAATAATGGTTCTCAAAGGTAGACACATTTTTTATTATATTCAGTTTGACATATACTTAAAAACACCATGTATATTTTAAAAAGTTGTCTCATGAATGTTTCATTTCATATATAAGAATATTTTAAAAAGTGCAGAATTTGAGAAAAATAAAAATACAAAGAAGTACATCAAACAACCAATTGCACACCTTATGTATAGATGGTAAACCTATCATAAGGATGACCAAGTCAACTATAATAATACCTCAATGAAATTAAAGAAGGGAACAATGCAAAAAACATACAAAATTCTCCAGGAAGTTATATATATATATTATATATGTGTGTGTGTGTGTGTATATATATAATTATATTATATTATGTTATAATATTTATATATATAATTAGCTAATAACTCTCTGAAATATAAAGCAATGTACTAGCTATCATTACCTGATACTAATATTCATTATAAAATTATAATATTGTGGTAATATAAAGGCCAAAAAATCACAATAGAGAAAACTAGATAGGTAAGTCCGTATATATCTAAATATTATTTTTATTGTTAAGTGCAAAAAAAGGCCTATATAAATACAATCATATCAAAAAATAGTATTTAAAGTGAATGGTATAATCCAACCAAAAGGTAGATATTAATACAAGAGGCCCAGACCACTGGTTGGGATTGTGTGCAGAATGTGGGTGACACTGGAATTATACCCCAGCACCACAAACCAGAGAGCAGATTTAAGAGGGATGATTATAAAAATATAACAGAATATGAACCTACTGACTCTTGGTCCACTCGCGGATATACCAAATCAATATTTACTCCTGTTTTGAATCTGTCTTAAATTTATAAACTAATTAGAGGAATATAGAACAATAATATCTACCATCAGATGAGGAGGAAAGGTTGGGTTATATTAGGACATTAGGATTACTTGAGCAATAATTCTTATAACTGGGATGGGATTCTTAAATCCACTGTCACTCTGAGTAGAGGAAGACAGTTTGAGTCATAAATATAGCACATTTAATTTTAAATTTCCTACAGTTTGAATTTTAATTTAACTGGTGCACACAGAGAAAGAGACTAGATATACATGAGTATAAAGATCAGAGAAAAAAGTAGTTTTCTATGAAAATTCAAGGTCCCTGGGTTTTATTTCATGGGACCAGGGAAGAAGAGGAGATAAAACTCAAGGGTCCCAATTTTCCCTAAAAGACATTTGCCAGCATAATCTGCAAAAGGCTGTTGCTAAGAATTGAGGTTCTATCTATCCAACACCAAAGAGTTAATAAGGGAAATATATCCCATGACTGGCAGCCCAAGTGAAAGTGAAGTACTTCTTGAGCCCTCTTCCTCAGCTAACCTCACTAATAACTCCAGGACTAAGCAATTCTTTCTGTAAGGAATATGTCTGAAATTCAAAGTTTTCCATTCACTGGACTACATCCTAAACCTCCAGGTTTTGGGAGCAATGACAAATGCATATTTGCTTATCTCAGTATCTCACAAAGAAGAGACTCTGTATTGGTATGCAAGTGTTTCCATGGACTAAAATCCCCACCAGGAGTGAAGAAAAAGGGATAAAAGGATAGATCCCTGTATATTTCTAGAATAGGACCACATCAACTTCTTTCAATTAGTGTAAGGCAGCCTCAATTCTAACAAACTTGCATCATAAGTTTAGTGCACCATTCAACAATAAAAGCATCTGTGACCTGAGTGCAGCTGTTAGAATGGTTACTATCAAAAAGTGGAAGAACAACACGTACCCCAATTATATGGATATGGAAGAAACACTTTAACTGCTAGAAATGAATTTAGTAAAACCAATTTTAAAAAGCCTTGAAAGTTGAAAGTTCTTTAAAATCTAACTGAAAAATAATAATTCTGGGTATATTTCCAAATTATTTGAAATCAGTATGTTAAATAAATGATTGCATTTTCATTTTCACTGCAACAGTATTCACAATAGCCAAGGTCAAGAAACACCTGAAGTGCATTTTGGATGAGGGTTACCCGAGGATATTTCTTCCAGCTGTAGGGTACTCAGCTACTTACTTGAAAAACTATACTCCCTATATTAAGTCTACTAACAAGATAAGACCAAAGTACTGATATTCACTAGACTCTCAAGAAACATTAGGTGTGCCAGCTGTGGGATCCTCATATCAGGTAGTTCTGAAACACAGTACCAGGAAAATGTCAGAGAGGGAAGGAGAACTTTCTTACATAATCTTCTTCAGGGGAACTCTCAACACAAAGACATTTGACAAGGTATCTGGCCTTGGAGAGACAAAAGGAGAATACAAGCACATATTTTTATAAAGGTCAAGTGATTTTTATGTACCTTTCTCTCATGTGAAATTCTCATAAATAATAAAAGCAACAAAATCCTCTGCTTTTGTGTTTTTCTATGGTACTGAGGACATAACACAGGGGCATGTTAAACATGAGCTACATACCCAATTTATGTTTTAAAAATTTGAGACAGGTCTTTCTAAGTTGCCTTTGCTCAACCTAAATTTCTGATGTTGACCTTAGAATTTCAATCTTTATGCCTTAGCCACCTGAGTCCCTGGGATTTTATGTGTTTGTCATTTCACCCAGGCAGAAAACAAATCCTGTAGAAAGTTCTATCCAGTTCTTGGTTAAAAAATAATAATAATAATAGTAATAATTTAAAAATAATGTACTCATTTGAAATGCAATAGGGGAAAATAATTGATAATATTGAGGACAGGGGAAGTTGTCATTGAAAATATGAACAGAAAGCTGAAATTTTAGGATTTTATTGACATATATATAAACATTTAAGCTGTCATACAGGGTTCTAGATTTCACATTTTGCTTCTCATACATTTAGAACATTCAGGAGGATTCAAACAGGTTGTCACACACCTGTAATCCTAGCAACTCATGAGTCTGGGCACAAGATTAAGGCCAGACTCAGCATCTGTTTCAAATTAAAAATGAAAAGTACCAGGGGTGTAGCTCAGTGGTAAATGACCTCTGGGTTCACAGCACAGTATCACCATCCCACCAAAACAGAAGAATGAGCTCAGGAAGAAGAAAGAACTGAGAAACATACAGACTACAGATCACAACTCTCCTCATGCAGGAAAACAATACATGGAATTGCGATTTGATGATCTTACCTTTCCACAATCCACCACACAATCTGGCACTGTGCTGGAATGCTGGCACATATGTGCTCAGACAGGACTTTAGATAGTGTATAAAAATATTCTGCAGATACATGACAGCCTATGGCTGAAATATGCCCCAATTGAGTGGCAAGTGAGGATTCAGGATTAAAGATCAATTCCTTATTTTGCAATTTGGCCTTAGGCTTAACTGCCAGTCTATGATATTTTTCTTCCTATGGTGAAAGCCCCTAAATGAGCAAGTGAACATGGAATCAAGATAAATTTTGTTGCCAGGCATGGTGGCACATGCCTATAATCCCCACAGCTTGTAAGTCTCATGTAGGTTCATTGCAAGTTCAAAACAAGCCTCAGCACCTTAGCAAGAACCTGTCACTGAATAAAATTTTAAAAAGTATTGGGAATGTGGCTCAGTGGTTAAGTGCTCCTGGGTTCAATCCCCAGTACAAAAAAATTGTGTCTAATTTAAAAGGCCAAACACCTCCACTACACCACATGATTCATACAACTTTTCTTATTATTTTAGAACTTGGTTAGTGGCACTTATTAAATAAAAGCAGGATTTCTTGTGTGTGTGTGTGTGTGTGTGTGTGTGTGTATAATTTTAATATATTTTGCTTGCTTTCTGGTATCTGAAATGGAATGGACCATGGCCAGCATTTGGAGGGAGAAAACCTACCTCTGGAAGCTTTCTGCTTAAAGTTCGCTGCTTTCATTCAGGGCAGTGTCTCTCCAGTTTCTTGAAACTAAGAAGAAATACAGATAAGAAATTGTGTTACTCACCTGAAAGAAAAGAAGGTAAGAGAATTGCCTGAACCTTTGTGCATATATAGAATAAGCACATATATTCCATACAAACAAAACCTTTTATATACCTGATTGCGGGGCTCCTTTTCTAGGACCTGGGGAAATCCTGGTTCAATTTATAACAAGGAATGACATCAGCCAGAAGTAATCTGAACCCTCCTGAACAAATCAACAACAACAACAACAACAAAAAAGGTTTCTACATCATTTTCTAAACATAGCTGATAGAGGCATGAAGCAGACAACCCTTTTATTGGGGACATGAAATTTAAGCAGTGCAAGAAAACATAATTATTTGAACCACCTTGAACCACCAGTGAATTCAAATTTGGATTTCAGACAAGGAAGATTCAACCATTTTTCTTGGGAATGGGAATGACATTGATTCCTACAGTGAAAAGGCTATTACACGCTTTGAAAAGAAAATTTATGTGAGTGGTGTATAATAATTAAACAATGAATATCTGAAGGGTTTTTCAGGTGATTTGTCAGCCATGACCATAGCACACACATGTATTTCTAGCCTCCATGAAGATCATTTTCCATCTGTGTTCTCTAAAATTATTTCCCATTATAGAGGTGAGTTAACACAGGTTTCTGAATATTAAATGGCAACTCAGTTGCACAAAGAGAACTACCCAGAGACAGAAATGTATAAAATCCCTTCAATGCTTCTGAAAGGCTGATTTGCTCCTGAGGTAGAGGATGTGTCTGAAGAAATATTTTCACTCCATTTTGAAGATAGTACCTAGAGAAGACATCCCAGGACCAATACAAATGTTTTGTTCCTATTTTCATGTTAATTAACTCTTCAAAACTGAGATATCAACCTAGATTTATTATGAGGTAAGAGCATAGTGATTACAGGGTGTAAAAATCACATCACAGGACCAGAGTCTGAGTATGATGCAAAAGAGAAATAAATCTAAAAGGCTCATAAATTTTAAAGTATATATATGGAACTATTTCTAAAAATATATGTCCATTTGTTGCTATCTCTACAATGTATCAGTACGAAAACAATAGTTTATAATGAATATTTCTTGGAATGCCAAATCTTATCCAATATGATTTTATATTAAAGTCCAAAATCTAGATAAGACAATGCACAATTGTCAAAAACATTACAAAAAATCTTCAAGGGAGGAATAGATGTTTTTGTGAACATATCATTCAACAATTTACTTAAATGATATTGAGGAAATATATTTATTTTCCTGCAACCATAGGGAAGTGAAATTTTCCTTATTTATATTTCCTGTTAGAATTCAAAAGATAAGCCCTAGAATTTTAAATGAAATAACCTCCAAATACAAAACATACAAGATATCCACAACTCAGGGGAATAAAAATGTAAACTTTTATATTAATTAAATGCAAAACCTTTTATTTCTTGAAATCCAATTCTATCTGCCTTTTTGGATACATTTTCTTAACTTTGAAGCCAGAAACCACAAAAGAAATGCAAGCAAATTACTTGAACTGCAAGTTAATACAGGGGATATCTGTATCTAATCTTCAAAAATCATAAAAAGTTCAAAATCTAAAGGAATATTAGAAATATTTAGAGAAATATAAAATTCCATCACAGACAAAATAATATTGATGATGATATAAAACATATGAATATTCATAAATTCAAGGAGTTAATTATTATTTGTGGGAACTTTTGTTATTGAGGATATATGATGCACACTGTCACAGAGACTTCCTAAAATTACAGCATGTGTGACCATGATAACAGGTAAGAACACAATAGTACTCATCCAAACACCAAACATACAATCTCAGGGGCATGGTTCAAGTGATTGTAAATTTTGGAAGGGATAAATAATTATCTGTGGGAAAAATGGTTACTAGGAGCCAGTCAAATTTTCAGAATATTCAGAAGATTCAGTTTAAGAAATAGTATAAAACACCATACTTAGGTTTTATATGTGTGCAATATGCATATGATATTTAATATGTATACATGTTTAGAAAGAAAATATGTAGAACTTATGAGAAAATAAATATCAGAAGCACAAGAAATACTCACTTACATATCTCATGTGTAGATGATAAAACTCATCATTACAAGGAAGATATTTTCCCCTTAATTTACCTACAATATATGCAGTAAAATTGCTATGTGCCTCTATGAATATATCACAGTAAATTCTACTTTTATGTGTATCTATAAAGCAGTAATGTATAAAACTATAAATAAATGGAAGAGAGGAGAAGGTAAGAGGAGAGGAAAAGAGAAACTACTGGGTAATGAAGTGGAGCAAACTATATTCCATGCTTATATGATTATGTCAAAATGAACACAAATATTATGTGTAACTATAGAGCAATAATGAAAAAAAACCAACATGCTTTACTTTTAATAAAATATGAAACCATAAACTTCTAAAATTCATCCACAAAATTATATATAATTTTACTCAGAAAATTTTTCAATTATAAGACCAAAAGGAGTACTTCTCATTACCTGATATTCATGTATATTGTGATACTAAACTACTACAGTAATCAAAAAGAAATCACAATATAAACTAAATCCATATGTGAATCCATACGTATGTAAAGATTATACATTAATTGCAATAGAAAAGTCTAAATAAATCAATCCATAACAAGACAATCTCAGCAAATAAGCTAGACCCTGTCTTGAAGTAAAAAATTAAAATTACTAGAGATATATCTCAGTAGTAAAGTATTCCAAGGAACAACTTCCAGCAACACACATAAAAAAAAAAAGAAAAAGAAAAAGAAAAAAGAAAGAAAGAAGGAAAGGAAAATAAAGGAAAGGATAGGAAAGGAAAAAGAAAGGAAAAATGATAATTAGCTAGCTTAGAAGGAAACATGGTCGCTACAGACCACAGTTGCTCTCCTGCTGGAAAATGGCATGTGGAGATTTTATTACAACAATGGGACCCCCTGTCAATCACCAACATCTGGGAAGATGCTGGGCCACAGGCACACACCTGTGAGATATTATTTGAGAATGTCCTTCAAGGATAAGGAAGTGAGGGGTCTGCCACTGACATGTTCTCCACCTGAATGGCCAGTAAGATGGAGGGTGCACTGCCCCACAGGAGGGCTCAGGCCTGCAGACTTCAGAGACTATGGAGAGTCCTGGTCTGCCAGGTCTGGTTCTGCCACAGCCAGTCCCGCAGTTCCAAAAGCCTCCCTCCCCAGCTCATGATGCCACTGCCCACTCACAATTTCCGGGTGTTCAGGCGCTGGTCCTTCTCCTAGGGATCTTCAACCCCTGCACAGCAGAGTAACCTGGGGCTCCTAAGCAGGACAGTGAAGCCTAGAGCTGAATGGCCGATATGGCAGACTCAGGAGAAACGAGAAGGCACTGGAAGCCCACCCCCAATTCCCTGTCAGCACACAGGATTGGACAGTTCTGACTGCTCCTGATTGGACAGGGCTTCAGACCATGCCTCTGGGGTATGAGACCAGGAGACTTCCCTGTGAGTGACAGTGAATAATAGCCAATGTACATGAATAAGAACAGAATGATAGGTCCTTGGTTGCAGCTTTCTTTTCTTTTGAGGTCTGGGAATTGCACTCCAGAGCCTCAGGCTGCTATTTTAAGACAATATTTTCTTCCAGGAGTTGGATCTAGTCCAACCACCAGAACATTTGCATTTAACCTGGTGCTCATTGCCATTTCAGTTTATGGATTATGTACACCAGTATATTATTCATGAATAAAAATAATATAATGGCAATTAATGTAAAATGTTATTTAACTATTCTGCTCTGTGTTCTTGTTAGGTGACAGACTAAACTTTGAATGGAACAACCCTTAAGGCAACAATATCCAATGAAAACAACCCCTTTGATGCAAGGGTAATTTAAATATTTCTAACATTCATATTGATAACATAAAAAGAAAGATTTGGCATTGATATTAATAACAAAATGCAGTCTTTCGAGAATATTACCTTCATGTGATTGATAAAATACTACCAATGAAGAACATGTGCTTTTGGAACTACACCCTCAAGTTTGACTCTCCCCAGCATACTTCATTTTACCATAGCCACATGCCAGGTTTGAGGGATATGGGTCCCCAGATGTCAGTGATTTAAAGGGCCTGGTCTATCACTTTACATGTTAGTGTTGAGGGATAGAGTTCCCTATAATATTTCTCCTCAGGCCCAAAATTAGAAGAAAAAAATACCCTGAGTGAGAGCAGAAAGTTCCAACCAGGAAGTGTCCAAAAGTAGATCATTCTTTCTCACTTCATACTTTCCACAGGTTTTTCACATTGCAGATATCATACAGCAGAAAAATGAAGATGCCTAGGGCTTAGGGACACATAGCCTGCAATCTTCCACAGCCCAGACTCTGCTATTTAAATACATGAAATGCAAACTTATTCAGCAATTTGAGGTTAGACCTATTGGCCAAAATGTAATATATGTTTCCTCCTGTGTACGTATCCCCACAATAAGTAAGTATGTGCACTGGGAATCAGGATAAGCTGTATCTGATTCCAGAGCCAAAATAGCGCCTCCAGATCACAAAACTCTTGCAATATTTCTTATTCTCATCAGACTTGAAAGGTGACAAAAATGTAAAAAAGCAGGAGGTATGATATATGTGTATAAAATCCACTCCTGTGTATTACATAGCACAACACAAAAAGAACATTCTCGGGGCTGGGGAGATAGCTCAGTCGGTAGAGTGCTTGCCTTGCAAGCACAAGGCCCTGGGTTTGATCTCCAGCACCACAAAAAAAAAAAAAAAGAAAAGAAAAAAGAAAGAACATTCTCATATAACTGTATCATCTTGGGGCTCCCATTCCAGAATCCAGGAAATCCTGATTCAGTTTACTTTAAGGGAAAACACTGATACCGCCATTTACTGGTGACAAGTTCTGCTCCCTCTAATGTTATATACATGCATGTGTGTGTGTGTGTCTGTTTGGGGGTGGGTACTGGGAATAAACCCAGAAGCATTCTCCAAAAGATGTACAACTGAACCAGATCCCTAGCCCATTTAAAATTTTATTTCAAGACAGGTCACTAAATTGTCCAGTCTGTCTTCAAATTTGCAACCTTTCTGCCTCAATTCCTTACGTCACTTTGATTACAGGCATGTACCACTGTACCCAGGACATATCTTTTTGGGGATAGCAATCCTAGAATAGTCAGCTATCTTCCCAGGATTTTAACTTTACCCAAACTAACTGATCCAGTTCCCACACCACCAATCCCCTCCTATTTGGGCTCCCACTCTCTTAGGCCACTATCTACTTGCTCTAATCACACTTTGTCTAATTAGTAGAGAACCAGGAAGGGCCCTTGTTTCCAAGAGCTCACTGATATTATTGAAGCATAGTAATCCTAAACCTGTTTATGGTGCTTCATCTTCTCTTTCTACACAAATAAAATAAAGTCTTATTCCCATATTCTCCCTCACCTTCCATACCCTCTGCCTTCTGGCCAACCTTAGTGCTTCCCATGTGGCTCTGCACAAAAATTTTTAGGAAACAGTAGTAGTCTTTGCCTGTCAAATTTGTTTCTGTGTCTCACCATAGCACAAATAAGTCCATGTTACAGTTGCAAATATGCCAAACATGCAAAACTTCACAAAAGGGCCAGGGTAATGGCATGAATGGCCTGCACCTCTGGGCCTGGGTCATGGGGGTGCAGCCAGCCCTGTGCTTTCTATTAGGCCCTTCCCACCTTAATGTGGAAGGCCTGCCAGAGGTGGGAAGGTAAGAAGGCTACTGCACTTGGGAGGCAGAAAATGTGCATGCACTGTTGCTCTTGCACACACTCTCTTCTGTCATGGTTGCAAACTTGGGTCACAGAAGAGGCACAGGAGCAGAAAAAAACCCTCAATAGTCAGGAGTGGAGTCTAACTTGAACCCAAGATTCAAATGCTAGTTTTCTTCCCACCTGCTTAATTACCTTCCCAGTGGACATATTGAAGTACAAAACAGATAGGTCTTTTACTTTTCTGGGTGTCTTTATAATCAGATTAGACTTTCTATGAGAAGAAAATAGTCTGTTGCTGTTTTGAACTCTTCTCTTTCTGATTGGTGTCAGGGCCTGTGACCAGAACTCTGCCAACACCCAGGACTCAGGGCTGTGAGAAAATGTCAGCTTACCCTGCATGGGATGGAGGACCTGTAAAATTCTAAAGCATGTTCCTGCTTTAACACCATGGTCATTTCTCCTGTAGTCAATGGCCCTGGCTGCATATCACTTCCTAGACACCACCATAAAATTGGCCTAAGCAAACTGACACTTCAGGGACTCTGATGCAACCCAAGCCAGGAGGCCGTCTGTGGAGAGTCCCACGGTGCCATCTAGTGGTCACAAGGGGCAATGGTGGGGATCTGCACATCACGACCCAGGATCTTCAATATAAAAAAACATGGTCCTCCCAAAGGTGGTCACAGTGCAAAGACTCAGCTTTCAGAACTTCTTAAACAATAGATTGGCTATGGATTTCACCTCTGGAAGAGAAATGAAGGTCAAAACATTTACAGGGTTTTGACTATTAGGCTTGGGTGTGGAGGAGGGTCTTAAAGAGGACACTGCAACAGAATTCCCTGGACTCCAGGGCATTAGGAAACCAGATGCCCAGCCTCTTGGATCTCAGGGTCTCTGTCCCTGGGTGGTAACTGACCAATCTGGGATGCTTGTCTGCCTGAGGTGTCAGTCAGTGAGGCCATCATAGAAAGGATTTTTCAAAGTGATGAAAAAATCATATTGTTGGAGGAAAGATGAAAACAGGGCATAGGTGTTTATCCCCAAGTGTGCACCTAGAGGGATTGTGAAAAGTACAATTCCTGAACCATCCTGAATCTGATACTGTAGTTCTGGGTGTAGCCTGAGGATCTGCATTTCTTTCAAGTTCTTTGGTGAAACTGATGTTGGTCTGGGGTCCACTCTTTAGGGCCCATACCCAACCATAATATGACTAAGTCTGGACTGTGTCTTCCTAAGTGATAGTGGACAGACAGATGTGAGTGATGGGAACACGAGGTTAAGGGAATAATTCTATAAAGTGTGAGACTACTATGCTTGCCTCCACCTTCTTTCTGTTCGAAGAAGCAAATAACCTGCATCCCTGCCTGGTCTATGTGGACAGGCTAGGTCCCAGTACTCATTAAATTACCTGTTATCAGCAGGAGCAATACAGGCCTGAAATAATGTTGATAAGAGAAACTCAAGTTTCTCTGAAGGGAGAGACTTTTGTGACTTTTCCCACAGACTAGATCCTGAAGGTCAGGAAGATAAAGATAATTCCTCCTAATCAGAAAACCTGTAAGCATTTGTGGTTAAGAAATTAATGATTGGCACCAAAATAGACAGGTAGATCAATGGTACAGAATAGAGGACATGGACACAAACCCAAATAAATACAATTTTCTCATATTAGACAAAGGTGCCAAAAATATGCAATGGAGAAAAGATAGACTCTTCAACAAATGGTGCTGGGAAAACTGGAAATCCATATGCAACAGAATGAAGCTAAACCCCTATCTCTCACCCTGCACAAAACTCAACACACAATGGATCAAGGACCTTGAAATCAGACCAGAGACCCTGCATCTTATAGAAGAAAAAGTAGGTCCAAATCTTCACCTTGTTGGCTTAGGATCAGACTTCCTTAATAGGACTCCCATAGCACAAGAAATAAAAGCAAGAATCAATAACTGGGATAGATTCAAACTAAATAGCTTTCTCTCAGCAAAGGAAACTATCAGCAATGCGAAGAGAGAGCCTATAGAGTGGGAGAATATCTTTGCCTCTCATTCAGATAGAGCACTAATTTCCAGAATATATAAAGAACTCAAAAAACTCTACACTAAGAATACAAATAACTCAATCAACAAATGGGCTAAGGAAATGAACAGACACTTCACAGAAGAAGATGTACAAGCAATCAACAGATATATTAAAAAATGCTCAACATCTTTAGTAATAAGAGAAATGCAAATCAAAACTACCCTAAGATTCCATCTCACCCCAATTAGAATGGTGATTATCAAGAACACAAGCAACAACAGGTGTTGGAGAGGATGTGGGGAAAAAGGTACACTCATACATTGCTGGTGGGACTGCAAACTAGTGCAGCCACTCTGGAAAGCAGTGTGGAGATTCCTTAGAAAACTTGGAATGGACCTACCATTTGACCCAGCTATCCCACTCCTCAGCCTATACCCAAAGCACTTAAAATCAGCACAGTACAGAGATAAAGCCACATCAATGTTCATAGCAGCTCAATTCACAATAGCCAGACTATAGAACCAACCTAGATGCCCTTCAATTGATGAATGGATAAAGAAACTGTGTTATATATATACAATGGAATATTACTCAGCAATAAAGAATAATAAAATTATGGCATTTGCAGGCAAATGGATGAAATTGGAGAATATCATGTTAAGTGAGATAAGCCAATCTCAAAAATCCAAAAGAGGAATGATTTCACTGATAAGCGGATGATGACACTTAATGAGGGGTGGGAGTGGGACAAGAATGGAGGAAGGAGGGACTGTATAGAGGGAAAAGAGAGGTGGGAGGGGTGGGGGAGAAGCAAAAAAATAGTGGAATGAATCAAACATCATTACTCTATGTAAATTTATGAATAGGCAAATGGTATGCTCTTACTCCATGTACAAACAGAAACAATATGTATCCCATTTGTTTACAATAAAAAATAAATTAAAAAAAGAAAAGAAAAAAAAACTAAAAAAAAAATAATAATTTAATGAGAACTGCTTAGCATAGGCCAAAGTGACCTAGAGTTGTTATGGCAGTGGGGTCTTGACAGTCTAAAATCACACAACTGTCAGTCAATAGTCAACAAGTGCTCTTTAGCAGGACTCTCTGGGAGCATTTTAAGGGTCCCCAAAAAAACTGGAGTGCAGGAAAGGCACACTGTCTCTCCCCTCTCTGAGATGACCCACTATTTCTCTTGAGAGTGTCCCCTATTTCTTTTATTATCCCTTCAATAAACTCGTGCCTATTACTCTGAGTATGAAGTCTGAAATCTTTCTGACTTGACTGCAGAAATCTGGATTTGAAGGGGGATATTTGTTTGACCTCAGTTTCCCAGAAGGCACAAGCCCTGTGCCACTAAACACTTAAAAAATTCTCATGATCTGCACTGATCTTGCTCCAGCTACACTCTCAAGATTTCTAGAGCCACAGACTCCAGCTCCTTCAGGAAAAGCCAAAGGGAGGAAGTGTAAGATATAGCTAATCACCAGGACTGTCTTTCTCTTCCTCACACTTCAGCAGTTGTGTCCACCAGGAGATAAAGTTAAACCTGGTTCTTGAGCAGCAAAGGCTCTTGGTCCTCATTGCAGCATCCAGATAGTCAATGAGACCAGGATGGTTGTCATCCACAGTCTGTGAGTTCAGCTTTTAGATGTGTCCACAAGATAGATGTAAATTTCCATTTTCACCACTTTCAAACAGAGATTTACATGTGAGGCGTTTCACACTAGAGATTTACCAACACAAATGGGAACACGCTGTGCTGCATGAACAGTATCATTTGATAAGAGCATCATTTAATCCTGGGATTTGTTGTTAAATATTTGTACGTATGCACAATATAACAATATAATTGGGTCAATATCACTCCCCAGCACTTGCCTCTCTTTCTCCAACACCCATATATTGGTTCTTTTTCTCTACTGATCTCCCTTTGATTTTTAGGAGATCCACCCCAGCTTTGTTTTTCTTTATCTTCTGTAGTTTCCATATATGACATATGACCCTTAACCTTTGGATTTTCACTGATTTCACGGTCAAAACAACAGTCTCTAGTTTCACCCATTTTCCTGCAAATGACAAATTTATTTTTTCTTTATGGGTGAAGAAAACTCCATTGTGTATATATACCTCATTTTCTTTATCCATTTTTCCACTAATGGACACATAAACTGTTCTATAGATCAGTTATTGTGAATTGTGATGCTATAAACATGGGTAAATATGTATCACTGTAGTATGATGACTTTAATTTTTCATGGTAAATGCAGAGACATGTTATAGTTTGGTCATATGGTGGTTCCATGCCTAGTCTTTCGAGGAGCCTCCATACTTATTTCCATAGTCATTGTAAAATTCCATAGTCATTGTAAAAAGTTCCACCAACAGTATAAAATTGTTCCTTTTTCTCCACATCCTCTCCAGTATTATTATTTGTATTCTTGATTATTGCCATTCTGACTGGTATGAGATAAAATGTCAGTCTAGTTTTAGTTTGCATTTTTCTAATTGTTAATGATGTTGAACACCTTTTTATATATTTCTTGGCCATTTGTATTTCTTCTTTTGAGAAAAGTCTGTTTAGTTCATTTGTCCATCAATTAATTGGGTTATTTGAATTTTTGTTGATTTAATATGCTGTTGTTTTTTCCTACTATTCTTGTGCTTCCTCATTGATTACAAAAAAAAGGGAATTGAGAAAAACAATAGATTAGTCAATACTCTTGGTTTTAAGTAACAAAACCAACTCAAAATAACACAGTAAAGGGGCTTATTTTCTATTACAAATACAACTCCTGGAGGTATTTCTGTCTGAAGGCACACAAGGTTTCAGTGATTCACTCTTTCCATCTCTGTTCCCATTCTATATTGCTGGGTCCCCTATCACCACAAGATGGCAGTAAGCTTTCCATGCTCACTTTCTACCAGTTATTTGGGAGCTTCTGAAACAGTCTGTCTGAACCAGCTCAAATCAACTTGGCAGGCTAAGTGCCTCCTGTTCAGGGGGCTTCCATGCTGTGACTTCTTGGACCTGGTTACATGCCCAATTTATCCCAAATGGGGTAAAATGTAGAGGGAGATCCCAGGAAAACTCAGGAGCTACTTATGGAAGAAGAGAAAACAGATACACCCTTGGGGAGACTCCCCTATGATCTGCAGTGGAGGAGCTGTCTACATCGTAGAGCTTGGAAACCACTGTTGATATCAGCTAATGGCACTGTCCAAGAACCCAGGTACCAGGACATTCACACTTCATAGTTGAGGAGGCCATGGTTCACAGGGAGTTAAATTTTGTGTCAAAGGACCCTGGCCTTGAAAGTGGTAGAGTCAGAATATGAAGCCAAATTCAGTCTCCAAAAGTGTTTTGAATCAACCTTGGCCTCCCAGCTCACTGCTAGTCTCCTGCAGGTAGAAGAAAATTATCATAGAACTAGAAGGATGAGGCAAAGCAGGAAGGATGAAGACTCCCTGGTATCACCACATAGTCCCTACACTGGTGGTTTGTTTCTGGGCTTGGATGCTTCCTACCTGCTCTTGTCTTTTAGAGGTTTCCATACATATATTTTCATGTCACCTTTGCAACTTTGTCACTTCTATCATTCTTGTTTACTTATTGTTTCTAGGTCAACTTGCCTTTTATACCTCAATTGTTTATGGCAATTGTCAATCAAAATGAGTACCACCTGTCTCAAGTAAAAATTAACTTTAAAATCTCATAGAACTACTAAGCAATTACTGGCCATCTTGTACCATTCCAAATCATCCCATATCTGTGTCAGTGTCTTCAGACTAAGTTTGGAGAAGTAGATATTTGAGTCCAATGAGAACACAAAGGATCTCTGTGTCCTTCTGCCACATTCAGTTGTTCAGGCATACTTGCAATCTCCCTTGTACTCTGAGAACAAAGTTAGGGAAGTCCCAGCTCTTCTTAATCAGGAGGCCAGAATGTTGTGCCCCAGATATAAGTACATCCACATAACTCACCATCAGTTTCCTAGTTTTGGCCATTGCATCCTTAGTTTCCAATGACATTCTCTTGCAGACATATGATCTTATTCAGGGACCATGGTGTCTTCTGGCACTTTCTTGCCTGACCATTGATTTACATCATAACTCCCAATTTATCTCTTCTTTGATTATTTCTGGTTAAGTGCTATGGGAAGAAACACCAGGATTGCACAGTATCCCCAGAAAGACTTGCAGTACTAAGCTGAGCACGTGTTTGTCCACTGTACTTCTGCCCAGCTACTGCTCAAATGTCAGCCAGAGGCCAAGCTCCATGGAAAGACAGAGGAGCCACCAAATACAAAAATAAAAAGGGCCTTTGAGAACATGGGGGGAAAGCTGCTCAGTGTAGATTGAAGAAAGCCAACGCTGGGGGTTCTTGTCTCCCCACTGTGCATCACCAGCTGAGGCAGAGATGTATTAGATCAATGTCCCCTGACTCCTAGCACAAGTTTATCTTTTATTCAACTGAGAATATTTCCACCCCAAATTATATTGGTCTCCTAGCTCTAAGGACAGAGAATGCAAACCTCTCACTCTACAATGATCTAGTCTCTGTAGTATGGCCATGTAGTCACAATGAAATTTTTTCACTTGGGATATGAACCACATGACCTGCTAGACTCTAATGATCCTATAGAAATCTAAATCAGGAGCATGGGCCAACCAAAAGATCTAACAGCCACACTCCACCCTTCCCTCATCCTCAAGACTCCAAAACTTTCCATCCTGTGGTTGGGGAAGGCTTCATGTGACTGCTTAAACCAAATGCTGCTCATTGGCTACAATTTATTCTTCTAAGAAAGCTAAATGGATTCACTGTCTTCCAGGAGGTAGGTTGTGGCATGAATCCTTTTCTCTCACAGTTGACCACTCTGCTCTCTACTGCTCAGCCCTAATCAACAACTGAGCTTCAGTCTGGCCTCTCTTGCTCCTCTCCCAGTGCTGGTGGGGAATAACCAGTGTTATGGGGTGCAACTTAAGAACAGATCAGTCACCACTGAGAAGTAAAAGTTTGAGAGTCTTTATTAGCCCACCAGCTGTCTCACACAATGCCCCAAAAATGGCTATTGGGAGAACAGCCCCAACCATAGAGTTGTAGGGGTTTTTATAGCCTAAGTTAGTAAATCTATCATAAGTGTCTGTTGCTATAATTTAAAATTACAATCATTATGAGATCTAAAATCATTAGCAGAAGGGGGAAGTGGGTCAAAATGACCTTATTTAGGTACAAATTAAAGAGTGATTACTAACATCTAAACAATCACTGTTGACATCACTGTTGGCAAGGCTAATTGTTTAGGAAAATAGGAAGCAAAAAAAGAACAATTTTTCTTTATGCAATTGTCATTTTGTGTTATCAAGCATTTCATGCTAAGCAACCGATGATGGGTACAGAGATGAGGTGTGCCCATGGAAGAAGCATTTCCTTCATAAAATGGAGTCTTAGTGTAAAATGGAGTCTGTTTTGTCATTGCCCATGTAGCCTGGCCTATAACATTTACATGGAGTCAAATATGTCAGCCTATCACATTCCCCACTGGTTTTATGTACATAATCAAATCATTGATTTATTATTAGCATAGAGGTAATTATAGTTAGTGTGTAACACTATTAGTTTAACAGATTTGTTACTATCCCTAACATATTTTGTTAAACAGTTTATCATGCATGCCTCAATTAAAAGCCCCAAAATAATTAGGATGAGCAATCCCACCATCATGGTTATTAGAGTAGTTAACCAGGGGGGAAAAGAGAACAGATTTTGGTACCAATTTTCCTCAGGTTTTCAGTTTCTCCTCCTTTTTTTTAAAATCAAAGGTAAACTATCATGATTGGCACCTGAGTGATTAGTACACAATATTTAGTTAAGTTACTTAATATCATCTTATTTTTGAAAAATATCCTTTTATTGGTATAACCTGTGTTTGGTAGCATTGGCAGCAATCTGTATAATTTTGTTACTTAGGGCTAGAAAACCATACTACCAAACATTGATTAAGCCTTCATGTACAGGAGATTAGGAAGGAATGTAGGACTTAAAGTGACTATAAACAATTATTAAATGATATAGACAAATCACCAATAAAATTTGCTATTCCTTTAAGTTTAAAATTACCTTTACAACTTTAGGTTGGAGAACAACTGCTTGATAAAATATTCCTTTAAAACTTTTATTTTAAAGACTTGTATACCTGAAAGATATGAATACACTTAATATTTAAAGAAGAGTAATAGAATCATAATTACATTGATATTTTTATACTAACCAATTTAAGTTTTAAAGAAAATTTAGAATTTGTAATGTAGTACAAAGCTGTGAAATAACAATTTCTGTTTAACCAGAGTTGTACAAAACCCCAATTTTTAAGACTAGCTCCACTAGAGAATAAAATTTAACAGACACAATGTTAATAGTAAATTAGTGTTTTAAGAATTGTTGGTTATTTTAGCATATAGAGTGGACTTTAGTTTAGATCAGTACATTAATATTTGATCTTAGGAAAAAAATCTTGAATAGTTTTAACTGTTGTGTTACTTATATATACACATAAACATTTTAAAATTTACACTTAATTTCTACTTTTTAATCTTAATTAGACCCTTTTGTTGTTTACTTAGATGTATTACAGCTTTAATTTATCACATAGACTTTTTTACTGAGAAACATTTTTTCTTTTACTAAATATATTTTTATATCTAGAACCTTTAAATTTTGTAATCTGCTGACTTCATTTTTTAAAATTTGTATTCTGAAACACCATTGTAAATTTCTGAATTTAGGTAAATTAATTCATTTCAATAAGAAGAAATAATTTGTTACTTACAGAACTCTGAAATGTAGTTGAAACTTTTGAACTCTTTATATAGAATTATATCTGTTGAGACTTTTAGTAACCTTGTTTTCAGGGATGATACAGAGTTATTTTAAACTCTCTTTTTATTTTATCAATTTATGAAAACACCAATAACATTTTAAATATGTCTTCCTATGGAATTCAAGGAGTTATGAGTACTTGATATTATATTTAACAGCATTTTAACTCTCTAAATCAATCAGATGTCTCTAACAACCACATCCATGATCAATCCCATATATGTCAAATCTAATTTAGTTTTTTTTTTTTAAGCAAGATCTCAGAGAAGTGTTGGACAGTGTCATCCATTTTTTCTCTGTTGAAAAAATCTAGAAACAATGGTTATTAGACATTCTACAGACATTAATATTTTATCAGTTGTGTGACCACCTCAAGAAACTTTACTTTTACATCTTTATATTTTTACCTTTATTTGTTTACCCAATTTAAATTGAACCTTTTAAATCACATGCATTTAAAGTATTTGGATCTATTATTTACAATTTTAATTTATGAGCTCATATGTCAATTTTGGCACCAAACAAATATAGACATGACAATACACTGGTGTACATACACATAAAACAAACAGATAGACAAAGGCATTGTAGCTTATTTTTTATATCTTTTTTGTTGTTGTTGATGGACCTTTATTTTATTTATTTATATGTTGTGCTGAGAATCAAACCCAGTGCCTCACACATACTAGGCAAGTTTTCTACCACTGAGCCACAACCCCAGCCCCTGTAGCTTATTTTTTAAAACCCATTAGCTTGAGAGCTAAGCCTTATAAATTAGTCTTTGAATGAAACAGAGTGTTAAAATAGGTCTGATCAAAATTAACTTAGGCACATCAGATCATAATTATGAACTTAAAAAATAAAATTTTAACAGTCTTTCTGGCCTCCATCCTGATGTGGCCCTGCCCATTATAGATGTAAAGAGTTTTTCCCTACCCCTACCTCAAGGAGTTTTCCAAAGAGATAGCAAGGGAGCCTACTTTCATTGGTTTTCTTGGGAGAGCCTCCTCAGTTTGGGATCTTGTTCTAAATGAGTTTTTCTGGTCTCTTGGATACAAGCCATCAAAATTTTAGCCTGGTATTTTGGTGGACCAACTCCAGTAGTTGGAAGTTTCTGTTGGCAGCAATTTACATTTTAATGTAAGCTTTAGTGAACATGGTTAAAAAACATTTTAGCCATTTTTTAAAAACTTTGAACATAAGACATTTGATCAGGATGTCCAGGCTTCCCAACGACAATTTGGTGGTCCCCTGAAGGGGTTATCTGACCATGAAAGTTCACCATTCTCTCTCCCAGAATTTAGAGAGAAAAGATGTCATACCAGGTCCTGTAGTCAGGAATGTCTCTCAAATTTCTGGAAGTTGGTCAATATGCTTTGAAGGGAAGTACATGAAAAACATGAGAGAGATTGACCCACATCTGCATTTAAGGGCAACAAAGAACAGAAAAAGAAGAGCAAACACAGAACAAGTAAGATTCTGAAGACAATGACAAGTGGCCACTACTGATTCCTGACCTGAGGGCCTGGGCAAAGTCTTGCCAGTTTTGGACTCAAGAAGTAATGCTGCATCCAGCTTTCCTCAGAGTCCCCAGATACCAATCTGCCAGAAACAGACTTACCACTCCCCGGGGAGCACAGAAGCAGGTGACTCTCAGAGAATTTATTTCAGTCCTGGAGTAGGGCTCAGCAGACCTTGCAATCTGGGGCTGAGGAATGTCTCTCAGAGGCTTTCCCCTAGGAGCAGCTGTGTGGCCCCTCCCCTCCACAGGATTTTTCAGGTCAGTGGTGAGCAGTGGTTATCTACATCTACCAGGCAGTGAGGATTACACTGGGGCCTCCAAATGTTGTGGGGTGCAACTTAAGAACAGATCAATCACCACTGAGAGTACAAATTTGAGGGTCTTTATTAGCTGGCCAGCTGACTGTCTCACAAAATGACCCAAAAATTACTAATGGGAGAAAAGCCCTGATCATAGGGTTGTAGGGGTTTGTATAACACAAATCAGTACATCAACCCTAAGTGTCTCTTGCTATAATTTAAAATTACAAACTATCATTATGAGATCTAAAACCTCAGAAAGTGTAAGTGGGTCACAATGATTTTACTTAGGTACAAATTAAAGAATGGTAACTAACATCTAGACAGTCACTGCTGACATGGTTTATTGTTTAGAAAAATAGGAAACAAAAAGAACAATTTTTCATTACACAAGAATTGCCATTCCATGTTGCCAAACATATCATGTTAAGCAATTAATTGTTACAGAGGTGGGGGTGTTCCCATGGGAAAAGCATTTCCTACATAACATGGAGTCTCAGGGTAAAATGGAGTGAATTTAGTCATTGCCCATATAGCCTGTCCTAAAACATTTCCATGGAGTCAAATATGTCAGCCCATCACACCAGAAGGGGACACTACTTCCCATCTGCCCAGATTCAGCACAACTATACCACAGAAAGCTGAGTAGGAATGAGAGACACAAAAAAGCAAATGGAACAGAGGTCTAAACAATTCAAGGGCAGATCTTGTGCAAAGGAAACAGAATTCAAGGAAGGTTGGTCTTGTGAAAAAATGATTGGAGAGAGCAGAAATTCTTCCCAAACCAAAAATATTTTCTCTAACCTCACTCTTTGGTTTTACTGTTTTGGTAAGATCTTTTTATTTTACACATTATTCTTATAATAGCTAAAAACTAGGAGGAACATAAAGATTCAAGAGGAGCAATGTGACTTGGCCAACCATGGTAGAGCTGCTCTACAAGCTCTTATTCAGTCTTAAGAATGTTGTTTCAAAGAACATGTGGCTTAAGTAACTAAGGTA
>NW_027632450.1:0-23252 GCF_902686455.1 Sciurus vulgaris
ATTGAAATAACAATATGATTCTTATACTTAAGTCTATTGAGTTGATGGATTACGTTTATTGATTTATGGATGTTAAACCATCCTAGCATTCCAGGGATCAACCCCACTTGATTGTGGTGCACAATTTTCTTAATATGGTTTTGGATACGGTTTGCCAATATTTTGTTAAGGATCTTTGCATCCATATTCATCAAGGATATTGGTCTAAAATTTTCTTTCTTTAATGTGTTTGGTTTGGGTATGAGGTTGATATTAGCTTCATAGTTTGATTTCAGTAGGGTACATTCATTTTCTATTTCCTAGAACACATTGAGAAGTATTGGGATGAGTTCTTCTTTGAACTCAAGGTCTTGTAGAACTCGGCTGAGAATCCGTCTGGTCCTGGGCTTTTCTTGGATGGTAGGTTTTTAATGGCTTCTTGTATTTCATTGCTTGATATTGATCTGTTTAAATTGTATATGTCCTCCTGGTTCAGTTTGGAAGGAGCATATGTCTCTAGAAATTTGTCAATGTCTTCAGTAGTTTCTATTTTGATGGAATACAGATTTTCAAAGTAGCTTCTCATTATGTTCTGTATCTCAGTGGTGTCTGTCGTGATATTTCCTTTTGTATCATGTATTTTAGTAATTTGAGTTTTCTCTCTCCTTCTCTTTGTTAGTGTGGCTAAGGGTTTGTCTATTTTGTTTACTTTCTCAAAGAACAACTTTTTGTTTTGTCAATTTTTGAATTGTTTCTTTTGTTTCAATTTCATTGATTTCAGCTCTGATTTTAATTATTTCTTGTCTTCTACTACTTTTGCTGTTATTTTGTTCTTCTTTTTCTAAGGCTTTGAGCTGTAATGTTAGGTCATTTAATTGTTTACTTTTCATTTTTTTCTGGAATGCGCTTCATGAAATAAATTTTCCTCTTAGAACTGCTTTCATAGTGTCCCAGAGATTTTGATATGTTGTATTGTTGTTCTCATTGACCTCTAAGAATTTTTTTATCTTCTCCCTGATGTTTTCTGTTATTCATGTTTCATTCAATAGCATATTATTTAGTCTCCAGATGTTGGAGTAATTTCTGTTTTTTATTTTGTTATTGATATCTATTCTCAGTCCATTATGATCTGATAGAACACTAGGCAGTATCTCTATTTTTTTGCATTTCCTAAGGGCTGCTTTGTGGCATAACATATGGTCTATTTTCGAGAAGGTTCCATGTACTGCTGAGAAGAAAGTGAATCCACTCGTTGATGGATGGAATATTCTATATATGTCTATTAAGTCTAGGTTATTGATTGTGTTATGGAGTTCTATGGTTTCTTTTGTTGGATTTTGTTTGGAAGATCCATCTAGTGGTGACAGTGGTCCGTTAAAGTCACCCAGAATTATTGTGTTGTCATCTATGTGATTTCTGAAATTGAGAAGGATTTGTTTGATATACACAGATACACCATTGTTTGGGGCATAAATATTTACTATCATTATGTCTTCCTGATTTATGGTTCCCTTAAGCAGTATGAAATGTCCTTCTTTATCCCTCTGACTAACTTTGGCTTGAAGTCCACTTTATCTGATATAAGGGTGGAAACCCCCACTTTTTTATTGAGTCCATGTGTGTGGTAGGTTTTTTCCCATCCTTTCACCTTTAGTCTGTGGATGTCTTTTTTCTATGAGATGAGTCTCTTGCAGGCAGCATATTGTTGGATATTTCTTTTTAATCCATTCTGCCATTCTATGTCTTTTGATTGATGAGTTTAGGCCATTACATTCAGGATTATTATTGAGATATGATTTGTATTCCCAGGCATTTGTCTTATTTTTGGTTTTTGTTTTGGCTTGGTTTCTCCTTTGAGTGGCTTTTTTCTAAGGTAGTTCCTCCCTTTTCTGACCTACATTGTTGTTTTTCATTTCCTCCTCTTGGAATATTTTGTTGAGAACATTCTGTAGTGCAGGCTTTTTATTTGTAAATTCTTTTAATTTTTGTTTATCATGGAAGGATTTTATTTCATCTTCAAATTTGAAGGTTAGGTTTGCTGGGCATAGGATTCCTGGCTGACAACCATGTTCTTTCAGAGCTTCAAATATGTTGGTCCAGGCCCTTTTAGCTTTTAGAGTCTGGTTTGAGAAGTCTGCTGCTATCCGTATTGATTTCCCCGTATATGTAATCTGATGCATTTCTCTCATGGCCTTCAAAATTCTATCTTTATTTTGAATGTTAGGCATTTTCTTTATAATGTGCCTTGGTGTGGATCTGTTGTGATTTTGTGCATTTGATGTTCTGTAAGCCTCTTGTACTTGATTTTCCATTTCATTCTTCAGGTTTGTGAAGTTTTCTGATAATATATCATTGAATAGGTTGTTCATTCCTTTAGTTTGTATCTGTGCCTTCCTCAATCCCAATAATTCTTAAATTTGGTCTTTTCATGATGTCCCATAGTTCTTGGAGATTCTGTTGATGATTTCTTATCATCTTCTCTGTCTGGGCAACTTTATTTTCAAGATTAATTATTTTGTCTTCATTGTCTAAGCTTCTGTCATCCAAGTGGTCTAGTCTTTTGGTGATGCTTTCCATTGAGTTTTTTATTTGGTTTATTGTTTCTTTCATTTCAAGGATTTCAGTTTTTTTTTTTTTTTTTTTTTTTGAAAACCTCTATCTCTTTGTTGAAATGATCTTTTGCTTCCTACAGGTGCTCTTTCAGCTTATTGGTATTATCATTCATTTCCTGCATTTGCTCTCTTATCTCATCCTTCACTTCGCAAAGCATGTTAATCATGTATAATCTGAAGTCCTTTTCTGACATTTCTTCTACCACACTGTCATTGAATTCTATTACTATAGAATCTAGATTTGTTTGGATCATTTTCTTCCTTTGTTTTTTTCATGTTGTTCATGTATCTTCCCCTCTTGCAGTGCAGATCTGGGGTATTTCAGAATTCCCCCTACAGGCTTATAGTGACCTTATAGGTTTCCAAAACCTTTTCTTTAAGGGGAGATCAGTATTAGCAGTGCCTAACTCAGAAAGTATGCAATCCTAGACCAAATGACCCCTATGAGGACAATAAAAATATTGTCATAATAATCAGAATGAGTTCAAATATTATCTTCAGTAAAACAAACAGATTTGCAATAAGGCCTGCAGTTTCTAATGGAGGACAAAGAGGATGCAGAGGGATGTAGAATGTGGCTGTTAATGGGATAAGAAAAGAATATACAGAAGTTCTAGAAAATAGAAAGTGTGAGAGTGTAATCAAAAGAAATTGAATATTAGCATAAAAAAGGGAGAAAGAGACTCTGAGGGAACAGGTAAACAAAAGGAAAAGAGAGCAAGAAAAGTAAAGAAATAAAAACAAAATTTTTCAATAAGGAGAAAAAAGAAAATCTACTGTGTAACAGTCATATAGTAATGAAACCTCCCAGTGTTCAGTAGCCTGATGCATGAGAGGTACCTGACAATGAACTTCAAGCCTCCAGCAGGCATTTCAGGATGGGATTTGCCCCACCTATGGATCAGAGGTACAGCTTCCAAGATTACCCAAGATGGCCACTTTGACTTTGAAATGTATTGGCAAATGGAGAGCTGCAGCTCAGGGTGTGGATGTGGTCAGCTGGAGGTCCTGGAGGCGGGATGTGGTTGGTCAGGCAGGGGTCCTGGAAGTCGGGTGTGTTTGGTGTGGTTGTGGGATTCTAGAGGCTGGATGCAATCAGTCGGTCTGTGGTCCCGGAGATAGGGCACAGTCAGTTGTTCTGGGGGTCCTGGCAGCAGGGAGCAGTCAGTCGATGTGAAGGTCCTGGAGGCAGGGAGTAATCAGTCAGACTGAGGGATCCTGGAGATGGGGCTCAGTCAGTCTGTCCAGGGGTCCTATGGGGCCTGGCTGTTGTCTCAAAATGGTGAAAGCCACGTGTAATCAAACTTGCAGGCCCTGTAACAGGGAAGTTTGAGGCAACAGCAGGCAGCTGGTGCTCCACTGGCAGTGGGTGATCAGTTTGCTGACTGTTGTCGGATGATTGGGAGGTGAACTTCATGCATTGGGTGATGGATAGGTGTAAGGCAGGCGATTGACAGATGAGAGGCAGGCAAATGGCAGATGATACATAGCTGACAGTGAGCAATCTGTACTCAAAAAATGCATCGATATGCTGACAGACTGCACGTCATCACAGCAGACAAATGGGCTAAACAGCAGGGGATCGATAAGCAGTAAAAACTGCCTCATTGAGAAACAGATATCCTCTGCTTGAAACCGGAGTTACGTAAGACAAGGAACGCAGCCTCCCTCTAGTCCACCATCTTGGATCTCACTTTTCTAGTGTTTTGAACATAAAGGGGTTCTGTATTTTCTCAAGAGCTTTTTCTTCATCTATTGACATAATCATGTAATTCTTGATTTTAAATCTGTTGTTGTGATGGATGATATTTATTGATTTCCATGTGTTGAACAAACTTTGCATCTCTGGGATGAACCCCACTTGATCATTGTGCACTATGTTTTCAATATTATTTTGTATGTGATTTTCCAGTGTTTTATTAAGGGTTTTGCATTTATATTAATGAAGGAGTTTGATCTGATGTTTTGTTTCTTTGATGTGTTTTTGTCTGGTGTTGGTATTAGGGAGTGTCCAGGAATGTATTTTCCATGGTTGTGCAAAGACATAATTTATATGGTTGTTCCACTGAAGGTATCACCACAAGCCATACAGGAAAAGATAATATTTATTAAGACATATAAAAAATTTTACAAAGACATATGAAGTATATACAAAAGGGAAACACAGGTAGCATACCAACTCAGCACCAGAGAAACACCACGGGCATTTTGCAGCATATTTAATCAAAGAAAGCAGTCTTTTCACCTTTGAGTCCTTCTCATCTTTCTAAAATACACTGGAGTAAACATATAAAGTTATTGTGTGGAGCCACTGGGCTCAGTGCCATCAGTATGTTTGGTCTCCAGACATGGATCTGGCCAGGAGCCAGGCCTTGAGAGCAGAAACCAGATGTCTTTAAGTTTTTTAATGTTCTTGGACAGAGAGCTTATCTGTCCTTGAACAGGGGCACTGCTAGACCACTTAGTTTCTCATGCAAATTGTTTACTCCTTTCTCTGATTTCACTTTTTGAAAGCACTCTTAAACAAGACTCCATTTTTCTCTATAAGGAGATACAAGCTCCATGGTATGAGTTTGGAAGGGTTCAGGAGGCTTGTTTTGATGGGAAACAGAGATAATAATATAGCCCTCTGTTAAATGCACTTTCAGGTGTAATGCTTAGGCCTCATTCCATGGAAATTGACTGCAGACAGGAATAATAGAACTTATTGGACAATCCCAGGAGGCACACTGAGACCATCTTTTCCCCTGTGAATCAGTCAGCAAGTTTATGAGGCTCATCCATCATATAAAACATACTGTGAAGTATTGTGGAGATGTGGAAAAGGAAGCCAACACCATTCCTTTAAGAGAAAGATGCAATCTTTTCACTGTTGAACTGAATTCCTTTTACATCCAAATTCTTGAGCTGAGCTTTCAGAGCCATAAAAAATATAATATCATCTCAGGCTATAGGAGGGATATCCCAAAGTATTGTCCTCTCTGTTGACCAGGCAGAGAGAGGGTACAATTGTGGTCCTAACATTAGCTAGACTCAACAGGACAAAACTCACATCCTAGTTGTAAAATTAAACTTTCTGGGTCATGCAGAAAACCTGTGGTTATCTTTCTTGATAAGTTGAGCCACAAGACACAACTCAAAAATGTGGTCCCCGGAGCACCCTGAGGCCTTGTGGAATCAACTTGCAGGAAAAGCTAAAGATCAGGAGGAGGTAGAAGTAGAAATGATTGAGAACATATGCAGCCTGCATGGTCACAACCAGCAGGGTTCCTGAAGGCCCCCAAGAAATAGGGATGATCCCAGATTCTAACTTGTAGGCTCACCTTGCATGACTTATCCTTAAAGTGTGATATCAACAGATCACTGAGAAACCTGCCTGGGATGCTTGAGTATCAGCGCACAGTGTACTGTTTCTGGTCATGCCCAAGGAATCTGGAGCAGGTCAACCTGAAAAACCTATTACATCTATCAAGAGGAGTCTTGAGAAAGTTTCCAATTCACATCAATTTAGGGAAGATTCCAGACTTCACTCAGTACAAAGATAAATAATTTTTTGAAGTTTTTTGAGTTTTGTGCAGAAGATGAGTCTTCCAGGCAAAAGAATGATGACTAACAAAGCAAATATGAAGTCTATTTCAGGATTTTGAGTTGTCTCAATTCCTCTACTTCAACTGATAAAGTACACTTATTCGATGACTGAAAGGTCACAAGGTTCAAAAAATTATTTTACTTCTGTTTGATGTTTTACAAAGGGTAAAATGTGTTTATGTTCCTTCTCTTATGGAGTCTTGGAAGTTTGATTCATTATTTCTCCTCTATAAATATGGCCAGGTGGTTAATACATGGGGGTTAGTGAGAACTTCCATCTGTGGCTGCTGATTTCCAGCACAGAACTTCTTCCTATACTGCAGAACCTGTTTCAGAGCTAAAGCCTGTGAATTCTCCAGTTCCAAGGCACCCAGAGCCAAGCTCAGCCATCACTATCTCTCAGCAAGGAGTGTTACACCTAAAGGTGAAAGAGATGACATGATCAACTAGGAATGAGTGATATAATCAAGCAAGGAGTTAAATGACTCCAGGTAAAAGTGGGGAACATTATAAACCTCTTCTCAATAGGTCAGCAGAAATTATGACTGCAGTGTCCCCTTCAAAACTCTGGAGAAATTTGGTTGTTGATGTGACAGTATGTACAGGTGGGGCTTTCAAGATGTGGCTGCATTATGAAGATTCAGCCCACATGAATCAACTAACATCATTATGGAGAGAATGATTTGATTATCTTGAGAGTGGGTCCTTATAAAGCAATTCCTGTGCCTCCCACTTACTCTTTTCATTGCATTTTCTGTCCTGCTGTGGGACAAAACAGCATGAATTTCCTCAACATTTGCTGGTCCCTGGACATTAACCTTACCTCCCCTGGATATCTGAGCTAAGAAAACCTCTATTCTTCATAAACTACCTGGTCTGTCTCTGAAATTTAGGCATAGCAACATAAAACAGACTAAGGCAAGAGCTAAAGGAACAAATTCCCTCATACTGCATGTCACAGCAGCCTGAGGTGCAGGGGGATTGTTCAGTGGTAAGCAGCACTCTACTAAGATGAGCTCCCCAAACAGAGCAGAATGATACACAGGACAAGAACTGCCACAATGAACAAAGAGCTGAGATTACCCAATCTTCCCTCTTCCTGGCATGCACATCTTTTCTAACAAATTTAATTCATCACCAATCTAGGTGCTGCCAGGAAGAGTTTTCACAGGTGTAATTAAGGTTAAAGCACAGCTGACTTTGAGGAAAAGGACTATCACACTGAGCCTGGCCTATTCATCTTCACCTTTAGAGGGAACTGGGCTTTTTGGCAAAAATGATTCCAAGTGTGAATAGAGTCAATGCTTTGAAGATGGAGGAGGTCACACGTATTGAGAAAGTGGGTGACTTCCAGGAACAAAGGTCAGCCCCTGACTGAAAATCAGGAGACACCATGTACCGAGCATAGATGACTGTTCCCAGGTTCAGGCAGGCTGCCTGCACACATGTGTGAGTGGAGAATCTTAAATGCCACATCCACAATTAGGGCTTACAGACCATAAGCAGCACTGCTACCCCTCAGTCTTCTCAGGGAATTGGTTTCAGGACCCACTAGAATTCACAAATGCCCAAGTTGTCTATATAAAGTGACATAGTATTTACATAATACATATATACTTTATCCTATATTTTAAATCATCTCTGAATTTCTTGTAATAGCTAATATAATGTAAATTATATGCAAATTGTTTTTATGCTTATGGGATACTGCAAGATAAAAGTGGGTATGTGTGCAGCAGACAGGGAATTTTTTTCATATATTTTTGTCCCGTGGTTGGTTGGTTGGTTGAATCACTAAATGCACAACACCATGCTAGGCATGGTGACATATGCCTGTAATCCCAGTGGCTTGAGAGTCTGGGGCAAGAGGATTGCAAATTCAAATCCAGTCTCAGCAACTTAGTGAAGCCCTAAGAAACTCAGTGAAACCTTGCCTCTAAAAAAAAAAAAAAAAAAAAACCACTGGGGATGAGTGTCCCTGAATTCAATCCCTGGTCCAAAAAAAAAAAAAAAAAAAAAAAAAAAAGGAAGAAGAGAAAAACACAACTCCACAACTCCAGACATAAAGCCTGACATAAATGTGCCATTTAAAGCCATCAAATGTGTGACAAATTCAGGTAATTCAACTCCCCTTACAATCCTGTGAAATGCATACTCTGATTATACCCAGTGTACTGTGAGGAAGCAAGAGAGGCCAGTCCTTAGTCATGTCTCCTAATGATTAGTGGACACTAGAATTCTAAGAGGAGTCAGACTCCCTCCCTAGGCCCAGGATCATTTTTCCAACAGTTTATCTTTGTTCATAATTAGTCCAGGGGTTCCCTTCCTCCCACCTGTGCCAACAACACTGACCTTGAAGGCAAATGGAGAAAGGGAGAGAGAGAGAGGTGTACTTTATTTATTAACTAGGGCTGCCAAAAGAAACTACCACACTCTGGCCATGTAAACAATGGAAATTATTTTCTCACTGTTCTGGAGGCTGGAAGTCCAAAGTCAAAAAGTTAGCTGGGTTGGTTCCTTCTGAGGCCCCTCACTGACTTGTACATAGCCATTTACTGCTTCTCCCTGTGTCTCCTTGATTGTATGTCTGTACATGCCTGTGTCAAAACTTTGTACTTTACGAGGTCTCCTGTCATATTGTATTAGTGTCCAATCACATGACCTCATTTAGCATAAATTATCTTTTTAAAGGCCTCATTTCCAATGCAGTCATGTTTTGCGATCCTAGGTGTTAGTAATTCAACATGTGATTTTTAATGTTTTATTTTGAGGTAGGGCCTTACAAAGTTGCTTAGGCTGGTTTTGAACTTGTTATTCTCCTGCCTCACCCTCCCAAGCCACTGGGATTACTGGCAAATGTCACTGCTCCTGACTCGACATAATTAATTTTAAGAGTACAAAATTCAACCCACAATAGACACCACGTTCAAATTTAAAGACCTGAGCAAACTTGTCAGAGGCCAGGTGAAAATCCCCCTCAAGGTTCCCACCAACACTTCACAAACTAAACCCAGTAGAGTTACAGCCTCCCAATTCCATTGACACTGTCTCCCCAATCCATCCCCATATATACCCATCACCACAGTTCTTGTTACCATTACATACCCTGAACTCCAAGACATGACAAGTGCCCCACAGAGTACCAAGTACCACATCAAAATCAGTTCATCTCAGCAGAATTCTCACGAACAATACTTAGCAATTCAAGAACAAGGGCTAACATAAAGCAAATTGTAAGGTTTAATAAAGTTAATTGAGTCTAATCATACAATGATATTATGATTCTTCATAGTTTTCTCTTTTTACATGAATGTACCCAAACTCTAAAGAAAAAAATTATTGGGCAGGGCAGGGGATGTGCAGTGTGGCTAATAGTAACAGGGGCAAGGAGGAGGAAGTATGCATTTTGATGCAACAGACTGTCCCCAGTGTTTCAAGCACAGTGATTGTCTCACAGTACGTGAAGAAGGAAGAAAAGAATAACACAAGGGGAAAGAGGAGACATAGCATATTCTCAGGAAAAACTTCAAGCCTGGAGGCAGGGCAATTACTACTTTGACCTGATTCTTGTGCTATAGTCTCTGTAAAAGAGTTTTACCCTCATTCCAAAAATTTTCTATGTGCTTTGGTTGTTGCTGTGAAGACAAATGTCCCTCCTGGAATATCAGGCAAGACTTCTCCATTTAAGAAAGTCTTCTTTACTCCTTCTCCATCCCAAGCATGCACAATGAATCATTAAGAACTTGAGAAGCATGCACACATATTCTAACACACACAAACTAATATGCAGGGCCACTGTAATCCACTGCCCTTGCTGGAGCTGGTGACCTCAAAAGGTCTCATGCCAGGTGTGAGGAAAACCTGTTGACTTCTGATCCCATATATCATAAAGTGGTCTGTGTAATGTTTTATTTCCCCTTCCAAGTTGACATCAGAGAAAATATAAGCTCCAGTTAGGTGCAATGTCACTAATAGCCTGTCCACTGCCCTATTCTCTCTACATGAGAAAGGTATCATTGTCCCAAATATCCTGAGCCTGCTCCAGACAGACATCTCCTTGTGACAATTTGAGAATCAAAGGATAGACTGTTGATGGGCACCTGCATTCTCTGCTCTGCTGGCCAAGGTTTAAATCACACCAGAAGATTCTCCATGAAGACAAATTATCTTGCTGCTCTGCAGTCACCCAAAAGTCACTTAGTATCCATGAAGCATACAATTTAGAATACCATAAACACAGGCTCTGGCCTAGATGGACCAGAGAGCAGACTTGCTAGGAGCACCAGCAGAGTTATACTTTTCTTCCTTTCTGTGGATGAAAAGTGCTTGTGTTAACCATGCTTTTTACTATTGGTACTGTTTCTTTGACATTGGGCCTTTGCTGAGACTGAAGGGCATGTCCTCCTAAGCTGGGTGTCTGTGTTTGCATGTGCACATGTGTTTGTGTGTGTGTCTGTGTGTGTGTGTGTGTTTGGGGGGGTATTTGGAATAAACCCAGGAGCATTCTCCAACAGATGTACAACTGAACCAGATCCCTAGCCCATTTTATTTCAAGACAGGTTGTCACTAAATTGCCAGTCTGTCTTCAAATTTGCAATCTTTTTGCCTCAATTTCTTAAGTTACTTTGATTACAGGAATGTACCACTGTACCCAGGGCATGCCTTCTTGGGGATAGCAATTCCTTGGGGATGGAATAATAAGCGATCTCCCCAGGATGATAACTTTACCAAAACTAACTGATCAAGTTCCCACACCACCAATCCCATCCTATTTGGGCTCCCACTCCCTTAGGCCTCTATCTACCTGCTCTAATCACACTATGTCTAATTATCAGAGAACCAAAAAGGACCCTTGTTTTCAAGAGTTCACTGAAATTATTTAAGCATGGTAATCCTAAACCTGTTTATGGTGCCTCATCTTCTCCTTCTACACAAATAAAATAAAGTTTTACTCCCATACTCTTCCTCACCTTCCATGTCCTCTACCTTCTGACCAACCCTAGTACTTCCCACACAGCCTGGCACAACCATTTTCAGGAAACTGTAGTAGTCTTTGCCTGTCAAATTTGTTTCTGAGTCTCACCATACCACAAACAAACCCATGTTACAGTTGCAAATATGCCGAACTTGCAAAACTTAACAAAAGGACCAGAGTAATGGCATTCATGGCCTGTACCTCTGGACCTGGGCCATGAGGATGCAGCCAGCCCTGTGCTTTCTATTAGGCCCTTCCCACCTTGATGTGGAATGTCTGCCAGAGGTGGGAAGGGAAGAAGACTACTGCACTTGGGAAGTAGAAAATGTGTGTGCACTGTTGCTCATGCACACACTCTCTTCTGTCATGGCTGTATACTTGGGTCACAGAAGACACACAGGAGCAGACAAAAGTCATCAATAGTCAGTAGTAGAGTCTGACTTGAACCCAAGATTCAAATGCTAGTTCTCTCCCCACCTCCTCAGTTACCTTCCCAGTGGACACATTGAAGTACAAAACAGATAGGTCTTTTAATTTTCTGGGTGTCTTTATTATCAGATTAGACTTTCTATGAGAAGAAAATAGCCTGTTGCTGTTATGAACTCTTCTCTTTCTGGTTGGTTTTAGGGACTGTGACCACAACTCTGCCAACCCCCAGGACTCAGGTCTGTGAGAAAATGTCAACTTACCCTGCATGGAATGGAGGACCTGTAAAATTCTAAAGAATTTTCCTGCTTTAATGCCATGGTCATTTCTCCTCTAGTCAATGGCCCTGGCTGCATATCACTTCCTGGATGCCACCATAAAATTGGCCTAAGCACACTGACACTTCAGGGAATCTGATGCAACACAGAGAAGCCAGGAGGTGGACATCGGAGAGTCCAGAAGTGCCATCTAGTGGTCACGAGAGGCAATGGCGGGGATCTGCACATCACGACCCAGGATCTTCAATATAAAAGAATATGGTCCTCCCAAAGGTGGTCACAGCGCAAAGACTCAGCTTTCAGAACTTCTTAAACAATAGATTGGCTATGGCTTCCACCTCTGGAAGAGAAATGAAGGTCAAAACCTTTACAGGGTTTGACTATTAGGCTTGGGTGTGGAGGAGGGTCTTAAAGAGGACGCTGCAACAGAATTCCCTGGACTCCAGGGCATTAGGAAACCAGATGCCCAACCTCTTGGATCTCAGGATATCTGTACCTGGGTGGTAACTGACCAATTTGAGATGCTTGTCTGCCTGGGGTGTCAGTCAGTGAGGTCACCATAGAAAGGATTTTTCAAAGTGATGAAAAAATCATATTGTTGGAGGAAAGACAAAAACAGGGCATAGGTGTTTATCCACAAGTGTGCACCTAGAGGGATTGTGAAAAGTACAATACCTGAACCACCCTGAATCTGATACTGTAGTTGTGGGTGTGGCCTGAGAATCTCCATTGCTTTCAAGTTCTTTGGTGAAACTGATGTTGGTCTGGGGTCCACTCTTTAGGGCCCATACTCAACCATAATATGACTTAGGCTGGACTGTGTCTTCCTAAGTGATAGTGGACAGAGGAATGTGAGTGATGGGAACATGAGGTTAAGAGAATAATTCTATGAAGTGTGGGACTACTATGTTGGCCTCTGCATTCTTTCTATTCCAAGAATCAAATAACCTGCATCCCTGGTCTATGTGGACAAACTAGGTCCCAGTACTCATCAAACTACCTGTTATCAGCAGGAGCAATACAGGCCTGAAATAATGATGGTAAGAGGAACCCAAGTTTCTCTGAAGGGGGAGACTTTTGTGACTTTTCCCACAGACTAGATCCTGAAGGTCAGGAAGATAAAGATAATTCCTCCTAATAATAAAATCTGTAAGCATTTGTGGTTAAGAATTTAATGAGAACTGCTCAGCACAGACCAAAGTGACCTAGAGTTATTATGGCAGTGGGGTCTCCACAGTCTATAATCACACAACTGTCAGTCAATAGTCAATAAGTGCTTTTGAGCAGGACTCTCTGGGAGCATCTCAGGGGTCCCCAATAAAACTAGAGTGCAGTAGAGGCACACTGTCTCTCCCCTCTCTGAGATTATCCACTGTTTCCCTTGAGAGTGTCCCCTTTTCCTTTTCTTATCCTTTCAATAAACTCATGCATATTACTTTGATTATCAAATCTGAAATCTTTCTTACTTGACTGCAGAAATCTGGATTTGAAGGGGAATATTTGTTTGACCTCAGTTTCCCAGAAGGCACAAACCCTGTGTCACTAAACATTTAAAAAATTCTCATGATTTGCACTGATCTTGCTCCAGCTATACTCTCAAGATTTCTGGAGCCACAATCTCCAGCTCTTTCAGGAAAAGCCAAAGGGAGAAACTGTAAAATATAGCTAATCACCAGGACTGTCTTTCTCTTCCTCACACTTCAGCAGTTGGGTCTACCAGGAGATAAAGTTGGACCTGGTTCTTGAGCAGCAAAGGCTCTTGGTCCTCATTGCAGCATCCAGATAGTCAATGAGACCAGGATGGTCCTCATCCACAGTCTGTGAGTTCAGCTGTTAGATGTGTCCACAAGATAGATGTAAATTTCCATTTTCACCACTTTCAAACAGAGATTTTCATGTGAGGTGTTTCACACTAGAGATTTACCAACACAAATGGGAGCACTCTGTGCTGCATGAACAGTATCATTTGATAAGAGCATCATTTCCAGCCTGGAAGTTCCAGCAAGTGTGGATGCCTGGTCCAATACCGTCACTGTCCATTTAGTCAATCAAAAGTGAGCAGTGATCTGATCTTCTCCCTTCCATCCTGTTTAGCCTAATCAAGCCACAATACTTTTGGCTAATCAGAAGTGATCCTTCTTCTGACACCGCAGCAACTAGAATTCATAACATGGCTAAACCTGTTCTATTCACTCAAGTGCCTCAGTTAATGTGGTTTTTAATATGCTTTGTAGAACTAGTAAAAAATTATTTACCTGTAACTGGGAACAAGTTTTTGGCTAAAATTTTATGCCTACTCTCTAACATCTATATGTAATATAGAAAAAAGAAAGAGATTCCAGAGTTGATTTCTACATTAGAAACAATAGGTACAGTGCCTACCTCCCATGGAAATGTTTTACTTTGAAATACAAAGAAAAACAAATAAATGCAAGCTTTCCTGGAATATATCCAACATTCATAGCAGTCCAGTGGCAAAATGTAACTTTTAACCTTCTTTTCATAGTAAGGGACCAATGAAGGCAGAAGCAAATCGCTAGAACTCTGTAAAGCCATGCTCTCATATGTGGGCAGAATTAGGTCATTCTCACGACTTGTATGGACTTAATATTTTCTCCCACAATTTTTATTGGTGCAACTATAACTTGTACCTAATCCTGAGACTTGTTGTTTTATATCTGTACAAAATATAACAATATAACACACACAATATATAATAATGCACAATATAACAATATAATTGGGTCAATATCACTCCCCAGCACTTGCCTCTCTCTCCCCAGAACCCATCTATTGGTTCCTTTTCTCCACTGATCTCCCTTTGATTTTTAGGAGATCCACGCCAGCTTTGTTTTCCTTTATCTTCTGTAGTTTCCATATGTGACACATGACCCTTAACCTTCTGATTTTGACTGATTTCACAGTCAAAACAACAGTCTCTAGTTTCACCCATTTTCCTGCAAATGACAAATTTATTTTTTTCTTTATGGGTGAATAAAACTCCATTGTGTATATATACCTCATTTTCTTTATCCATTTTTCCATTGATGGACACATAGGCTGTTCTATAGATCAGTTACGGTGAATTGTGATGCTACAAACTTGGGTAAATATGTATCACTGTAGTATGATGATTTTAATTCATCATGGTAAATGCAGAGACATGTTATAGTTTGGTCATATGGTGGTTCTATGCCTAGTCTTTTGAGGAGCCTCTACACTTATTTCCATAGTCATTGTAAAATTTATAGTTCCACCAACAGTATAAAATTGATTCTTTTTTTCCATATCCTCTCCAGCATTTATTATTATTTGTATTCTTCATTATTGCCATTCTGACTAGTATGAGATAAAATGTCAGTCTAGTTTTGGTTTGCATTTTTCTAATTGTTAATGATGTTGAACACTTTTTATATATTTCTTGGCCATTTGTATTTCTTCTTTTGAGAAAAATCTGTTTAGTTCATTTGCCCACCAATTAATTGGGTTATTTGAATTTTTGTTGATTTAATATGCTGTCGTTCCTTCCTACAATTAACTACAAAAAAGGAAATTAAAAAAAACAATAGATCAGTCAATACTCTTGGTTTTAAGTAACAGAAAACCAACTCAAAATAACACAGTAAAGGGGGTTATTTTCTATTACAAAAAAACTCCTGGAGGTATTTCTGCCTGAAGGCACACAAGGTTTCAGTGATTCACTCTTTCCATCTCTCAGTTCCCATTCTATATTGCTGGATCCCCTATCACCATGTAAGCTTTCCATGCTCACTTCCTACCAGTCATTTGTGAGCTTCTGAAACAGTCTGTCTGAACCAGCTCAAATCAACTCTGCAGGATAAGTGCCTCCTGTTCAGGGGACTTCCATGCTGTGACTTCTTGGACCTGGTTACATGCCCCATTTATCCCAAATGGGGTAAAATGTAGAGGGAGATCCCAGGGAAACTCAGGATCTACTTATGGAAGAAGAGAAAACAGATACATCCTTGGGCAGACTCCCCTCTAATCTGCAGTGGAGGAGCTGTCTACAGCGTAGAGCTTGGAAACCATTGTCAATGTCAGCTAATGGCACTGTCCAAGAACCCAGGTACCAGGACATTTGCACTTCATAGTTGAGGAGGCCATGGTTCACAGGGAGTTAAATTTTGTATCAAAGGACCCTGGCCTTGAAAGTGGTAGAGTCAGAATATGAAGCCAAATTCAGTCTCCAAAAGTGTTTTGAATCAACCTTGGCCTCCCAGCTCACTGCTAGTCTCCTGCAGGTAGAAGAAAATTATCATAGAACTGGAAGGATGAGGCAAAGCAGGAAGGATGAAGACTCCCTGGCATCACCACATAGTCCCTTCACTGGTGGTTTGTTTCTGGGCTTGGATGCTTCCTACCTGCTCTTGTATTCTAGAGGTTTCCACACATATATTTTCATGTCACCTTTGTAACTTTGCCACTTGTATTATTTTTGTTTACTTATTTTTTCTAGGTCAACTTGCCTTTTATACCTCAATTGTTTATGACAGTTGTCAATCAAAGTGAGTACCATTTGTCTCAAGTAAAAATTAACTTTAAAATCTCATAGAACTACTAAGCAATTACTGGCCATCTTGTACCATTCCAAATCATCCCATATCTGTGGCAGTGTCTTCAGACTAAGTTTGGAGAAGTAGAGATTTTGAGTCCAACAAGAACACAAAGGATCCTTGTGTCCTTCTGCCACATTCAGTTTTTCAAGCATACCTGCAACCTACCTTGTACTCTGAGAACAAAGTGAGGAAAGTCCCAGCTCATCTTAATCAAGAGGCCAGAATGTTGTACCCCAAATATAAATAAGTCCGCATAACTCACCATCAGTTTCCTAGTTTGGGCCACTGCATCCTTACTTTCCAATGACATTCTCTTACAGACATATGATCTTATTCAGGGACCATGGTGTCTTCTGGCACTTTCTTGCCTGACCATTGATTTACACCATAACTCCCAATTTACCTGTTCTTTGATTATTTCTGGTTAAGTGCTATGGGAAGAAACACCAGGATTGCACAGTATCCCCAGGAAGACTTGCAGTACTAAACTGAGCACAGTCACATGTTTGTCCACTGTACTTCTGCCCAGCTGCTGCTCAAATGTCAGCCAGAAGCCAAGCTCCATGGAAGGACAGAGGAGCCACCAAATACAAAAACACAAAGGGGCTTTGAGAACATGGGGGGAAAGCTGCTCACTGTAGAATGAAGAAAGCCAGTGCTGGGGGTTCTTGTCTCCCCACTGTGCATCACCTGCTGGGGCAGAGATGTATTAAATCAATGTCCCCTGACTCCTAGCACAAGTTTATCTTTTATTCAACTGAGAATATTTCCATCCCAAATTATATTGGTCTCCTAGCTCTAAGGACAGAGAGTGCAAACCTCTCACTCTATAATGATCTAATCTCTGTAGTATGGCCATGTAATCACAATGAAATTTTTTCACTTGGGATATGAACCACATGACCTGCTAGACTCTAATGATCCTATAGAAATCTAAATCAGAAGTGTGGGTCAACCAAAAGATCTAACAGCCCAACTCTACCCTTCCCTCATCCTCAAGACTCCAAAACTTTCCATCCTGTGGTTGGGGAAGGCTTCATGTGACTGCTTAAACCAGATGCTGCTCATTGACTACATTTTATTTTTCTAAGAAAGCAAAATGGATTCACTGTCTTCCAGGAGGCAGGTTGTGGCATAAGTCCTTTTCTCTCACAGTTGACCACTCTGCTCTCTACTGCTTAGCCCTATTCAACAACTGAGCTTCAGTCTGGCCTTTCTGGCTACTCTCCCAGTGCTAGTGGGGAATAACCATTGTTATGGGGTGCAACTTAAGAACAGATCAGTCACCACTGAGAAGTAAAAATTTGAGAGTCTTTATTAGCTCACCAGCTGTCTCACACAATGCCCGAAAAATGGCTATTGGGAGAACAGCCCTAACCATAGAGTTCTAGGGGTTTTTATAGCCTAAGTTAGTATGTCTATCATAAGTGTCTGTTGCTATAATTTAAAATTACGATCATTATGAGATCTAAAATCATTAGCAGAAGGAGGAAGTGGGTCAAAATGACCTCCTTTAGGTACAAATTAAAGAGTGATTACTAACATCTGCACAATCACTGTTGACATCACTGTTGGCAAGGTTAATTGTTTAGGAAAATAGGAAGCAAAAAAAGAACAATTTTTCTTTATACAATTGTCATTTTGTGTTATCAAACATTTCATGCTAAGCAACTGGTGATGGGTACAGAGATGAGATGTTCCCATGGAAGAAACATTTCCTTCATAAAATGGAGTCTTAGTGTAAAATGGAGTCTGTTTTGTCATCATCCATGTAGCCTGGCCTATAACATTTCCATGGAGTCAAATATGTCAGCCTATCACATTCCCCACTGGTTTTATGTACATAATCAAATCATTGATTTATTATTAGTATAGAGGTAATCATAGTAGGTGTCTAACACCTTTAGTTTAACAGATTTGTTTCTATCTCTAACATATTTAGTTAAACAGTTTATCATGCAAGCCTCAATTAAAAGCCCCAACATAATTAGGATGAGCGATCCCACCATCGTGGTTATTAGAGTAGTTAACCAGGGGGACCAAGAGAACAGATTTTGGTACCAATTTTCCTCAGGTTTTCAGTTTTTCCTCCGTTTTCTTGAGTCTTTTTTTATCAAAGGTAAACTATCATGATTGGTACCTGAGTGATTATTATAGAATCAACAGGTATCCCTAACATCATACATAATTATTCTTATTTTAAAAGTAGCAAATTTAACCCTCTTCTGTTTTGTAGAACTACCTCAGCAAGTGAAACAAGGGAATGTTTTAAGTGGCTTACAGAGTTTTTAATTTATTTAGGTTTAGATCTATTTGTTGATTTAAGGTTTTGAAATTTTGGTCTCCTGTAATGAGTGTAGTGGTTTCTACAGCAGGGGAGCCACCTATACCTAATTCCACTAGGAGGGAAACTAAGGAAGCACTCATTTAGATTGATGTATTAGCCCCAGATGTTCCCTTTGTCACTCCTCATCAAAATAGTACACCTGGAAAGTGATGTGAATAGTAACACATAATTCATCCCATTTGGTAATTTTGAAAAGTTGAACGGCAAGGCTTGGAGTTACTCCTGACATACAAGCAAACCATGTTCCCTCAGGGCCATAAGATGGTTGTTATATGGGCCTGAGGAAGTCCCAAGTACCCCAGTAAAGATGTTAGAATCCTTGATTTGTCTTTTAAATTAGATTTGTCTTTTAAATTTTGGTGGCCATGCATACACATTAATTTGACAGACAAAATATGTTGTTTTAGTAGCATGGTCCTCATAACATAGTCTAAGTAAGAGAAAAAACAGGATTAACATTTTGCAATCTTACCTCTTTTTTTGGGGGGGGGTGCTGGGGATCAAACCCAGGGCCTTGTGCTTGTGAGGCAAGCACTCTACCAACTGAGCTATCACCCCAGCCCTGCAATCTTATCTTTAATGGGTGGCTGGGGTCTCTGAGCACTGTCCATTTTTTTTTTTTTGTCTTGACTCAGATGTGATGATTCCATGTTGAAAATAAGGTCCCCTCCCTTGCAGATGGGTTCTATTCCTTTTTTTTTTTTTGATACATTTTACATAGATGTAGTCTCCTGGCTGGAATGGGTGTTGGAAATTAGTGTTCTCTTGGGGCTGGTTTTCTAGTAATTTGAGCCTGTTGGAGAGACTTAACAACAGGTTGGAGAGGAGCAAGTTATCTTGTTAAGTGTGGAGGAAGGGCTCTGGAAGCATTAACATTTTAATCTCTCAGAGGTTGTCTCTAACTTTCTGGACACACATCGATCTCCATTTTGTATTTTGACCCAATTATCTGTCTACACTGATTGTAATTTTATTTCCCCTCTAATTTTAGGGACTTTTTACTGCTCTAGGGAAAATGGGCAATGACTGCTCTTGCTGCTTCAGGCTGAAAAGGGGTGAGGTGGAGTGTACAAGGAACTTGGAATCCCTTTTCAGAATTTAGGTCTATCTAGGGGTAAAAGTCTGATTTTATGAAAGAAACAGAAAACTTGAGTACAAAATAAATAGCAACTGGAACATGTCAATGAATATGAAGATGGTAGAAATCAACAATCTTACCAGGATGTGGAAGAACTGAGAAATTTTCCCCATAATAAGACCTAAGAAAGCCTAACAAGGCTGAAGAAGATAAGACATTTATTTGTAAATCTTTAACATTATTGGAGCTTTCAGGAACGTAAACACAATATTTAGTTAAGTTACTTAATGTCATCTTATTTTTGCAAAATATCCTTTTATTGGTATAACCTGTGTTTGGTAGCAATCTGTATATTTTTGTTACTTAGGAATAGAGAACCATACTAGCAAACATTTATTAGGCCTTCACATACAGAAGGTTAGAAAGGAATGTAGGACTTAAAGTGACTATAAACAGGTTCTCTTGATAGTTATCAGGAATGTTTGTCTAAGAATCTTTTCTTTATCTTCTCTAGTTTTACTTATTTAGGGGGACTGACACAAGTGTACATCTTAAGTTACATTTAACTATTATTTTTTTTAAATGTCTAAGAATAACTGTTTTGGTATTAACTGTTTTCCTAGGTGTTTGTGATCATGCTGGTCAAATTGACCTGCTCCTGTCTGTTGTTAAGAGTCAGCTGAGTTCCCACAGGTGTCACTCATGGGGATCTTGAGAGCAGCTTCTTAACTCCTTTAGTGCCATTCTCTATGTAGTATCTCCTTGATGAAGTGGCTTCCCTTGGAGCATCAGGGATATATCCCTTTTCCAATGACTCTCCTCTGCAGCAGGTGCACTGATTGGCTTTTCATCCTCTAGTGGTCTCATCAATCTCCCTGATTGGGAGGTTGTGTGACCCAGAGTTATAAAGTTCCTTAGAGAAATTCTCTTGTTCCCTGTCTGATTTTGAGAGCAAGAGCCAAATATTGATATTCTTGGCCCCTTTACTTCAATCTTGACCTTTAAGTCTTCATTTTCATCATCCAGCAAGGCAGTCTCAACAGTCCTAAAGTCAGAGTATTGGGCTTTAACTTTAATGTCTATGACTTTATGGTCACTTACCCACTTTTATGTATTTGGGGTCTATATTATCTTTCCTACAGGAGATGGCTCACTATCTAAAATTAATTCAGATTGTTGATTCTTGAAGAAGTGCCTCTGCAAAACATTAATCAGACAAGAGCTTTAGAGTTTATAAGAAAGATACAAAAGGGAATTAACAATAGATAAAAATATATTTAATTTGTAATAGCTATCTTAAATTTTGGCTGAATTATACATTATATCACCTGTATGAGATCACAGTAATTTTAAACAAAAAAAATCTTTTGAATATAACTTTAAATGAGCTGAAGTTTGGCTTATTTTGGAGTCACTGTTAACATGTAGTAAGGTTGGAGGCAGCGCCTTATCTCAGGTAAGATGGGGCTTTTCACAAATCTTAGGTAAAGTTGTGTAGTTTGAAATCTGATCTCTGTCTTCTTTTTAAATATCATTTTATAAAGTTTACATATATTCTTTCCTAAGTCCATATGAATGTTCATTAGCACAATATAATATTACATCAAAAACATGAGTCAAAAAAATGAGAGTTTTTTAACTTTCCTTTTGTGTAGTAAACTGAAAAACTGTTTTTATGTTTTACAATATTAACCTCTAAACAAATAAGTCTCTCATTAATTTTTAGAAATATATTTACTTTTTTTTATCCCAGTGTAGAGGTAACATAAGGTTCAGGGTCAGTTACAGATTTTTAAATGATATAAACAAATCACCAATAAAATTTGCTATTCCTTTAAGTTTAAGATTACCTTTATAACTTTAGGTTGGAGAACACCAGCTTGATAAAAAACTCTTTTAAATCTTTTATTTTAAAGACTTGTATACCTGAAAGATATGAATACACTTAATATTTAAAGAAGAGTAATAGAATCATAATTACATTGATATCTTTATATTAACTAAGTTTAAGTTTTAAAGAAAATTTAGAATTTGTAATGTATTACAAAACTGTGAAATAACAATTTCTGTTTAACAAGAGTTGTACAACCCCCCAATTTTTAAGACTAGCTGCTCTAGAGAATAAAATTTAACAGACACAATGTTAATAGTAAATTAATGTTTTAAGAATTATTGGTCATTTAACATGTAGACTGGACTTTGGTTTATATCAGTACATTAATATTTGACCTTAGGAAAAAATCTTGAATAATTTTAATTGTTGGGTTTCTTATATATACACATAGAAATTTTTAAATTTACCCTTAATTTATACTTTTTAATCTTAATTAGACCCTTTTGTTGTTTACTTAGATGTATTAGAGCTTTAATTTATCACATAGATATTTTTACCTAGAAACATTTTTTTCTTTTACTAAATATATTTTTATATGTAGAAACTTTAAATTTTTTAATCTGCTGATTTCATTTTTTAAAATTTGTATTCTGAAACAACCCTTGTAAATTTCTGAATTTAAGTAAATTATCTCATTTCAATAAGATGAAATACTTTGTTACTTACAGAACTCTATTTGAAATGTAGTCGAAACTTTTGAACACTTTAAATAGAATTATATCTGTTGAGACTTTTATTAACCTTGTTTTCAGTGGTGACACAGAGTCATTTTACTTATTTATTTATTTATTTATTTATTTATTTATTTATTTATTTCGGTACTGGGGATTGAACCCAGGGCCTTGGGCTTGCAAGGCAAACACTCTACCAACTGAGCTATATCCCCAGTCAACAGAGTCATTTTAAACTGTCTTTTTATTTACCAATTTATGAAAACACCAATAATGTTTTAAGTATGACATCCTATGAAATTCAAGGAGTAATGAGTACTTGATGTTATATTTAACTGTTAGCATTTTAACTCTCTGTATCATTCAGATGTCTCTAACAACCACATCCATGATCAATCCCATATATGTCAAATCTAATTTAGTTTTTTTTAAAGCAAGATCTCAGAGAAGTGTATTTGACAGTGTCAACCATTTTTTCTCTGTTGAAAAAAATCTAGAAACAATGGTTATTAGACATTCTACAGACATTAATATTTTATCAGTTGTGTGACTGCCTCAAGAAACTTTACTTTTACATCTTTACATCTTTACTTTTATTTGTCTACCCAATTTAAATTGAACCTTTTAAATCACATGCATTTAAGATATTTGAATCTATTATTTAAAATTTTAACTTATGAGCTCATATGTGAATTTTGGTACCAAACAAATATAGACATGACAATACCCTGGTGTACATACACATAAAACAAACAGACAAAAGCCTTGTATCTTATTTTTAAAAACCCAATAGCTTAAGAGCTAAGCCTTATAAATTAGTCTTTGAA
>NW_027632449.1:0-8944 GCF_902686455.1 Sciurus vulgaris
TGGTGCAGAGAGAACATTTGATAAAATAAAACACACTTTTATGTTCAAAACACTAGAAAAAAGAATATTGGAAACACTCCTCAAAATTTTAAGGTTATCTATGCTAATCCCACACACAACATCATTTGTAATGGAGAAAAACTGAAAGCATTCTCTTTAAAACTTGGAAAAACATGGATGCATTTTTTTGCCATTTCTATTCAACATCATCCTTGAAACACTAGCCAGAGCAATTAGGCAGATCAAAGAAATTAAAAGTATACAAATAGGAGAAGAACTCAAGCTATCACTATTTGCTGACTACATGATGCTATATTTAGAGGATCCATAAAACTCCACCAGAAGAATTCTAGAACTAGAATTTTTGAATTCATAAATGAATTCAGCAAAATAGTAGAATATAAAATGACCACATATTATCTAATGCATTTCTACTCATAAGTGATGGATCTTCTGAAAGTAAAATTAGAAAAACTACTCCATTCACAACACCCTAAAAATAATTTTAAAAAATTGTAATCAATCTAACGAAGAGGTGAAAAATCTCTACAATGATAACTACAGAACCCTACAGAAAGAAATTTTGAAAAGCCTTAGAAAGATCTCCCATATTCTTCAGAAGGCAGAATTAGTATTGTCAAACTTGCCATACTCCCAAAGGCACTATGTATATTTAACACAATTCCAATTAAAATCTCAATGACATTTATTATAGAAATAGAGAAATTCATTATGAAATTCATCTGGAAGCATAAAAGACCAGGGATAGCCAATGCAATTTTGGGTAGGAAGAGTGATGCAGGAGGTATCACAACACCAGAACTTAAATTCTACTATTGAGCACTAGTAACAAAAACTACATGTTATTGCTAACAAAATAGACAGGTAGACCAAAGGTACAGAAGAAAAGACACAGAGATAAACCCACATAAGTACAGTTACCTCATACTAGATAAAGGTACCAAACACTTTTGAAGGAAAAAATATAGCCTCTTCAACAAATGGTGCTGAGAAAAATGAAAAGCCATATGCAGTGAAATGAAATTACACCTCTATCTCTCACCCTGCACAAAACTCAACTCAAAATGGATCAAGGACCTAGAAATTAGACCAGAGACGGTTCACCTAAATCATTATGTTCATTTAGGAACAGATTTTTCAAAAAGGATCCTAGAGCACAAGAAATAAAAGCAAGAATCAAAAAATGGGATGGATTCAAACTACAAAGCTTTTTTCTCAACAAAAGAAACAATCCACAATGTGATAAAAGAGCCTACAGAGTGGGAGAAAATCTCTACTACATGCATTTCAGATAGAGCACTAATATCAAAAATGTATAAAAAACTTGCAAAATTTTACACCAAAAATAAAAACAACCCAATGAGTAAATGGACTAAGGAACTGGGCAGACACTTCACAGAAGATACAGAGGTGATATACAAATATATGAAAAAGTACACCTCATCTCTAGTAATTAGAGAAATGCACTTGAAAGCTACCCTAAGATTTTATCTAACTCAAATTAGATTTGTAATCATCAAGAACACAAGCAATATAAATGTTGATGTTGATGTGGGGAAAGGTATTCATTCATACATTGCTGGTGGGATTGAAAATTGGTTCAGCCACTCTGGAAAGAAGTATGGGGATTCCTCAGAAACTTGGAACAGACCCACCATTTGACCCAACTATCCCACTCCTCAGTTTATACCCAAAGGACTTAAAATCAGCTTATTACAGTGATATAGTAACATCAATATTTGTAGCTGCTCAGTTCACAAGAGGTAGATTATGTAATCAATGTAGATTCTTTTCAATTGATGAATGGATAAAGAAACTGTGTTATATATACATGATGGAATACTACTTAATCATAAAGAAAAATAAATTATGGCATTTACTGGTAAATGGATGGAGTTGGAGGATATAATGCTAAATGAAATATTCCAATCCCAAAAAACCAATGGCTGATTGTCTTATCTGATAAGTGGATGATGAGACAAAAAGGAAGCAAGGGGTAAGTGAAGAATGGAGACACTTGGAATTGTGTAGAGGAAATTGGGGAGGGAGAGGGTTGGGAAGGAGAGATAATGGACTGAGACAGATATTATTACCCTATGTTCATGTATGATTACACAATTGGTGTGAGTCTACATTGTGTTCAACCATAGAACAATAGTTGTACCCCATTTGTGTAAAATGAATCAAAATTCAGTCTTTAAAAATATATATATATATATACTTTAAAAATATTGTCTTATCAGGCTTTATTTTGTCAATATTGATGTATCAATTTCGATTGGTCCATGTAGATTCATTTATATTGACCCATAGGGATAAATTTGTCATTGACTACCCATTGGGGTAGATTTTTCAATTTCAACTCTTTGGTGTATATTCATCAATATGACTCATTGGTGTAGATTTTCTCATATTGACCAAATGAATACATTCTTCAACATCAACTCAAATGGTTTGAATCACTACATCAACTCATCTGGTTAGATTCAATGAAATTGACTCACCAGTCTAGATTTGGCCATTTGACACATTGTGGTAGATTCATTGATATCTACTCATTGATGTAGATTTGTCCATGTTGTCCCATCAGTGTAGATTCAATGATATCAACAAGAAGGTGTATATTCATTGAAATCAGCTCTGGTTTAGATTGGTCAATAAAGCCTTAATGGGGTAGATTCATCCATATTAACCTGTCTGTCTTGATTCATCAATATTGACTTGACAGGGTAGATTTATTAACATCTAGTCATTAGAGTTGATTCCTTGACAGTTACTTATTGGCATGGATTTGTACATAAAAATCAGTGTAAACTCATAAATATCTACTAGTTGGTATAGATTCATTGATATGACCTCTCAGGATAGGTTTGTCAGTATCTACACTTCAGTGTAGATTCAGTGATATTGGCCAATTGGGGAAGATTGGTCAATATTGACCTCTCATGAGAGATTTCATATTGACTCAACTGAGTGAATTCATCAATTTTGACTCATTGGAAGAGATTCATAGAGGTCGACTCAACTGGTTACTTTCATTGATATTGATATGTTGAATTATTTGTCAATGTTGATTCATTGATACTGATCCATCAGGTAGATCATTCAATATTGAGTCTTCTGTGCATATTCATCAATATCAACCTATTGAAATAGATTCACCAATATTAAAACTTTGTTGTAGATTTGTCAATATTGAATCATCAGGATAGATTTGCCCATATTGACCCATCAGACTTCATTCCTCAATATCAACTCTATTGGTTAGACTCATTAATATTAATTATCTGATTAGATTCATCAACATTAACTTAATATGTTCAATTTGTCAAAATGTACTCAATGGGGTAGATTTGTCTATGTCAACCAATGGGGTTAGACTGGCATAGATGCATCAAAATAGACCTGTCATGATAGATCAGTACACATCAACTCATTGTGGTAGATTGTTCAATATTGACTCTTCTTGTTAGTTTCATCAATATTGATCCATCAGCATAGATTCATCAGTAGTGACACTTCAGTGTAGATTCTTTGATATTGAAGCATCTATTGATTTGATGATGTAGGTTCATTGATAATATAATTTATGGGGTACAGCCCCAATATTGAATCACCTTTATAGATTCATTGGACCTTCAGTGTAGATTCATCAGTTTCTATACATCACTGGAGACTCATCAAATTTGACTCAAAGATTAGATTTGCCAATATTGACACTTTGAGATAGATTCCTCAACATTGATCCATCAGGGCAGATTGATTGATATTGACTAGACTGGATAGATTTGTTAATATCAAATCATCATCAGTGTAGATATGTTGATATTGATATGTCAATATAGACTGGTATAGATTTGTAGACATCAATTCATCAATATTGTTGCATCAACATTGATTCATTGATGTAGATTCACTGATATCAAACTATCAGTGTAGATTTGTCAATATTGACCCATTGGGTAGATTTGTCAATTTTGACTTGATGGTATAGATTTGTTGATGTCAAATTGATGGTGTTGACTCATTAATATCGACTCCTCAGGTAGATTTGTTGATATTGACTCATCAGCATAAATTCATCAATAGAAAACAACCAGGTTTGATTATAGATATCAAATACCTGGTAGATTTATTGATATCAACCCATCAGAATTCATTAGTTGATATTGACTTGAAGACATGGATTCATCAATGTTGACTCTTCAGTGTAGATCAGTCAATATAGATTCAATGGAGTATATTCATCAATATTAACTCAACAGAGTAGATTTATCAATATCCACTTGTCAAGGTAGATTTGTTGATATCAAACCATAGGGGTAGATTCACACTGACTCTGTCATGTCAGTGTGTGTTTGTTGATATCGACTCAATGGGATAGATTTGGTGATAATTACTCATTGGTGTTGATTCATTGATATCTGCTAATCACTGTGGATTCATCAATATCAACCTATAGGGGTATATTGATCAATATCAACCCATCAGTGTAGACTCATTAATATCTACTTGTTGTCATAGATTAATTGATATCAGCCCTTAGGGGTAGATTCATCAATATTAACTAGTTAGAGTAGATTTGTCAATGTTCTTATGTTAATATTGATTTGTCAATTTAGATTCCTTGATATTGATGTGAAAATGTAGATTTTTTAATATCAACTCTTCTGGATGTGCTCATCAATATCAACTCATTGGAATATGATAATACCTATCATCGGGGAAGATTCATTGATATTTAATCATCAGGATACATTCATCCATATCAACTCATTGGGGTAATAGCAGGAGTAATGGAAATGGTGAAACATGTAATTGTCTACCATTAGGATTCCTCTATTCCCAGGAGCTATGTGACTGAGATCAAGGTTAGAGCTGAAAGAATTCTTGTGCAGAGTCTCCTCATGCAGGTTCTTCCACAGGAGCTAAACATTATGTGCCCTGCACAGGAAAATTCCAAGGCACCAGTTATGCCACAGCCATGAAGTCATCAGAGACCCCCAATCTCAATCACTACTCTCCCATCCTGTCACCACTCTGCACAGAAATATATTCATTTAGGTAGATTCATCTATGTCAAACAATGGGGATAAATTTGTTGATATCAACTCAGTGGGTTAGATTTATCAATATTGATTCAATTGGTTTGCTTGGTTAGATTTGTCAAAATTAATTATTTGGGGTAGATTCATTGATATCCACTTGCCAGTGAAGACTCATCAATTTTGACACATTGGGTTGATTCATCATATTGGTTTGAATGCATAGATTTATTGATATGAACCCACAAAGGTTTATTTATCAATATTAAACTGTAGGGGTAGATTTGTCCATATCAACGCATCAGTGTAGATTCAACAGTATCAACTTGTTGGGTAGATTCATTGATATTGGTGTGCTGATATTGATTCATTGAGGTAGATTAGTCATTACTGATTCATCAATGTAGTTGCATAGATATCAACTCATAAGTGTAGATTTATTGATATGATTCTCAGTGTAGATTTATAGATATCAACCCATTTGTGTTGATTTGTTGAAATTAAACCTATGGGGTAGATCAACAATATTGACCTGTCAAGGTATATTTGTCAACATCGACCCATCAATATAGTTTGGTCAATATTGACCCGTTGCGTTAGATTTGTTCATATCAGCACATTGGGGAAGATTTGTCAATATTGATACAAGCTTGTAGATTCATAAATATTGACTTGTGGTAGATTGTTCATTATCAATTTGTCATTATCAATGATATAATGTAGATTCATTGATGCAAACCTGTTAGGTAGGTTTGTCGATATCAATTGTCAGTGTAGATCATCATTGACCCATTGGTGTACAATAATCAATATCAATCATCAAGGTAGATTCATCCGTATTGATCCTTTGAAGTATATTTGCCAATATTAACTCTTTGGTGCATATTCATTGTTACTGACTTGTCTGTGTATATTCTCCACACCAACCCATTGTGAAAGAACAGTCATATCAACTTGATGGAAGATATCACTGATGTCAATCATAGATGTTAATTCATTGGTGTAGATTCTTTGATATTGACCAATTGGAGCAGCTCATTGATATTGACTCTTCAGTGAGATCCATCCATATCAATCAATTGGGTTAGATTCATCAATACATCTTGAGGGGTAGATTCATTGACATTGACCTGTGTATATGATTCATCTATATCGACCCATCAGTGTACATTTGTTGATATTGAACTATCTGTTTTGATTATCAGTTATTGATTTGTCAGTATTATCATAGATGTAGCTTTATTATATTGAACCATCAGGGTATTCATCAATATCAATCTTCTGGATAGATTCATTTATTGACCTAAGGGTAGATTTGCTGATATTGACTTTTTGATGTAGATTCATCAATATGGAATAATTGGTATAGATTCTTCCACATCTACCCATCAGGGTAGCTTTATCAAAATTGTTTCAATTGGGTAGGTTTGACAATATCAACATATTAGTGTATATTCTTTAATATTGACCATTGGTCTAGATCATTGATACTGACTTGAAGGTGTAAATTCAATGTCACCTTAAAACTGCAGATTCATCAATATCTACCTGTCAATGAAAATTCATCAATATTGACTTGAAGGTTTAGATTAATTAACATTGACACTTTGGTGAAGAAACATCTATGTGAACCCTTCAGCATAGATTTTTGATATTGACCCATAGGCATACATTCATCAATATTAACTCATTGGTTTATTTATTGATATTGACTAGTTGGGGTATATGTTCAATATTGATTTGCTGATATCAACTCTTCTACTGACTAATGGGAAAGGTTTGTAAAATATCTATTCACCTGTGTAGATTGTCAAAATTGGACCATCAGTTTAGATTCATGGATTATGACCCATTAGGATAGTGTCATTAATATCTACTCACTGGTGCAGATTTGTTGATATCAACACATTGAGGTAGATTCATCAATATTGACTCAATGGGGTTTTATTTATATTGACACATTGATGTAGATCGTTGATATTGACTCTGGGGTATATTTTTTGATATCAAATCAGTGGAAGATTTGTTGATATTGGTGGGTTGAAACTGATTCATCAATGTAGATTATCAATAGTGACTCAACAATGTACATTCATCAATATTGACTTACCGTGATAGATTCTTGATGTCCACATTCTGTATAGTTTTGTCGATATCAATCCATTGGGTAGATTAGTCATTATCAACCAGTCATGATAGATTCTCTGATATCAACTAAACTGGATAGATTCATCAATATTGATTGTTGAAATCAATTTGATGATGTAGATTCATCAATATTGACTAGTCCATGTACATTGGTTGACATTGATGTGTTTGGGTAATTTGTTGATATTGACTCTTTGGTGAAGTTTTGTAGATATAAACATGTAGGGGTAGATTCATCAATATCGATTTATTGATATGGATTCATCAATGTAGATTCATTTATATCAATCCATTGGGCTATATTTGTTGATATCTACTCTTCTGGTATATTGTCAGTCTACTACCTGTTGATGTAGATCATCAATATTGACTCATTGGAGTTGATTCATCCATATCAACCCAATGTATAGATTCATCAATTTTAACTATTCTGGGTAGATTCATTGCAACAACCCTTCATTGTAGATTTATGAAAATCAACACATCAGTGTAGGTGCACTGATATGATGAGTCAATATCAATTTGTCATATAGATTTGTTGATATTAACTTGATAGGGTAGGTTCATGAATTTGATTCATCATGAGTCATTGGTATTGACTTTACTCCTTAACATGTACTTTTATAAATGCTTATTCTATTTCTGTTAAATCTAATTCATCTAATTTTAACTTATGGTATCCATGATATCCAAGACTTTAGATCAACCTACCTAATATTTTGTCATTAATTTTTGCTGAAGACACATCCTATAAGAAATAGATATTACACTTTAACCATTTTAAAGAAATCAACACTATATTGATGGTTTGACCACTTAGAGAAATGAATAGTTAAGCAAATTTAAAGACAGCCTTAATTTTGTCTATTAGCCAATTCTGGTAATGTGAACTAAAATGCATTTAGATCCATTTTATTGTAAATTTATTAATGCTTATTTCTATATATGCCAATTTGGCACCATCTACATAATATATGGACAAAAGCATATAGTAGATACACATACATAAACAGGTATGCACACATAAGCAAACTGATATAAAACAAAGAATTTATAGTTTTACATTCCCAGTATGAACCAAAATAGCTTCAGATGTTTATGCACAGAATGTCATATATAACAACTGAAAAAAAAATAAAGCCGTCACAACTTTTTATATAACATGCATAGGACCTGTGCAGTTGGAGACTAAGTTGTAGAATCTACCAGCCATGGGGAAGAGTAAAATCAAAAGTTTATGTGGTACTCATTCTTCAAGGTGGAAGATTTACTATCATTTCATTATTGTATATTCTCCAACCTTAGGTCTTTTCAAAAGGAATCTCTCTTTTCCAGTGTATTTATGAGTTAACTTTTGAATAATTGGAATCTGAGTAAAGACAGTAGAAGAAAACATTAAAAGAAACTCAAGTAACACAAAACAAGACCAACAGATGATGGACCAAAGCTGAATTCACAAAAATACCCTGAGCTCAGAAGAAGACAGAGGTTTGAAACATGACACAAGTATGAAATATTACACAACGGGGTCAGATCAGAGTCAGCTCAGATATGAAAAAATTCGGGAGAACATGAAGTCCTCAGAGTCTGTTTTCAAGGACAATATGTACATATGGGATTCTTTTAACCTTTTCCTTACTATGAATGTCTAGAAAGAATAAAAAAAAAATGCATGGAAATTAGTGAACTCCCTGGCATCTCAGGCCTGGTGCACCTGGCTGATCTAGATT
>NW_027632449.1:9044-32672 GCF_902686455.1 Sciurus vulgaris
TCCAATGACATTCTCTTACAGACATATGATCTTATTCAGGGACCATGGTGTCTTCTGGCACTTTCTTGCCTGACCATTGATTTACATCTTAACTCCCAATTTACCTCTTCTTTGATTATTTCTGGTTAAGTGCTATGGGAAGAAACACCAGGATTGCACAGTATCCCCAGGAAGACTTGCAGTACTAAACTGAGCACAGTCACATGTTTGTCCACTGTACTTCTGCCCAGCTGCTGCTCAAATGTCAGCCAGAAGCCAAGCTCCATGGAAGGACAGAGGAGCCACCAAATACAAAAACACAAAGGGCCTTTGAGAACATGGGGGGAAAGCTGCTCACTATAGAATGAAGAAAGCCAGCGTTGGGGGTTCTTGTCTCCCCATTATGCATCACCTGCTGGGGCAGAGATGTATTAGATCAATGTCCCCTCACTCCTAGCACAAGTTTATCTTTTATTCAACTGAGAATATTTCCATCCCAAATTATATTGGTCTCCTAGCTCTAAGGACAGAGAGTGCAAACCTCTCACTCTATAATGATCTAATCTCTGTAGTATGGCCATGTAATCACAATGAAATTTTTTCACTTGGGATATGAACCACATGACCTGCTAGACTCTAATGATCCTATAGAAATCTAAATCAGAAGTGTGGGTCAACCAAAAGATCTAACAGCCCAACTCTACCCTTCCCTCATCCTCAAGACTCCAAAACTTTCCATCCTGTGATTGGGGAAGGCTTCATGTGACTGCTTAAACCAGATGCTGCTCATTGACTACATTTTATTTTTCTAAGAAAGCAAAATGGATTCACTGTCTTCCAGGAGGCAGGTTGTGGCATAAGTCCTTTTCTCTCACAGTTGACCACTCTGCTCTCTACTGCTTAGCCCTATTCAACAACTGAGCTTCAGTCTGGCCTTTCTGGCTACTCTCCCAGTGCTAGTGGGGAATAACCATTGTTATGGGGTGCAACTTAAGAACAGATCAGTCACCACTGAGAAGTAAAAATTTGAGAGTCTTTATTAGCTCACCAGCTGTCTCACACAATGCCCCAAAAATGGCTATTGGGAGAACAGCCCTAACCATAGAGTTCTAGGGGGTTTTATAGCCTAAGTTAGTAAATCTATCATAAGTGTCTGTTGCTATAATTTAAAATTACGATCATTATGAGATCTAAAATCATTAGCAGAAGGAGGAAGTGGGTCAAAATGACCTCCTTTAGGTACAAATTAAAGAGTGATTACTAACATCTACACAATCACTGTTGACATCACTGTTGGCAAGGTTAATTGTTTAGGAAAATAGGAAGCAAAAAAAGAACAATTTTTCTTTATACAATTGTCATTTTGTGTTATCAAACATTTCATGCTAAGCAACTGGTGATGGGTACAGAGATGAGATGTTCCCATGGAAGAAACATTTCCTTCATAAAATGGAGTCTTAGTGTAAAATGGAGTCTGTTTTGTCATCATCCATGTAGCCTGGCCTATAACATTTCCATGGAGTCAAATATGTCAGCCTATCACATTCCCCACTGGTTTTATGTACATAATCAAATCATTGATTTATTATTAGTATAGAGGTAATCATAGTAGGTGTCTAACACCTTTAGTTTAACAGATTTGTTTCTATCTCTAACATATTTAGTTAAACAGTTTATCATGCAAGCCTCAATTAAAAGCCCCAACATAATTAGGATGAGCGATCCCACCATCGTGGTTATTAGAGTAGTTAACCAGGGGGACCAAGAGAACAGATTTTGGTACCAATTTTCCTCAGGTTTTCAGTTTTTCCTCCGTTTTCTTGAGTCTTTTTTTAATCAAAGGTAAACTATCATGATTGGTACCTGAGTGATTAGTATAGAATCAACAGGTCTCCCCTAACGTCATACATAATTATTCTTATTTTAAAAGTAGCAAATTTAACCCTCTTCTGTTTTGTAGAACTACCTCAGCAAGTGAATCAAGGGAATGTTTTAAGTGGCTTACAGAGTTTTTAATTTATTTAGGTTTAGATCTGTTTGTTGATTTAAGGTTTTGAAATTTTGGTCTCCTGTAATGAGTGTAGTGGTTTCTACAGCAGGGGAGCCACCTATACCTAATTCCACTAGGAGGGAAACTAAGGAAGCACTCATTTAGATTGATGTATTAGCCCCAGATGTTCCCTTTGTCACTCCTCATCAAAATAGTACACCTGGAAAGTGATGTGAATAGTAACACATAATTCATCCCATTTGGTAATTTTGAAAAGTTGAACGGCAAGGCTTGGAGTTACTCCTGACATACAAGCAAACCATGTTCCCTCAGGGCCATAAGATGGTTGTTATATGGGCCTGAGGAAGTCCCAAGTACCCCAGTAAAGATGTTAGAATCCTTGATTTGTCTTTTAAATTAGATTTGTCTTTTAAATTTTGGTGGCCATGCATACACATTAATTTGACAGACAAAATATGTTGTTTTAATAGCATGGTCCTCATAACATAGTCTAAGTAAGAGAAAAAACAGGATTAACATTTTGCAATCTTATCTTTTTTTGGGGGGGAATGCTGGGGATCAAACCCAGGGCCTTGTGCTTGTGAGGCAAGCACTCTACCAACTGAGCTATCACCCCAGCCCTGCAATCTTATCTTTAATGGGTGGCTGGGGTCTCTGAGCACTGTCCATTTTTTTTTTTTGTCTTGACTCAGATGTGATGATTCCATGTTGAAAATAAGGTCCCCTCCCTTGCAGATGGGTTCTATTCCTTTTTTTTTTTTTTTGATACATTTTACATAGATGTAGTCTCCTGGCTGGAATGGGTGTTGGAAATTAGTGTTCTCTTGGGGCTGGTTTTCTAGTAATTTGAGCCTGTTGGAGAGACTTAACAACAGGTTGGAGAGGAGCAAGTTATCTTGTTAAGTGTGGAGGAAGGGCTCTGGAAGCATTAACATTTTAATCTCTCAGAGGTTGTCTCTAACTTTCTGGACGCACATTGATCTCCATTTTGTAATTTGACCCAATTATCTGTCTACACTGACCGTAATTTTATTTCCCCTCTAATTTTAGGGACTTTTTACTGCTCTAGGGAAAATGGGCAATGACTGCTCTTGCTGCTTCAGGCTGAAAAGGGGTGAGGTGGAGTGTACAAGGAACTTGGAATCCCTTTTCAGAATTTAGGTCTATCTAGGGGTAAAAGTCTGATTTTATGAAAGAAACAGAAAACTTGAGTACAAAATAAATAGCAACTGGAACATGTCAATGAATATGAAGATGGTAGAAATCAACAATCTTACCAGGATGTGGAAGAACTGAGAAATTTTCCCCATAATAAGACCTAAGAAAGCCTAACAAGGCTGAAGAAGATAAGACATTTATTTGTAAATCTTTAACATTATTGGAGCTTTCAGGAACGTAAACACAATATTTAGTTAAGTTACTTAATGTCATCTTATTTTTGCAAAATATCCTTTTATTGGTATAACCTGTGTTTGGTAGCAATCTGTATATTTTTGTTACTTAGGAATAGAGAACCATACTAGCAAACATTTATTAGGCCTTCACATACAGAAGGTTAGAAAGGAATGTAGGACTTAAAGTGACTATAAACAGGTTCTCTTGATAGTTATCAGGAATGTTTGTCTAAGAATCTTTTCTTTATCTTCTCTAGTTTTACTTATTTAGGGGGACTGACACAAGTGTACATCTTAAGTTACATTTAACTATTATTTTTTTAAATGTCTAAGAATAACTGTTTTGGTATTAACTGTTTTCCTAGGTGTTTGTGATCATGCTGGTCAAATTGACCTGCTCCTGTCTGTTGTTAAGAGTCAGCTGAGTTCCCACAGGTGTCACTCATGGGGATCTTGAGAACAGCTTCTTAACTCCTCTAGTGCCATTCTCTATGTAGTATCTCCTTGATGAAATGGCTTCCCTTGGAGCATCAGGGATATATCCCTTTTCCAATGACTCTCCTCTGCAGCAGGTGCACTGATTGGCTTTTCATCCTCTAGTGGTCTCATCAATCTCCCTGATTGGGAGGTTGTGTGACCCAGAGTTATAAAGTTCCTTAGAGAAATTCTCTTGTTCCCTGTCTGATTTTGAGAGCAAGAGCCAAATATTGATATTCTTGGCCCCTTTACTTCAATCTTGACCTTTAAGTCTTCATTTTCATCATCCAGCAAGGCAGTCTCAACAGTCCTAAAGTCAGAGTATTGGGCTTTAACTTTAATGTCTATGACTTTATTGTCACTTACCCACTTTTATGTAATTGGGGTCTATATTATCTTTCCCACAGGTGATGGCTCACTATCTAAAATTAATTCAGATTGTTGATTCTTGAAGAAGTGCCTCTGCAAAACATTAATCAGACAAGAGCTTTAGAGTTTATAAGAAAGATACAAAAGGGAATTAACAACAGATAAAAATGTATTTAATTGTGTAATAGCTATCTTAAATTTTGCCTGAATTATACATTATATCACCTGTATGAGATCACAGTAATTTAAAAAAAAAATCTTTTCAATATAACTTTAAATGAGCTGAAGTTTGGCTTATTTTGGAGTCACTGTTAACATGTAGTAAGGTTGGAGGCAGCGCCTTATCTCAGGTAAGATGGGGCTTTTCACAAATCTTAGGTAAAGTTGTGTAGTTTGAAATCTGATCTTTGTCTTCTTTTTAAATATCATTTTATAAAGTTTACATATATTCTTTCCTAAGTCCATATGAATGTTCATTAGCACAATATAATATTACATCAAAAACATGAGTCAAAAAAATGAGAGTTTTTTAACTGTCCCTTTGTGTAGTAAACTGAAAAACTGTTTTTATGTTTTACAATATTAACCTCTAAACAAATAAGTCTCTCATTAATTTTTAGAAATATATTTACTTTTTTTTATCCCAGTGTAGAGGTAACATAAGGTTCAGGGTCAGTTACAGATTTTTAAATGATATAAACAAATCATCAATAAAATTTGCTATTCCTTTAAGTTTAAGATTACCTTTATAACTTTAGGTTGGAGAACACCAGCTTGATAAAATACTCTTTTAAATCTTTTATTTTAAAGACTTGTATACCTGAAAGATATGAATACACTTAATATTTAAAGAAGAGTAAGAGAATCATAATTACATTGATATCTTTATATTAACTAAGTTTAAGTTTTAAAGAAAATTTAGAATTTGTAATGTAGTACAAAACTGTGAAATAACAATTTCTGTTTAACAAGAGTTGTACAACCCCCCAATTTTTAAGACTAGCTGCTCTAGAGAATAAAATTTAACAGACACAATGTTAATAGTAAATTAATGTTTTAAGAATTATTGGTCATTTAACATGTAGACTGGACTTTGGTTTATATCAGTACATTAATATTTGACCTTAGGAAAAAATCTTGAATAATTTTAACTGTTGGGTTACTTATATATACACATAGACATTTTAAAATTTACCCTTAATTTATACTTTCTAATCTTAATTAGACCCTTTTGTTGTTTACTTAGATGTATTACAGCTTTAATTTATCACATAGACATTTTTACCTAGAAACATTTTTTCTTTCACTAAATATATTTTTATATGTAGAACCTTTAAATTTTTTAATCTGCTGATTTCATTTTTTAAAATTTGTATTCTGAAACAACCCTTGTAAATTTCTGAATTTAGGTAAATTATCTCATTTCAATAAGATGAAGTACTTTGTTACTTATAGAACTCTATTTGAAATGTAGTCAAAACTTTTGAACACTTTAAAATAGAATTATATCTGTTGAGACTTTTAGTAATCTTGTTTTCAGTGGTGACACAGAGTCATTTTACTTATTTATTTATTTATTTATTTATTTATTTATTTATTTATTTATTCGGTACTGGGGATTTAACCCAGGGCCTTGGGCTTGCGAGGCAAACACTCTACCAACTGAGCTATATCCCCAGTCAACAGAGTCATTTTAAACTGTCTTTTTATTTACCAATTTATGAAAACACCAATAATGTTTTAAGTATGACATTCTATGAAATTCAAGGAGTAATGAGTACTTGATGTTATATTTAACTGTTAGCATTTTAACTCTCTATGTCATTCAGATGTCTCTAACAACCACATCCATGATCAATCCCATATATGTCAAATCTAATTTAGTTTTTTTAAACAAGATCTCAGAGAAGTGTATTTGACAGTGTCAACCATTTTTTCTCTGTTGAAAAAAATCTATAAACAATGGTTATTAGACATTCTACAGACATTAATATTTTATCAGTTGTGTGACTGCCTCAAGAAACTTTACTTTTACATCTTTACATCTTTACTTTTATTTGTCTACCCAATTTAAATTGAACCTTTTAAATCACATGCATTTAGGATATTTGAATCTATTATTTAAAATTTTAACTTATGAGCTCATATGTGAATTTTGGTACCAAACAAATATAGACATGACAATACCCTGGTGTACATACACATAAAACAAACAGACAAAAGCCTTGTATCTTATTTTTAAAAACCCAATAGCTTAAGAGCTAAGCCTTATAAATTAGTCTTTGAATGAAACAGTGTCAAAATAAGTCTGATCAAAAATTAACTTAGGCACATCAGATCATAATTATGAACTTAAAAAATAAAATTTTAAAAGACTTCCTGGCCTCCATCCTGATGTGTCTTGCTCATTAGAGATGTAAAGAGTTTTTCCCTACTTTAAATGAGTTTTAAATGAGTTTTCCTGGTCTCTTGGATAACAGCCATCAAAATTTTAGCCTGGTATTTTGGTGGACCAACTCCAGTAGTTGGAAATTCCTGTTGGCAGCAGCTTACATTTTAATGTAAGCTTTAGTAAACATGGTTAAATCCATTTTAACCATTTTTTAAAAAAATTTGAACATAAGACATTTGATCAGGATGTCCAGGCTTCCCAAAGACAATTTGGTGGTCCCCTGAAGGGGTCATCTGACCATGAAAGTTGACCATTCTGTCTCACAGAATTTAGAGAAAAAAGATGTCATACCAGGTCCCATAGTCAGGGATTTCTCTAGAATTTCTGGAAATTGGTCAGTAAGCTTTGAAGGGAAGTACATGACAAGCATGAGGGAGATTGACCCACATCCACATTTAAGGGCAACAAAGAACAGAAAAAGAAGAACAAGCACAGAAGAAGTAAGATGCCGAAGACAATGACAAGTGGCCACTACTGATTCTTGACCTGAGGGCCTGGGTAAAGTCTTGCCAGTCCTGGACTCAAGAAGTAATGCTGCATCCAGCACTCCTCAGAGGCCCCAGATACCAATCCACCAGAAACAGACTTACCAGTCCCCTGGGGGCACAGAAACAGGTGACTCTCAGATAATTTATTTCAGTCCTGGAGTAGGGCTCAGCAAACCTCACAGCCTGGGGCTGAGCAATGTCTCTCAGAGGTCTTCCCCTAGGAACAGCTGTGTGGCCCCTCCCCTCCACAGGATTTTCCAGGTCAGTGGTGAGCAGTGGTTATCTACCAGGCAGCAAAGATCATGCTGGGACCTCCAAATGTGGGGGGCAACTTAAGAACAGATCAATCGCCTTTGACAAGTACAAATTTGAGAGTCTTTATTAGCTGGCCAGCTGATTGTCTCATGCAATGCCCCAAAAATTGCTAATGGAAGAATGGCCCTGATCACAGGGTTGTAGGGTTTGTATGACACAAATCAATACATCAATCCTAAGTGTCTGTTGCTATGATTTAAAATTACAAACTGTCATTATGAGATCTAAAACCTCAGAAAGGGGAAGTGGGTCACAATGACTTTACTTAGGTACAAGTTAAAGAATGGTTACTAACATCTAGGCTATGAATGCTGACATGGTTCATTATTTAGAAAAATAGAAAACAAAAAGAGAACAATTTTTCATTATACAAGAATTGCCATTCCATGTTGCCAAACATATCATGTTAAGCAACTGATGGGTATAGAGGTGGGGATGTTCCCATGGGAAAAGCATTTCCTACATAACATGGAGTTTCAGGGTAAAATGGAGTTAATTTAGTCATTGCCCATATATCCTGTCCTAAAACATTTCCATGAAGTCAAATATGTCAGCCCATCACACCAGAAGGGGACACTACTTCCCACCTGCCCAGATTCAGCACAACTATACCACAAAGAGCTGAGTAGGAGTGAGAGACACAAAGAAGCAAATGGGACAGAGGTCTAAACAATTCAAGGGCAGATCTTGTGCAAAGAAAACAATTCAAGGAAGGTTGGTCTTGTGAAAAAATGACTGAAGAGAGCAGAAATTCTTCCTGAACCAAAAAATATTTTCTCTACCCTCACTCTTTGGTTTTACTGTTTTGGTAAGATCTTTATATTTTACAGATTATTCTTATAATAGATAAAAACTAGGAGGAACATAAAGATTCAAGAGGAGCAATGTGACTTGGCCAACCATGGTAGAGCTGCTCTACAAGCTCTTACTCACTCTTAAGAATGTTGTTTCAAATAGGAGACAGAAATCAGGTACTGGAAGTTTTTACACTTTCATGTGCATGTGAATTTTTAATATAACTGTAGGAGTATAAAGTACTAAGGGGAGGCAAAATGGTTCTGTGAAAAAGTTCCAGCAACTCAACCTTACAAAAATTATAAATAAATTTGTATTTTTGTTTTTGAAAAAAAAAAAAAAAAAGAATGTTGTTTCAAAGAACATGTGGCTTAAGTAACTCAGGTACTGCTGAAATGTAAAAGGAATAGAAAATTACATGTATGATAAGATTATTACAGTTTTATGTGATGTACTTCTTCAGCAAAAGGTCTTGAAGCATATGCTAGGGAACACTAGGGGCAATATAGAAATATAGATACATATGACCCAATTAGAGTCCCTGTCCCCACTGCAAGTCTCAAATCTCCCTCAGACACTCTATACTGCCCAGGATACCCAACACATCTGTCACTGGGAACTCAGGCTAGAAAACCCACTCAGGTGTGTCTAACTTGTTCTGCCTCAGAAAGGTGCCATGCCAAGAAGAATGACACTGGATTTTGCAGAATCCAAGTCATTTTGATGGTTTTTTTCACTTTAATATTCAGTCTGGAAATTGACATTTCTACAAGATTGAATGTGTCAATGTTGCCTTGGCACTGAGCCCTGACCCTGAACTCATTTATTTGTGTAATTTTGCATAGAAAAGGTGATGACAAGGCAGCACTCAAGAGGACCCTTTGGGGAGGTTTTATTATAGGAAGAGTCCCAGGTAATTAAACTTTGAAGAAGTGACCTCAATTGCTTAGTATTAGAACACAACAGAACTTAGAACTCTGGTAACCAGGGACACATATAGTAGAGAAAGTCCCTCATTCAAGTGGTGAAGGAAGATGTGCAAGAGAGCAATACTTTTTCTTTATTTCTCCAAACATTCCAAGATTCTAGGCATGAAAAAGTCCAGATGTTGACTTAACTCTCACACTAGACCCTTATGGCCTCTTATCAAGAGGTACCCACAGGTAAAAGGAGTCATTCCAGAGAAGATCAATCCAGGCAAGTCCTCATCTATGATCACATCAGTGAAGTCCTTTGACCTTCTGCTTCTGTGAGGGTGTATGTGGGGGCAGGATTGAAGAGGACCTGTAATGACAGAAAAAGGTTAATCCATGTTAAAACTGGGGCAGAATTTTCATGTTTGTACCACTGGGATGTGGCTGGTAGGGTGGTAGTATTGACTACTAGTTTTTTTTTACTCAAATATGGATACAAAGACTCTTTTCTGTAACCCAGTGGCACCACTGTATGAATGCCTCTGCATATATTTATATATCCCTGATCCAGGTATAAAAATTTTCAATGGGACTGTCCCCTGTGGAGTCAGCCAGGATTGCCAGCATTATTGTCCTACATGTAAGAAAATCTTTTTGCAGAGTTTCATGCTGATCATCATGGAGCTACTTGTTAATTCTGTGTCTTTGGAGAAAGAGCAAGTGCACCACATAACCAATAATGATATCTCTTGTGTAAGGTTAGATGAGACTTCTGGAGAAGGGTCTTTGCAAGCAGAAATTGGAAATGTCCAAGAGAGGGCCAGGACAATACTCACATATGGGGACTCCCCTAAACACTGTCCCAGGAGTTTACCATTTTTATGACCTATATTCCTATTCCCAAAATAATCTAGACTTTATTACTCCCCCTGGAAACCTTATAGGTATAAGTCTCCAGATTATATGCTAATAGAAATAAAAGAAAATATTTCCTTTTTTTTTTTTTTTTTTTTTTTTGGTGCTGGGGATCTAACCCAGGGCCTCGTGCTTGCAAGGCAAGCACTCTACCGACTGAACTATCTCCCCAGCCCTCCATGTTATTTTTAATGTTTAATGGGCACCAAATATTTATTTTCTGTTGCTACTGTTTTGTTTTAGCCACCTGTCCCAGGAAGCTCATGTACCTGTCATCTCCACTGTACTTCTAGTTCTTCTACAAGGCTTAAAAACTAACATCCTTACCAAGAAAGTATTGGCATAAAGAGAAGCCAGGGTTACACAAAAAATGATGTAAAAGTGATCTATGTTGTTCATGACTGTACCATACCATAAAACAAATCTATACAGTCCCACCAGGTAAGGAGTGTGTCCTCACATGCCTTAATAATATTCCAGTAAGAAATGTCATTTCTTGCAGCAGTTCAGCCTTCAGTGCTGGTTGAATGTGATGTGATACAATTGTACCTTCATTCAGCCATGCTGCCATCAGTATCATTGGGTAGTCATGACAATGTCACAGATGGGGTTAACCAGAAATATATTTGTGCTAATTCGAGAATATACATACCAAGATGCTTGCTGGAATGATTTCCTTTGAGGCCCACACTTAGACCTATAGATTGCCATCTTCTCTTTCCATGGCACTTTCCTATGCTTCTGTGTCCCCATTGATATGTTTTATAAGGAGAAAATTTAATTGGACTACACTTTACACCAACTAACTGGATTAACTTTAATCATGTCTTTAAGAACCATATATTTAAATAGAGTCACAGTCTGAGGCACTAGGTATTTAAAACATCAATATATGAGATTTATGCAGAGAACACAATTCAGCTGGTAACATAAACTAATCTCCTGCTGAAGACAGACTCCCAGGAAAAGGAATAGTGAGTGAAGAGATATGCACATGTAGCATTTTAATAACTGCAGTTGATTACATCACAGAGGGGCTGCTGAAGTTACATTGCCACAGAAAATCTCTAGTTGTAACTGCTGCAATTTTTTATAATAAAATAAAAATTATTTTTCTTAGCTAATCTCTTGTCCATATGGCAAATAAAATTACACTGTTTCAATTTTTTTCTCTAATTACCCAATTGACAAGCTGGAGTTATCTTTCAGTTGATTACCAGTCATTTAGAATTTTTTATTCCCTGAGTCACACTCAGATTTTGGGTTCTGTGTTGTGCATCTTGCATCCTGTCATCTCCATGCATTTGCCTCAATGAGGAACCTGGGTTGACATAGCTGTTATTGAAGGCTTTTCTTCACACAAAGAATGATAAACAATAGTCATTCAGGTCAAAGTGATCTACTGTGATATCTTCTGTAGACTCTCTTTTTAAAATGGAGAAGAAATAATATTTTTTTAGATGGACATCCCCTATATCAGTAACAAATCAAACTTTGAGAAACTTAGAATAAATTTTATACGGTTCTGTCCTGGGCAATTCTCAGTTCTGACACATGCTGCTGAGCAGCCATTTGATATCTAGAAGCCTGTGTTTTCCCATCTCTACAATTGGATGATTTTAGCAGACTCAATTGAATAATGACTTTATCAGGGGCTATTGATATAAGTAAGTGCTGTGCCTCCACATCTAACAAAACACATTGAAGTTACTGAGTAGATACTTCTTGTCCATTATCTGATCACATATCAATTTTTTTTCCAGAAGTTTATAATCTTTTCATCATGGACACTCATGTCATCCATATGCCCCAATACAATATGTTAACTCTTTCTTGTGTGAAATCCAGATTTCAATTCTCTAATATCTCATGGTACTGCCAATAATTGTAAGTCCTTCCTTGGCCTCCTTTTGCTCTATGCTTTATTAAAATAATTCTGCTGCATAGCTCCATATTTCATGTCCCTCTTTGTTTTTAAAATATAGAACTTGGTGGTCCTTTACATTCTTCTATATTAGCCTTCCTATAATTAATATAACTTGATTTAACTTACCATGTATTCAGTATCAACCTATATTTTGATATGTATATGGGGTGTTGAGATGAATTCTACTGTTTGTCCTTGATGTAAACTGAACCAGGATTCCCTGGATCCTGGAATGGGAGCCCCAATAAGATGCAGATGTATGAGAATGTTCTGTTAGTGTTATGCTATGTAATACATAGCACTGGACTTTATATCCATGTATCACAAATTCTTCTTTTTTTTTTTTTTGACTTTTCACTTTCCAAGTCTGATGAGAATAAGAAATGTTGTCAGAGTCTTGTAATCTGGGGAAAATGTTTTCACTTTGGAATCAGACACAAGCCATCTTGAGTCCCAGGCCACCTACTTATTAGTTGTGGGTGTTTGTCCACAGAGAAAACAGACATTACAGTCTGGTCATTACATCTAAGCCCAAGTTGCTAAATAAGTTTGCATTTAATGCATTTTAGCAATAGAGTTAAGACACTGGAAGATCTCAGGGTGTGAGTTCTCAACCTCCTGAGACCCCATTTTTCTTTGTTTGCTGTCTGATACTTGCAATGAGAAAGAACCTGTGATCAGTATCAAGTGGGGAAAGAATGATCTACTTTTGGACACTTCCTGGTTGGAGCTTCTGCTTCCAATCAGGGAATATTTCTCCTACTTTTGGGGCATGAGAAGAAATATTACTAATATTAGTAAGCAACAGTATCCCTCAAATCTAGCATATAAAAAGATAGACCAGGTCCTTTAACTCCCTGTAATCATTGAACCCAGAGCTCTCAAATCTGGAATGTGGCTACTATGAAGTGAGATATGCTGGAAAGAGTCACAACTGAGGGTGTATTTTCAAAAACACACATGCTCCATTAGTAGTATTTTATTAGTCACCTAAAGGTATTATTCTAGATATGCTGGGTTTTGTTATTAAAATCAATTTCAACTGTTTCTTTTTGTGTTATTAATGTGAATACCACAAATATTTAAATTACCTTTGTGTCTTACTTGTTTTCATTGGACATTTTTGAATTAGGGGGTTATATTCCAGTTCAAAGTCCAATCTGTCTCCTAACAAGACCAGAAAGCAGAAAAGTTAAATAAAATTTATAGTAATTGATATGTTTTTATTCATGATTACAGGCAGATGTAATCAACAAACAGAAATTACTTTATATGCAAGGTTAATTGCAAATGTTCTGCTAATTGGAGGTTCTGGGGTGTAATTCCCAGACCAGAAAAAAAATAAAGTGCAAAATAAAACCTGTCATTCTGGCCTTATTCACACCTGGATTTGATATATATTATTTCCTGCCTCTTAAAAAGAAGGCTTACTGGGCTCAGACTGGGGTGGCACAGTCTGAATTCCAATACAATGAGGAGCACTTAGATCTGCCCATTTTTGTGTGCACCCAATGAAGAGGGGTGGGCTTCCACAATCTGGTCAAGATCTTTTTCTTCTGAGTTGTCCAATACAGCAATTTGGCTCTAGGCTTCAGTTTCATGATTCAGAATCCTGGGTTGGTCAACTATGCAGGTTCTGAAGATCCCCAGGGAGCAGGCCTGGTTCCTAAGCACCAGGAAATGGTGAGTGCACATTGGCATCATTAGCCTGGGGAGGGAGAAGGGGGAGGAAAGCCAGGGGAGAGAGATGTTTGGAACTGTGGACTGGATGTGGTGGGAACAGGAGAAGGCAGATGGGAACTCCAGGCAGTCTCTGGATTCTGCAGGCTTGAACTCTCCTGTGGGGCAGTACCCCCTCAGTTTCACTTGTCATCCAGTTGGGAAGCAAGTCAGTGACAGAGACCCTTCTCAGCCTTCCCTATCCCAGAAGAGCATCCTCAAACCCTATCTGGCATGTGTGTCCCTGCAGCCCAGTGTGCTCTCAGACCCTGGAGATTGACAGGTAGGACAATAATGGTAATCAAATCTCCACATGCTGTTTTCCTGCAGGAGAGGAGCTGTGCTCTATAGGGACCTTGCTTCTTCCTGAGATAGGTAGTTTTCATTTTTAATTTATTTTTTCTTGTCTTTCGTGTGTGTGTGTGTGTGAGTGTGTGTGTGTGTGTGTTTGTGTTACTGGAGGTTGAATGGAGGGATATTTTTTCCACTAGGATACATTCCTGGTACTTTTTATTTTTATTTTGAGTCAGGATATAGCTAAGTTGCTGAGACTGGCCTTGTTATTTTTTGATTTATCTAGATTTTCTATTGAAATTGAGTATATAATTTTTATGTACATATGTATTCATGTATGGATTTTGTTTATATTGTGACTCCTTAAATATTGTATTAGTATAGTTTCATAATATATGTTAATGTGAGGTAATGATAAGTACTTCTTTTGCTCTTATAATTGAAAACTTTATGACAAAATTTATATAATTTTAACTTTGTGGATAAATTTTAGAACTTTAAGTTTTGGTTCCTCTTATTAAAAATAAAGCATGTTGAATATTTTTTATTATTCCATTATAGTTATATATAATATTTAGGTTCATTTTGACATAATTGTACAAGTATGAAATATAATTTGCTTCTGTTCAGTACCCAGTAATTCCCCTTTCCCTCTCCTCCTACCTTCCCCTCTCTTCCTTCTATTTATTTATAGTTTTTTTTTTAAATTACTGCTTTATAGATACACATAAAGGTAGAAATCACTGTGATATATTTACATATGTACCTAGCAATTATGATGGAAATATATTGTAGTTAATTTGGGAGGAATTGTCATCTTTGTAATAATGTTTTATCATCTACACATGAGATGTATACTTGAGTCTGTTATGTCCTGATTTTTATTTTCTCATAAGTTCTACATATTTTCTTTCTGGATGTATACATGTGAAATACCACATGCTTATGGCACCTACATAAAACTGAAACATGATGTTTTATATTATTTTTTAAACTGGATATCCTATGACCAAAAATGTGACTGGCCTCTAGTGATCATTTTCCTACAGATTATTATTTATCTCTTCCAAGGTGTACATTCACTTGAACCATCCTCCTGATTTCAAGTGTTTGGATGAGTACTGTTATGTCCTTAAAGGTTATCATGGGCACATATGTTGTGATTTCCCTAAGTTTCTGTGGTGGAGAGTGTCATGTATCTTCAATATCAAAACAGATTTCACAAATAGATAATAATAACCTAAACTCCTCTTGAGTTTATGAGAATTTATTTGTTTTATATCTTCATCAATACTGTTTAATTTTGTCTATGATTGATTTGACTTTATATTTCTCTAATTTTAAAAGATGTTGAATTTTTTACAATTATTTAACACTTAGATACATCCTGTATAAACTGGTAGTTCAAGTCTCTTGCCTGCATTTCTTTTGTGGTTTCTGTCTTCAAAGATAAGAAAATAGATTCAAAAAGGCAAATAGAGGTTGATTTTAGGAGAAAAAGTGGTTTCACTTTTAACTATTAGTTTGATTTGCCTTTTTTTCATCCCCTGAGTATGTATTGTAGGTTTCTTGTCTGTTTTTTATTTGGAGATTATTTCAGATGGAATTCTAGGACTTATCTTTGAAAGTTCTAATAGAAAAAATAAATAAGAAAAATCTCTTTCCCTATGGATGCAGGAAAATGAATGTATTTTTTCCAAGTCATTTGATAAATTAATTGTTGAATGACACATTCACTAATAGATCCACTCTTGGGCCGGGATTGTGGTTCGGTGATAAAGCACTTGCCTCACATGTGTGAGGCACTGGATTTGATCCTCAGCACCACAAAAAAATAAATAAATAAAATAAATGTATTGTGTTTATTTATAAGTAATTTTTTTAAAAAATATGCACTCCTCTTCCTTGAAGTTTTTTTTTTTTTTCTTTTTTAAATGTCTTTGACAGTGAATCACACATTCTATTTTCTGGATTTTGGAGTTTAATACAGTATCAAATGGGATAAGATTTGGAAAATCCTAGAAATATCTGCACATAATTTATTGTTTAGTGAATGATATGTTGTGGAGATAGCCACAAATGTATTTAGAAATCATTACATATTTTTCTCCTCAATTTCTTATAAGATTTTTTAGATTCACTTATTTCTTGATTTATACTCAGACACTGGGCCTGGGATGTGATTATTTGCATCCTATAATCTTTAAGCATTTACCTTCATATGGAATCTGGGTCGATAGCTCTGTTTCTGAAGAATTTCTTAAAATGAAAGGAGAAAACATTTGTGTTGCTCCTAGGAAGTCTCCTCTAGACACTCTATTCAAAGTGGTGAGAAAATAATATTTCTCCAGATTAATATCTCCTGTATCAGGAGCAAACCTGCCTTTGAGGAGCTTTGAAGGGATTTCATACAGTTCTGTCTCTCGGTAGTTCTCTATTTGCAACTGAGTTTCCATTTAATGTCCAGAAACCTGTGTTTTCTGAACTCTAAAATGGAAATAATCTTATAGGACACAGATGGATAATGTTCTTTATGAAGGCTATAAAAATATATTGGTGCTGTGGCCACAGCTGATGAAGCACCTAGAAGACACCGCACAGATACTAATTGTTTAGCTATTATCACCACTCACATAAATTTTCTTCAACACCTTGTAATAACCTTTTCACTGCAAGAACCTATATCATGCACATGCCCACATATAAAAGGTTGAGTCTTTCTTGTCTGAATTCCAGATTCCAATACTCTGGTGGTTCAAGGTGGTGCAAATAATTATGTTTTTCCAATAAAAGCATTCATTGTTCCATGCTTCTTTCACCCATGTTCAGCTATGTTTAAAAAATGACATAGAAACCTGTCGTATTTGCTGATTTAAAAAGGAGTGTTGAGATTACTTCTGGCTTATATCTGTTCCTGTTATAAACTGAATCAGGAATTCCCTGGATCCTGGAAATGGAGGCTCACATCCGGTCAGCTATATGAAAAAGTTTTGTTCATACATATATATGAAAAAAATATACATATATGGACAGTCATAGGTGCCAGTAAGTCTCTTGCCTGTGTTTCTTTTAGGTGAAGAATATAATAGCTTACTAATATTTATTCTAGGGAGATATATACATGCTCATTGCCATGCTGCCAAACTTTGGTGGTTTAGGATGTAATCCATTGAATGAAAAAATTTGAAGCTGGGACAAATTTATATAAGAAAAAGTAGGTTAGGCCTGGAATTATTACTGAGGTGAGCTGGGGAAGCAGGCTCAGGCACTGCTGAACTCCCACTTGGGCTGCCAGTCATGGACTGTATTTACCCTAGTAAATACAGTGCTGGCTAGATAGAAGCTCAACTCCTAGCAGCACAGTTTGCAGAGTATGCTGGCAGTTCCCTTTTAGAGGTAAGTTGGGACGATTGAGATTTAATTCCGGCCCTGTTCCCATGGAATAAAACCCATGGATGGCATGGCCATGGAAAACCACCCCTTTTCTCTGGTCTTGATACTTCTGTATATCTTGTCCCTTCCTCTGTGTGCACCAGATAAATTAAAATTCAAAGTACAGGCAATTTTGAGTTAATGTGCTATATTTATGACCCCAATCACTCTCTTCTACTCAGGGTGACACTGGATTTGCATATCCTGTCCCAAATATATGTCACATTGCTCAAGGAGGTTAATGCCCAAGGGTACACCAACTTTTTCAGTTCATCTGATGGTAGACATTTATTTTTTTAGTTTTGCAATGTGTATGCCTCTCAATTCATTTATAACTTAAGAGGGAACTCAAAACAGGAGTAGATATTTATTTTGTATATCCATGAAAGGAGAGAGAATCAAAAGACTCATATTCAACTGTATTTTGAAAATCACCCCTCTTAATATGTGCTTTTTGGGGTGTTAGGATATAATTCCAGTGTCACACATATTCTGCACACAATCCCTACCAATGATCTCTGCTTCTAGTTCTAACATCTACCCTTAGGTAAGATTGTATTATTTATTAACATTACACAAATTTTTGTATGATTGGATTTATACAGGTCCATTTATTGCACTTAACAATAAAAATGATACTTATATTCATATTCATTTACCTATAAAATTTTCTGTATTGTGATTTCTTGGTCTTTAAATTACTGTAATATTATAATTTTATAATATACATGGTAAGAAAATGATAGCTGCTACTTTTACTCTTATAATTCAGAGAGTTCTTAGCTCATGTCATATATATCATTATTCTTCTAGGATAATTTTAGAACTTTTGCTCTAATCCCTTCTTTAATTAAAAGTAAAGTATGGTATAATTTTTATGGGGTGTTAATATAGATTAACTTGGGGAAAATTGTCATCTTTGTAAAGATGTTTTATTATCCATACAAAAGGTGTGTAATTGATTCTTTTATGTTTTTCTCTGTATTTTTATTTTCTTAAATTCTGCACATTACCTTTTTAAATATGCTTACATAGAAAATGCAATTTTTATGTGACATCTGTATAAAATATACTTGTTTCATAGCATTTGTGAAACTGGATGTCATATAACAAAAAAAATGTGTCTGGCTCTAGTAACCCTTATTTCCACACTTTACTCTTTCTTCCTAAACGTATATCCTCTTTAACCATGGCCATGGGTTTCAACGTTGGAGGAATATTGTTATAACCTCAAATGTACAGGTGCTGTAATTTCAGTCTCTGTTTCTAGTGGGGTGTATCATGTATATTCAACAGTAAAACAGTTTCTAAAAGTGAATAACAGTTTAAACTCCATCTTTCCTTCCTGAGAATGCATTTATTCCACATTTTTACCAATACTATTTAATTTTGTGTATATGATTTGATTTTATTTTACATTAATTAATTTCTAAAGATGTTGAGTTTTTATGATTATTGAACACTTAGATATCTCCTAAAGTGGTTTTTCAAGTACCTTGCCTGCTTTTCCTTTAAGTATGTCTTTTTCTTTCTTCTTATAAGTTTTTGATTATATGTGAGGTGAGGTAATTAGGCTCTTTCACTGTGTCACATCTCCTTGCAACTTTAATGGAATCATTTAATAGAAAGAATTTTTATTTTAATATACAATTTATATATTTAAAAATATTTTGTGTAACTTTGAAAATAAATAACTATTTCTTTTTTCTTTTTCCCTTTTATTATATTGGGCATTGAAACCAGTGTGTCCTATTACTGAGCTATATCCTCAATCTTTTTAAAATTTTATTTTCATATGGGGTTTTGCTCAGTTGCCTGGACTGTCCTTACATTTGTGATCCTCCTGCCTTAGACTCCAGATTTCTGGATATTTCAGGTGTGGACCACCACATGCATCCTATCACACTCTATCTTAATTTTGAGTGCTTTATATTTTCTTTGATATTCAGTATTACTTATTCATAATTCTTATATTCAATATTGTTATTTGGTATGAAGGAAGGGTACAATGCATTTTTATTATCACACAGATGACCCAATGTCCAGCAACTTTCTTTGGAAAAAATGCCATTTTTATTCTTCCCTGTATTGCAATCTCTATGATTTATCACTGTCTAAATAGAAAGGGATATATTAAGAATTTGGTCTTGAGTTCCCCCATTTATTCATTTTATTTTGAGGTCCAAACTGAATGCTGTAACTTCATGACATCAGTCATGTGTGGCATCATGATGCTTTGGTCAGTGACAGACTTCATGTACAACAATGGACATAGAAAATAGCCTAGAAATGTAGTAGTCTGTACCTTCTAGATGCTTGTCATTACACTCAGATATTTGAAAAGCAAAAGAATCATCTTAGATGTTTCCAGAATGTATATCCATCAAATCACACACACACACACACACACACACACATGTGCATATTATATAGTAATATATACTATTATATACACATGCAGTTATATAGTATATAATCAACATAATTTTTACTTGTCAAATTTACCAGAGCTATTTCAATTTCATTTGCTTTTTAAAAACACCAACACTGATGCTGGTGATGGTTTCTGTGGTATGTTCATTTTCAATATTTTCCAATTTTGCTCTTTGGCTTAGATTTTCTTTTCTCTACTTCTTTTTTTAAAAAGTTAACTTTTTCTGAACTGTTGATATGAATGGTTTGCTAATAAATTGCTAGTCATTTTATGGTTTACTAATTTATGTCTGCATGCTTCACTTTTAATCTCAGCTTTAGATGCATCCTACTATTTTACAGCCTTATAGAGGTTTAATTGGCACATATGAACATATATATTTCTTAGGTATATACTTTTATCATCTGGCATACAAACATACTCATGTAAAAAGCACCACAATCACAAAATTATTATATCCATTACTAAAATTTGTTTCCTAGTATCCTTTTAAATGCCTCCTTCTGTTCTCCCCCATAAAACTTTATGTAATAAATTTGATCTTATTGAGCACAGCAAGAACAGGCAACCATCAAAATTAATAGAGATCTTTGAATTACAAGGGAACCATACCATGTACTATTGCTAAAATCAAGAAATAGAACATTAATGATGCCCTGATGTGTCTTTCATGTGCTCTTCCTCTTAATACCCCTCTATAACCCCACATGGTAAGTCCTCTTCTTTTCTATATAGTACTATTTATTTTTAAAAACAAAACAAGCAAACAATAAAACAGAAATATTACCCCCTCTTTACCCACTAAAACAAAAAGGGGAGGAAAGGAGGAAGCCATAAGCTTGTTTCTAACCCTGATCACACCCCAGCCTGCTGCTCTCTGATATCAGGGGATATGAGGTTAATCTAGAGATTAAGAAGGAGAGAGTTGGAGCAGGATGTGAGGCCAAGGGCTGTTAAGAGAGGGTACCAGAGTACAGTGGTAGGAGGGAGAAAGGAGCAGGGAAGGGGAAAAGGGCAACTGGTGACCAGAAAGAAGATCAGATGGAGCAGGCCAGATAATGTAAAAAATGGCAGAGTGAGCAGGGAATGTCAGCACTTAGACAGGAGGAAATGAGAAGACTGGAGTAAAAAAGAGAGTGGCATGTCTGGTGCAGATCTCCAAGCTACAAGCATGTGAAATGTTTGCAACCTAGTTTTTTTCTACTCTCATTTCCCAAGTGACATCACATCCCACACCCATTAAAATGGTTCTTCCTTCTGTCACTCAGTTTCTGATTTCTGCCAATTTGAATTCACTTTATGTTCTTCCTCCTCTTCTTCCTCATCTTCTAGATTCCATTTATTCCCCTCTCCCATTTTACCAGTTCTTTTTCCTCCACAGCCCACTTCCCATCCTCCTGTACCACTTCTTTATTTTGCTCTTTCCAGTTTGCTTTAGCCTTCAATTTCTTCTTATCCTTCTAATAGCCACTGCCTCATGTTTTCCTCTGAGATGGCATTGGGTTGGGTTTGTACTTGTATGAATGCTGGATTCTAGTATCCATATTGAAGGTTCTTGGGCTGCAGAGTGTGGTGGCACATGGAGGAACACTTCCCAGTGGTAAAGGCAGCAGAAGTGGGGGCCACTTGGAGCATTCTCAATGAATATTTTTTCCACTTCTTTCTAGGGTAGAATGGTTTATGTCTTGATAGTACCACTCAATTTTCCAAAATGGCTTTATTTTTACCACAGCAAGCTTGACAATACCAATTTCCTAAGATCTCTGTGACCACTACATTTTTTCCTCCCTGGTGAGTATACAATAGTCTCTGTTGGCTTGGATTTTACTGTCCTTAAATAGTATTGTTTTATACTCATTTATATGTTTGTCATTTGAATGTGTCCTACTTTGTGAAATATTTTGAAATTTTTCATTTGTGCTACAATCTGTTGAGATATATTTTTTTCCTAAAAAATGTAGGGTACCTCACATATTTTACACTACACATAATTCACTAGAAGTGTTCACTAAAAATATCTCACACTTTTGATCTTACCTTTTAACATTGAAGATATGCTGACATAAATTGACAAAAGTAGAATTCAGAGGTGAAGTTCTAGAAATTTACAGGGTAGAATCTTGGAAAGGAGGAAGTAACACAATCAGATAACTGAAGTGCATATGAACTCCCAGAGTTTTAAGGTAAATGCCAGGACCCATTTGCACTGTGGAGGGATGGCCAGTCACATGCACAAAGGGTGAAAACAATAGTAAGTTGGGTGATCTGTGGTAGCATGCAACTGAGTAAGTTTCCAGAGATCTAGTCAAAAACTTAGGTCATACCTGCTATATAAACAGGGCTGTGTCCTCAGTTCTACTTCTGGAATTGACTGTTTCTGAGCCTTTTTGAATTTGGGGATCTCTCAATTTTCTGTTAAGTATTTTAGAGGCAGTTCCCTATGTAGCTCTCTCCCCGTTTCAATAAATTGTGTGGATCTTTGTCCTGTCCTGTTTGTTTTTGAACCCAGCATCTTCTGATTTCCTTCTTTTTCCTGTTTTTAGAGCTGCATTTTTTAACATCCTGGCAAATATTGCTTGCAAGCATAAACATGTGGACATTATGCCATCTCCTGTCCTATGGGGCTAGGCTGTGTGAGGTTTGAGGGCAGCTGATGGTGCACCATTATGTTGTATGCAAGGTGCATTTATTATCTTACTTTTTAGGGCAACATCAAAACAAAGGGAAGAGAAGTTTTAAGACCATAAGCTGAGAAATGCTAGCGGTTGCTAGAAACTGGAATGATTCTTTTGTACAGTCTCTGGAAGGAGCATGGCTCTGCTAACACTGTGATATTAGTCCATTGTCAAGATATCTAAAACATTAATAACTGTAGTAGCATAAATTTCTATTATTTTAAATAACATATTCGTGATGATTTTTTTCAACAGCAATAGGAAAATTTTTTTTCCGCAATTTAAATTAACTGTGTGACCAAAGGCTAATATGATAAATGTTAAAACTAAGTAGTAGTTGCCAAAGTGGTGCAAATTTTTAGCAAAATGTGATTGAAGATTACTATCTTATTGTCAAAAATGGCAATAACTTGATCAGATAACAGCTTTAATCTGATTAATTATTATACTCTGCTTCTTTCCTCAATTACAAATTCTTTGGAATACAAACTATGTATTGTGAACTGAAGAACATTTTCTTCTTTGGTTTTGACCATGTTTTATAATTTATATCTTAAGGAACATTCTAAAGTTATTTAAAATCGACTTTTTTAAAATTGCAGTGAACAACCCTGCTCTATATAAGTAGAGGTCTGATGCTGACCTAAATTTTCTGAAAACATTTGTTTTTAATTTTGTAAGTTGGTGGGTTTCTTTCCTAATTCTATGTTTTACTACATTGAGAAAAGGAGACTTTACTGGGTAGTATTTCTACCATCTCTTGTGTCTGGTAACATGTTTGTTGAAATTTCTTGTATTGTTCATTTGATTATGTTTATAAGAATTAGAGTTTGGCTGAGATTCTCACCAGTGTTTTTGACCTATTCAAACTGGAAAGTATTACAACTTGTCTGTGTCTCTTGCTGTTTTGGTTTTCTAGTTTTTCCAAATAAGGCATGAAAGAAGTAATTTTAAAGTGGATTTTTTTTTCAGGGTAACAGTTCACTAAAAATATCAGAATCTTCAAATGAGCTTAGAAAAGTAACAAGACTGAAGATA
>NW_027632448.1:0-75430 GCF_902686455.1 Sciurus vulgaris
TTGCTGAAATGTAAAAGAAATAGAAAATCACATACACAATGAGATTATTACAGTTTTATCAGATGATGTACTTCTTGAGCAAAAGGTCTTGAAGCATATTCTAGAGAACACTTGGGGCAATATAGAAATATAGAAAGATATGACCCAATTACAGTCCCTGTACCCACTCCAAGTCTCAAAGCTCCCTCAGACACTTTACACTGCCCTGCATACCCAACACATCTGTCACTGGGAACTCAGGCTAGAAAACACACTCAGGTGTGTCTAACTTGTCCTGCCTCAGAAAGGTGCCATGCCAAGAAGAATAGCACTGGATTTTGCAGAATCCAATTCCTTTTGATGGTTTTTTATTCCCTGAATCACACTCAGATTTTGGGTTCTGTTTTGTGCATCTTGCATCCTGTCATCTCCATGCATTTGCCTCAATGAGGAACCTGGGTTGACATAGCTGTTATTGAAGGCTTTTCTTCACACAAAGAATGATAAACAATAGTCATTCAGGTCAAAGTGATCTACTGTGATATCTTCTGTAGACTCTCTTTTTAAAATGGAGAAGAAATAATATTTTTTTAGATGGACATCCCCTATATCAGTAACAAATCAAACTTTGAGAAACTTAGAATCAATTTTATACGGTTCTGTCCTGGGCAATTCTCAGTTCTGACACATGCTGCTGAGCAGCCATTTGATATCTAGAAGCCTGTGTTTTCCCATCTGTACAATTGGATGATTTTAACAGACTCAATTGGATAATGACTTTATCAGGGGCTATTGATATAAGTAAGTGCTGTGCCTCCACATCTAACAAAACACATTGAAGTTACTGTGTAGATACTTCTTGTCCATTATCTGACAACATATCAATTTTTTTTCCCCAGATGTTTATAATCTTTTCATCATGGACACTCATGTCATCCATATGCCCCAATACAATATGTTAACTCTTTCTTGTGTGAAACCCAGATTTCAATTCTCTAATATCTCATGGTACTGCCAATAATTGTAAGTCCTTCCTTGGCCTCCTTTTGCTCTATGCCTTCTTTAAAATAATTCTGCTGCATAGCTCCATATTTCATATCCCTTTTTGTTTTTAAAATATAGAACTTAGTGGTCCTTTACATTCTTCTATATTAGCCTTCCTATAATTAATATAACTTGATTTAACTTACCATGTATTCAGTATCAACCTATATTTTGATATGTATATGGGGTGTTGAGATGAATTCTACTGTTTGTCCTTGATGTAAACTGAACCAGGATTCCCTAGATCCTGGAATGGGAGCACCAATAAGATGCAGATGTATGAGAATGTTCTGTTAATGTTATGGTATGTAATACATAGCACTGGGCTTTATATCCATGTATCACAAATCCTTTTTTTTTTTTTTTTTTTGACTTGTCACTTTCCAAGTCTGATGAGATTAAGAAATGTTGTCAGAGTCTTGTAATCTGGGGAAAATGTTTTCACTTTGGAATCAGACACAAGCCATCTTGAGTCCCAGGCTACCTACTTATTAGTTGTGGGTGTTTGTCCACAGAGAAAACAGACATTACAGTCTGGTCATTACATCTAAGCCCAAGTTGCTAAATAAGTTTGCATTTAGTGTATTTTAGCAATAGAGTTAAGACACTGGAAGATCTCAGGGTGTGAGTTCTCAACCTTCTGAGACCCCATTTTTCTTTGTTTGCTGTCTGATACTTGCAATGAGAAAGAACCTGTGATCAGTATCAAGTGGGGAAAGAATGATCTACTTATGAACACTTCCTGGTTGGAGCTTCTGCTTCCAATCAGGGAATATTTCTCCTACTTTTGGGGCATGAGAAGAAATATTACTAATATTAGTAAGCAACAGTATCCCTCAAATCTAGCATATAAAAAGATAGACCAGGTCCTTTAACTCCCTGTAATCATTGAACCCAGAGCTCTCAAATCTGGAATGTGGCTACTATGAAGTGATTTATGCTGGAAAGAGTCACAACTGAGGGTGTATTTTAAAAAACACACATGCTCCATTAGTAGTATTTTATTAGTCATCTAAAGGTATTAGTCTAGATATGTGGGGTTGTGTTATTAAAATCAATTTCAACTGTTTCTTTTGTGTTATTAATGTGAATACCACAAATATTTAAATTATCTTTGTTCCTTACTTGTTTTCATTGGACATTTTTGCTTTAGGGGGTTATATTCCAGTTCAAAGTCCAATCTGTCTCTTAACAAGAACAGAAAGCAGAAAAGTTAAATAAAATTTATAGTAATTGATTTTTTTCATTCAAGATTACAGGCAGATGTAATCAAAAAACAGAAATTACTTTATATGCAAGGTTAATTGCAAATGTTCTGCTCATTGGTGGTTCTGGGGTGTAATTCCCAGGCCAGAAAAAAAAAAAATAAAGTGCAAAATAAAACCTGTCATTCTGGCCTTATTCACACCTGGATTTGATATATATTATTTCCTGCCTCTTAAAAAGAAGGCTCACTGGGCTCAGACTGGGGTGGCACAGTCTGAATTCCAATACAATCAGGAGCACTTAGATCTGCCCATTTCTGTGTGCACTCAATGAGGAGGGGTGGGCTTCCACAATCTGGTCAAAATCTTTTTCTTCAGATTTGACCAATACAGCAATTTGGCTCTAGGCTTCAGTTTCATGATTCAGAATCCTGGGTTGGTCAACTATGCAGGTTCTGAAGATCCCCAGGGAGCAGGCCTGGTTCCTAAGCACCAGGAAATGGTGAGTGCACATTGGCATCATTAGCCTGGGGAGGGAGAAGGGGAGGAAAGCCAGGGGAGAGAGATGTTTGGAACTGTGGACTGGATGTGGTGGGAACAGGAGAAGGCAGATGGGAACTCCAGGCAGTCTCTGGATTCTGCAGGTTTGAACTCTCCTGTGGGGCAGTACCCCCTCAGTTTCACTTGTCATCCAATTGGGAAGCAAGTCAGTGACAGAGACGTTCTCAGCCTTCCCTATCCCAGAAGAGCATCCTCAAACCCTATCTGGCATGTGTGTCCCTGCAGCCCAGTGTGCTCTCAGACCTTGGTGATTGACAGGTAGGACAATAATGGTAATCAAATCTCCACATGCTGTTTTCCTGCAGGAGAGGAGCTGTGCTCTATAGGGACCTCACTTCTTCCTGAGATAGGTAGTTTTCATTTTTAATTTCTTTTTTCTTGACTTTCGTGTGTGTGTGTGTGTGTGTGTGTGTGTTTGTGTGTGTGTGTGTTTGTGTTACTGGAGGTTGAATGGAGGGGTTTTTTCCAAGATACATTCCTGGTACTTTTTATTTTTATTTTGAGTGAAGATATAACTAAGTTGCTGAGATTGGCCTTGTTATTTTTTGTTTTATCTAGTTTTTCTATTGAAATTGAGTATATAATTTTTACGTACATATGTATTCATGTATGGATTTTGTTTATATTGTGACTCCTTAATTATTGTATTAGTATAGTTTCTCAATATATGTTAATGAGAGGTAATGATAAGTACTTCTTTAGCTCTTATAATTTAAAACTTTATGACAAAATTTATATAATTTTAACTTCGTGGATAAATTTTAGAACTTTATGGTTTGGTTCCTCTTATTAAAAGTAAAGCATGTTGAATATTTTTTATTATTCCATTATAGTTATATATAATATTTAAGTTCATTTTGACATAATTGTACAAGTATAAAATATAATTTGCTTCTGTTCAGTACCCAGTAATTCCCTTTTCCCTCTCCTCCTACCTTCCCATCTCTTCCTTCTATTTATTTATAGTTTTTTTTTAAATTACTGCTTTATAGATACACATAAAGGTAGAATTCATTGCGATATATTCACATATGTACAAAGCAATTATGATGGAAATATATTGTAGTTAATTTGGGGGTAATTGTCATCTTTGTAATAATGTTTTATCATCTACATATGGGATGTATACTTGAGTCTGTTACGTCCTGATTTTTATTTTCTCATAAGTTCTACATATTTTCTTTCTGGATGTATACATGTGAAATAGCACATGCTTATGGCACCTACATAAAAGTTAAACATGATGTTTTATACTATTTTTTAAACTGGATATCCTATGACTGAAAATGTGACTGGCCTCTAGTGATCATTTTCCTACAGATTATTATTTATCTCTTCCAAGGTGTACATTCACTTGAACCATCCTCCTGATTTCAAATGTTTGAATGAGTACTGTTGTGTCCTTAAAGGTTATCAGGGCACATGTGTTGTGATTTCCCTAAGTCTCTGTGGTGGAGAGTATCATGTATCTTCAATAACAAAACAGATTCCACAAATAGATAATAATAACTTAAACTCCTCTTGTGTTTATGAGAATTTATTTGTTTTATATCTTCATCAATACTATTTAATTTTGTCTATGATTGATTTGACTTTATATTTCTCTAATTTTAAAAGATGTTGAATTTTTTACAATTATTTAACACTTAGATACATCCTGTATAAACTGGTAGTTCAAGTCTCTTGCCTGCATTTCTTTTGTGGTTTCTGTCTTCAAAGATAAGAAAATCGATTCAAAAAGGCAAATAGAGGTTGATTTTAGGAGAAAAAGTGGTTTCACTTTTAACTATTAATATGATTTGCCTTTTTTCTTCCCCTGAGTATGTATTGTAGGTTTCTTATCTGTTTTTTATTTGGAGATTATTTCAGATGGAATTCTAGGATTTATCTTTGAAAATTCTAATAGAAAAAATAAATAAAAATCTCTTTCCCTATGGATGCAGGAAAATGAATGTATTTCCTCCAAGTCATTTGACAAATTAATTGTTGAATGACACACTCACTAATAGATCCACTCTTGTGCTGGGAATGTGGTTCAGTGATAAAGCACTTGCCTCACATGTGTGAGGCACTGGATTTGATCCTCAGCACCACAAAATAAATAAATAAATAAAATAAATGTATTTATAAATACATTATTTATAAAATGTATTTTATAAATAAAATAAATGTATTTATAAGTAATTTTTTAAAAAAAATATGCACTCCTGTTCCTTGAAGATTTTTTTTTTTCTTTTTTAAATGTCTTTGACAGTGAATCACACATTCTATTTTCTGGATTTTGGAGTTTAATACAGTATCAAATGGGATAAGATTTGGAAAATCCTAGAAATATCTGCACATAATTTAGTGTTTACTGAATGATATGTTGTGGAGATAGCCACAAATGTATTTAGAAATCATTACATATTTTTCTCCTCAATTTCTTATAAGTTTTTTTAGATTCACTTATTTCCTGATTTATACTCAGACACTGGGCTTAGGATGTGATTTTTGTGCATCCTATAATCTTTAAGCATTTACCTTCATAAGGAATCTGGCTTGATAGCTCTGTTTCTGAAGAATTTCTTAAAATGAAAGAAGGAGAAAACATTTGTGTTGCTCCTAGGAAGTCTCCTCTAGACACTCTATTCAAAGTGGTGAGAAAATAATATTTCTCCAGATTAATATCTCCTGTATCAGGAGCAAACCTGCCTTTGAGGAGCTTTGAAGGGATTTCATACAGTTCTGTCTCTCAGTAGTTCTCTCTTTGCAACTGAGTTTCCATTTAATGTCCAGAAACCTGTGTTTTTTGAACTCTAAAATGGAAATAATCTTATAGGACACAGATGGATAATGTTCTTTATGAAGGCTATAAAAATATGTTGGTGGTGTGGCCACAACTGACAAAGCACCTAGAAGACACAGCACACATACTAATTGTTTAGCCATTATCACCACTCACATAAATTTTCTTCAACACCTTGTAAGAACCTTTTCACTGCAGGAACCTATATCATGCACATGCCCACATATAAAAGGTTGAGTCTTTCTTGTCTGAATTCCAGATTCCAATACTCTGGTGGTTCAAGGTGGTGAAATAATTATGTTTTTCCAATAAAAGTGTTTGTTGTTCCATGCTTCTTTCACCCATGTTCAGCTATGTTTAAAAAATGACTTAGAAACCTGTAGTATTTGATTTAAAAAGGAGTGTTGTGATTACTTCTGGCTCATATCTGTCCCTGATATAAACTGAATCAGGAATTCCCTGGATCCTGGAAATGGAGCCTCACATCCAGTCAGCTATATGAAAAAGTTTTGTTCATACATATATATGAACAAAATATACATATATGGACAGTCATAGGTGCCAGTAAGTCTCTTGCCTGTGTTTCTTTTAGGTGAAGAATATAATAGCTTGCTAATATTTATTCTAGGGAGATATATACATGCTCATCGCCATGCTGCCAAACTTTGATGGTTTAGGATGTAAACCATTGAATGAAAAAAGTTGAAGTTGGGACAAATTTATATAAGAAAAAATTGTTTAGGCCTGAAATTATTACTGAGGTGAGCTGGGGAAGCAGGCTCAGGCACTGCTGAACTCCCACTTGGGCTGCCAGTCATGGACTGTATTTACCCTAGTAAATACAGTGCTGGCTAGATAGAAGCTCAACTCCTAGCAGCACAGTTTGCAGAGTATGCTGGCAGTTCCCTTTTAGAGGTAAGTTGGGATGATTGAGATTTAATTCCGGCCCTGTTCCCATGGAATAAAACTCATGGATGGCATGGCCATGGAAAACCACCCCTTTTCTCTGGTCTCCATACTTCTGTATATCTTGTCCCTTCCTCTGTGTGCACCAGATAAATTAAAATTCAAAGTACAGGCAATTTTGAGTTAATGTGCTATATTTATGACCCCAATCACTCTCTTCTACTCAGGGTGACACTGGATTTGCATATCCTGTGTCAAATATATGTCACATTGCTCAAGGAGGTTAATGCCCAAGGGTACACCAACTTTTTCAGTTCATCTGATGGTAGACATTTATTTTTTTAGTTTTTCAATGTGTATGCCTCTCAATTCATTTATAACTTAAGAGGGAACTCGAAACAGGAGTAGATATTTATTTTGTATATCCATGAAAGGAGAGAGAATCAAAAGACTCATATTCAATTGTATTTTGAAAATCACCCATCTTAATAAGTGCATTTTGGGGTGTTAGGATATAATTCCAGTGTCACACATATTCTGCACACAATCCCTACCAATGATCTCTGCCTCTAGTTCTAACATCTACCCTTAGGTAGGATTGTATTATTTATTAACATTACACAAATTTTAATATGGTTGGATTTATACAGGTCCATTTATTGCACTTACCAATAAAAATGATACTTATATTCATATTCATTTACCTATAAAATTTTCTGTATTGTGATTTCTTGGTCTTTAAATTACTGTAATATTATAATTTTATAATGTACATGGCAGAAAATGATAGCTGCTACTTTTACTCTTATAATTCAGAGAGTTCTTGGCTCATGTCAGATAATATTATTCTTCTAGGAGAATTTTAGAACTTTTGCTCTGATCCCTTCTTTAATTAAAAGTAAAGTATGGCACAATTTTGATGGGGTGTTAATATAGATTAACTTGGGGAAAATTGTCATCTTTGTAAAGATGAGTTTTATTATCCATACAAAAGGTGTGTAATTGATTCTTTTATGTTTTTCTCTGTATTTTGATTTTCTTAAATTCTGCACATTACCTTTTTAAATATGCTTACATAGAAAATGCAATTTTTATGTGACATCTGTATAAAATATACTTGTTTCATAGCATTTGTGCAACTGGATGTCATATAACAAAAAAATGTATCTGGCTCTAGTAACCCTTATTTCCACACTTTACTCTTTCTTTCTAAACGTATATCCTCTTTAACCATGGCCATGGGTTTCAACGTTGGAGGAATATTGTTATAACCTCAAATGTACAGGTGCTGTAATTTCAGTCTCTGTTTCTAGTAGGGTGTATCATGTATATTCAACAGTAAAACAGTTTCTAAAAGTGAATAACAGTTTAAACTCCATCTTTCCTTCCTGAGAATGCATTTATTCCACATTTTTATCAATACTATTTAATTTTGTGTATATGATTTGATTTTATTTTACATTAATTAATTGCTGAAGATGGTGAGTTTTTATGATTATTGAACACTTAGATATCTCCTAAAGTGGTTTTTCAAGTACCTTGCCTGCTTTTCCTTTAAGTATGTCTTTTTCTTTCTTCTTATAAGTTTTTGATTATATGTGAGGTGAGGTAATTAGGCTCTTTCACTGTGTCACATCTCCTTGCAACTTTAATGGAATCATTTAATAGAAAGAATTTTTATTTTAATATACAATTTATATATTTAAAAATATTTTGTTAACTTTGAAAATAAATAACTATTTCTTTTTTCTTTTTCCCTTTTATTATATTGGGCATTGAAACCAGTGTGTCCTATTACTGATCTATATCCTCAATCTTTTTAAAATTTTATTTTCATATGGGGTTTTGCTCAGTTGCCTGGACTGTCCTTACATTTGTGATCCTCCTGCCTTAGACTCCAGATTTCTGGATATTTCAGGTGTGGACCACCACATGCATCCTATCACACTCTATCTTAATTTTGAGTGCTTTATATTTTCTTTGATATTCAGTATTACTTATTCATAATTTTTATTTTCAATATTGTTATTTGGTATGAAGGAAGGGTACAATGCATTTTTATTATCACACAGATGACCCAATGTCCAGCAACTTTCTTTGGAAAAAATACCATTTTTATTCTTCCCTGTATTGCAATCTCTATGATTTATCACTGTCTAAATAGAAAGGGATATATTAAGAATTTGGTCTTGAGTTCCCCCATTTATTCATTTTATTTTGAGGTCCAAACTGAATGCTGTAACTTCATGACATCAGTCATGTGTGGTATCATGATGCTTTGGTCAGTGACAGACTTCATGTACAACAATGGACATAGAAAATAGCCTAGAAATGTAGTAGTCTGTACCTTCTAGATTGCTTGTCATTACACTCAGATATTTGAAAAGCAAAAGAATCATCTTAGATAAATTTTCCAGAATGTATATCCATCAAATCACACACACACACACACACACACACACACACACACACACATGTGCATATTATATAGTATAATATATACTATTATATACACATGCAGTTATATAGTATATTATCAACATAGTTTTTACTTGTCAAATTTACCAGAGCTATTTCAATTTCATTTGCTTTTTAAAAACACCAACACTGATGCTTGTGATGGTTTCTGTGGTATGTTCATTTTCAATATTTTCCAATTTTGCTCTTTGGCTTAGATTTTCTTTTCTCTACTTTTTAAAAAAAGTTAACTTTTTCTGAACTGTTGATATGAATGGTTTGCTAATAAATTGCTAGTCATTTTATGGTTTACTAATTTATGTCTGCATGCTTCAATTTTAATCTCAGCTTTAGATGCATCCTACTATTTTACAGCCTTATAGAGGTTTAATTGGCACATATGAACATATATATTTCTTAAGTATATACTTTTATCATCTGGCATACAAACATACTCATGTAAAAAGCACCACAATCACAAAATTATTATATCCATTACTAAAATTTGTTTCCTAGCATCCTTTTAAATATCTCCTTCTGTTCTCCCCCATAAAACTTTATGTAATAAATTTGATCTTATTGAGCACAGCAAGAACAGGCAACCATCAAAATTAATAGAGATCTTTGAATTTCAAGGGAACCATACCATATACTATTGCTAAAATCAAAAAATAGAACATTAATGATGCCCTGATGAGTCTTTCATGTGCTCTTCCTCTTAATACCCCTCTATAACCCCACATGGTAAGTCCTCTTTTTTTCTATATAGTACTATTTATTTTTAAAAACAAAACAAGCAAACAATAAAACAGAAATGTTACCCCCTCTTTACCCACTAAAACAAAAAAGGGAGGAAAGGAGGAAGCCATAAGCTTGTTTCTAACCCTGATCACACCCCAACCTGCTGCTCTCTGATATCAGGGGATATGAGGTGAATCTAGAGATTAAGAAGGAGAGAGTTGGAGCAGGATGTGAGGCCAGGGGCTATTAAGAGAGGGTACCAGAGAACAGTGGTAGGAGGGAGACAGGAGCATGGAAGGGGAAAAGGGCAACTGGGGACCAGAAAGAAGCTCAGATGGAGCAGGCCAGAAAATGTAAAAAATGGCAGAGTGAGCAGGGAGTGTCAGCACTTAGGAGGAAATGAGAAGACTGGAGTAAAAAAGAGAGTGGCATGTATGGTGCAGATCTCCAAACTACAAGCATGTGAAATGTTTGCAACCTAGTTTTTTTTCTACTTTCATTTCCCAAGGGACATCACATCCCACACCCATTAAAAGGGTTCTTCCTTCTGTCACTCAGTTTCTGATTTCTGCCAATTTGAATTCACTTTATGTTCTTCCTCTTCTTCTTCCTCATCTTCTAGATCACATTTATTCCCCTCTCCCATCTTAGCAGGTTCTTTTTCCTCCACAGCCCACTTCCCTTCTTCCTGTACCACTTCTTTATTTTGCTCTTTCCAGTTTGCTTTAGCCTTCAATTTCTTCTTATCCTTCTAAATAGCCACTGCCTCATGTTTTCCTCTGAGATGGTGTTGGGGTTGGGTTTGTACTTGTATGAATGCTGGATTCTAGTATCTATTGAAGGTTCTTGGGCTGCAGAGTGTGGTGGCACATGGAGGAACATTTCCCAGTGGTAAAGGCAGCAGTAGTGGGGGCCACTTGGAGCATTCTCAATGAATATTTTTTCCACTTCTTTCTAGGGTAGAATGGTTCATGTCTTGAAGTACCACTCAATTTTCCAAAATGGCTTTATTTTTACCACAGCAAACTTGACAATACCAATTACCTAAGATCTCTGTGACCACTATATTTTTTCCTCCCTGGTGAGTATACAATAGTCTCTGTTGGCTTCAATTTTACTGTCCTTAAATAGTATTGTTTTATACTCATTTATATGTTTGTCATTTGAATGTGTCCTACTTTGTGAAATATTTTGAAATTTTTCATTTGTGCTACAATCTGTTGAGATATATTTTTTTCCTAAAAAATGTAGGGTACCTCATATATTTTACACTACACATAATTCACTAGAAGTGTTCACTAAAAATATCTCACACTTTTGATCTTACCTTTTAACATTGAAGATATGCTGACATAAATTGACAAAAGTAGAATTCAGAGGTGAAGTTCTAGAAATTTACAGGGTAGAATCTTGGAAAGAAGGCAGTAACACAATCAGATAACTGAAGTGCATATGAACTCCCAGAGTTTTAAGGTAAATGCCAGGACCCATTTGCACTGTGGAGGGATGGCCAGTCACATGCACAAGGGGTGAAAACAATAGTAAGTTGGGTGATCTGTGGTAGCATGCAACTGAGTAAGTTTCCAGAGATCTAGTCAAAAACTTAGGTCATACCTGCTATATAAACAGGGCTGTGTCCTCAGTTTTACTTCTGGAATTGACTGTTTCTGAGCCTTTTTTGAATTTGTGGATCTCTCAATTTTCTGTTAAGTATTTTAGAGGCAGTTCCCTATGTAGCTCTCTCCCCGTTTCAATAAATTGTGTGGATCTTTGTCCTGTCCTGTTTGTTTTCAAACCCAGCATCTTCTGCTTTCCTTCTTTTTCCTGTTTTCAGAGCTGCATTTTTTAACATCCTGGCAAATATTGCCTGCAAGCATAAAAATGTGGACATTATGCCATCTGCTGTTCTATGGGGCTAGGCTGTGTGAGGTTTGAGGGCAGCTGATGGTGCACCATCATGTTGTATGCAAGGTGTGTTTATTGCCTTACTTTTGAGGGCAACATCAAAACAAAGGGGTGAGAAGTTTTAAGACCATAAGCTGAGAAATGCTAGAAGTTGCTAGAAACTGGAATGATTCTTTTGTACAATCTCTAGAAGGAGCATGGCTCTGCTAACACTGTGATATTAGTCCATTGTCAAGATATCTAAAATATTAATAACTGTAGTAGAATAAATTTCTATTATTTTAAGTAACATATTTGTGATGATTTTTCTTCAACAGCAATAGGAAAATTTCTTTTCCGTAATTCAAATTAACTGTGTGACCAAAGGCTAATGTGATAAATGTTAAAACTAAGTAGTAGTCATCAAAGTTGTGCAAATTTTTAGCAAAATGTGATTGAAGATTACTATCTTATTGTCAAAAATGGCAATAACTTGATTAGATAATAGCTTTAATCTGATTAATTATTATACTCTACTTCTTTCCTCAATTGCAAATTCTTTGGAATACAAACTATGTATTGTGAACTGAAGAACATTTTCTTCTTTGATTTTGACCATGTTTTATAATTTATATCTTAAGAAACATTCTAAATTTGTTTGTGACATTTTTAAAATTTGCAGTGAACAACCCAGCTCTATATAAGTTGAGGTCTGATGCTGACCTAAATTTTCTGAAAACATTTGTTTTTAATTTTGTAAGTTGGTGGGTTTCTTTCCTAATTCTATGTTTTACTACATTGAGAAAAGGAGACTTTACTCGGTAGTATTTCTACCATCTCTTGTGTCTGGTAACATGTTTGTTGAAGTTTCTTGTTTTGTTCATTTGATTTATGTTTATAAGAATTAGAGTTTGGCTGAGATTCTCACCAGTGTTTTTGACCTATTCAAACTGGAAAGTATTACAACTTGCCTGTGTCTCTTGCTGTTTTGGTTTTCTGGTTTTTCCAAATGAGGCATGAAAGAAGTAATTTTAAAGTGAACTTTTTTTCAAGGTAACAGTTCATTAAAAATATCAGAATCCTCAAATGAGCTTAGAAAAGTAAAAAGATTGAAGATAAATTAGTTTCTTAACTAAACTGGATGCCCTTAAGTAGATGAATGGATAAAATAAAAACTGTGATATATATACAAATTGGAATATTTTTCAGTCATAAAGAAGAATAAAATCATGGCATTTGCAGGTAAATAGATGAAGTTGGGGAGAATACCATGCTAAGTAAAATAAGCCAATCACAAAAAAACAAATATTTTCTCTTATAAGTTGATGATGATACATAATGGGGGAAGGTTGGTTTGTGTAGAGGAAAATGAGGAGAGGTGAGGGAGTGTGGAGAAAGAAGGATGGTGGAATGAGAAAAACAAAGTTACCCTAGGTACATGTATGATTACATGAATGGTGTGACTCTACTTCTGGTACAACCAGAGAAATAAAAACTGTACTCCATCTGTATACAATGAATCAAAATACATTCTGTTGTCATGTATAAGTGAATAGAACAAACAATTAAAAATTTAAAAGAAGAACATAAAAATTCAAATGTGAAATTATAAGTATTCTTATGACTATATAAAAAATACCTAGGAACAATTCTTAAAATATGTGAAATCTCGAATATTGAGGAATAGAATCCATGGCTTATTTATAGAAGATCTAGCATCATCCCCAAGTCCTCTCCTTGTTTGTGAAGACTTTAAGTTTGGAGAAAGGGGGCAGAAATTGCATTTTATTTGTGTGTTAATGAAATTGGACCTACGTGTTTTACCAGTGAGTTATATCTTTACCACTTTTTATTTTATTTTGGGACAGGGTGTTGCTAAGTTACTGAGGCTGGATTTAAAGTTGTGATCCTCTGGATTCAGCCTCCCAAGTAGTTGTGATTACATGTGTGTGCCACTAACCCTGGTAGGGATGCATTCTTTTTCTTCTTTAACCAGGGATTAGACCCAGTGGTGCTTAACACCCAATCATCTTTATTTTTGTTATTTTGAGGTATGACCTTGTTAGGTTGCTAAGGCTAGCATTAAACTTGCTTTTCTCCTGCCTCTGCCTCATAAACTGTGGAAATTACAGACATGTGGTGCCCAGCAGAGATTGCATTTTTGAGTTTTATATTTTTTACTGGTTGGCTATGGATAAAATCTGGAATTGCAAATTTGTATTACTATTTCCAATTTTGAGGAAGAAGATGGAGATAACAAAGAAAGGATGTGACTCTCCATATCTTAGGAAGTGGAACATAAAGTACTGATTCACCTGCCAGTACTGATTCAGTATTTAAAGGTTTCCCAGATATTACAGACATAATTGTTTAAGAGAGAAATTGTATCAAGGACTCAGAGGAAGGGGGGCTAGGTATTTCAAAGTGTCAGGAAGTGGACACTTGAAAAAAAATCAATGCTGATCTACGTTGGTATGAAGAATAGAGTCCATGATGTATAATTGTGGGATCACACAAATTATATTAGAATATAAGTAAAGTAATGGATACATTTGCAAAAGATCATTATGGGTAGGACTTGGTTGAAAGTCATCACTATCACACTCCATCCACATACCAACAAACATCACTTCTCTTTCACCTCCCCTCCCTTCTACTACTTAACCCCACCAATGCTCTTCTCATGATGAACTTTGCTTCAAGAGAAATGTAAGTTTCAGTGGTATTCTGGGGATCACCATGGCAAAGTCCAGGGCTATCTCTGTCTCTGTGTCCCTCTTTCTCACACACACACACAAAGAATTAAAGATTTCAATCATAGATCAATTTATGGATCAGGTGTGCTTGGAAGTTTTGGGACAAATAATTCAGAAATTGAAAGTGAAAATGTGCAGAAAAATTATGAATTACATACCACCTATCACTTCCATTTTTTGTGTGTGTGTGTGTGTCTGTGTGTAATATGACTTACAGAAAACTCCCAACTTAGTTTAGTGTGACAGGGTGATAGGTTTAAAGAAAATAAGCATGTTATTATTTTGATTATTAGCAAATTTAAAATAAAAAGGAAAAAAGTTTTTTTTTGTTTTTTTTTGTTTTTTTTTTTAGAATTGGCTTGCTTCTTTGCTTCTTTTCAGTTTGATAAAATCAGGCCAAGGAGAAAATTTTCTTAGGTTTCTTTATTCTTTTTGTTGTTATTATTCTTGTTGTGTAATTTTAAGTTGCATAACAGTATGTTTAGCAATACATAAAAAGAGAAAAATCAGTGATATAGGTAAGAATTTAATATATCCACCAGATGTTATATATTCACTATGGTGAATTACCCAAACACAAATAAAAAATAAAATCCCTTAATGTTAAGCAAAATAGATGGATTTGGATGATGTAATACTAAGTGAAGAAAGACACATAAAGGAAATGATCACATTCTCTAATACATAATAACTAAAATAAAATTCATGTGAAAAAAGAGCATTGATTATTATAGGTGGAAAAGGTGCTGGGGCATCAAAGGTGGAAGAAGGGATTTTTTATTAACAGTATATGTGCATCCATTTAGGAAAGTATCACACTGAATCCCATTAATATATATAATTTATATGTGCTAACAAAACACATCACCTAAAATCGTGCTGTCTTTAGGAATTTCCAGTACATGATGCAATATTATGAATGATAGTTCTCAGATAACCACCATTCTCTTTCTATGCATTCATTTTTTTTCAGATCTTATGTACACAGTGTGCAATGCTTTTGTTCTTGCATCTAGATAATTTCACTTAACTTCATCCATTTGTTGCAGATGGCAGAAAATTCTTTTGTTACTGGGATTTGAATTCAGGGTTCCTTTATCACTAGGAACATAGCCATTTTTTTTTTTCAATTTTAAAGACAGCATCTTTCTAGTTAACTAATATTTACCTTCAACTTTTGCCACCATTCTCACAAACAGCATCCTTCTTTTAAAAGCTGAATGATAAGCCAAGTGTGGTGGCATATATATAAGAATTTTTTCTATTTGGTTATTCTTTGATAGATATTTAGGTTGTTCTTATGAAATGGTTATTGTGGATAGTGTTGCAATGATCTTGTAGTGTGTGTATATTTCTAAAGTGTGTTTTATCTCCTTTAACTATTGTAGCAATTAATTACAATTGGAGTGAATTGAGGTATATTTAGAAAATTGATATAGAACACCTGTAAATGTTTCTGTTAGTGTTTCCAGAATATTGGGTCAGAAAAGAATGGGGAAGAACTGTCCTGAATGTGTGCTATCAAGTAACAGGTTTAATTTGAAGAAAGGTGGAAGGTGAACATGTCACTGCTTTGTGCTCCAAGCTTCTTGATTGGGTGATTTTTCTCATGGTGTCATCTGTGACCATCTGACTTCTAATTCTTTAGCCTTTGATTGTGAACTTTAAACATTGTTCCCTCAGGGGCCCTTCCAGCTCTTAGTGGTGGACTAAAGCTGCTCCTTAGTTTGTGAGGCTTCCAGCTGCTTGGAATGAGCTGTTGTTACCAGTTTCCCAGTTTTGCCAGAATGGAGGATGGAGTTTGGGGACTATTTATCTCATTACCATGTGAATAAATTTAATATGTCCACTTCTATGTACAGTCATACATTTATATATTTCATTCTATTTCTCTGAAAGACCCTGATAAATACAGGCATATACTCAGCAAAATATCTGCATCATATGGTACATCTAATTTCCATTTTATAAAAATCTCCATAATGTTTTCTAAGTGTGTACCAGTTTATATTCCTGAGAAGAGTTTCCAAGCATCTCCTGCTCTGCACATCATCTGCAGTACATGTTACTGAGCATGATTTGGTAACAGTCATTCTAACAAGCATGTGGTGATATCTCAGTGTGATATAGCCTGAAACCATAAAATCTTCCAGAAGAAAATGAGAAAAATTCTTTGACATCAGTGTTGGTAGTAGTTTTTGATAGGACAGAAAATGTAGAAGAAAAGCACAAATAAACAAGTGAGACTATATAAAGCTAAAAATGTTTCTATATAACCAAGGACTCAATCAACAAAATGTAAAAGTAGATCATGGATTGAAGAAAATATTTTCTAAGCACATATCTGTGAAAGGTTTAACATCCAAAGTATATGAAAATCATACAACTCATGAAAAAAAGAAAAAAAAATTACTTTAAATATGGTAAAACACTTAAGTAGATATTTTTCTAAAATCAAACAAATATATGAACGTATATCAGCATTATTAATTATCAGAAAAATGCTAATCAAATTTATAATTTACTTTAGCTTCTCTGTCTCATTTATCTCACAGATGTATGAGTGCTACATAGTGCATCATCAGGGCATCCTGAGACATTGGTCAATTCACAAAATGCTGAACCTTCATTTCTTCACATAATTCTCCCTCATTATTCCATCTAAATTTTGAAGAAAGTCATGAAATTGGGAAATAACAACTTATAGAAAATTACTAAATGGTCATGAGTTTTGAAAATAACTTCAATAAAAAATAGAATACACTAATAGACTAGCTGTGAAGAAATATAACATAAAAGACCTACAAAATAAAATTTAACTTAATTATAACTATTTTCATAAGAACCTAAAAAACTGGTCATGGGAGTATATGCCAGCAGCTCTGACTACTTGGAGGCTAAAGCAGGAGAATGATTTACACCCAAAAATTTGAGGTCAACCTCAGAAACAGAGCAAGAACCTAGGTTCCAAAACTAACTAACATAAAATTTAAAAACAACAATATATTTAAATAAAAGTTATGTTCACTGCTACTGTTGATTTCAACCAAATTTTTAATAAGAAATCACTAACAAAAATTCATGATCACTTCTAAAAATAGAAGAATAAAACCATACCAATTCTTTCTATAAGACTAGGTTTATCAGATAACATCACAGGAAAGAAAATTACAATCCATCTTTCATTATGGATATTGACCAAGATATTCAAAACCACTAGTAAACTGAAAGTAACAACATGAAAAGGAAAGATTGGACCCCAGGACAAAGAGGGACATCTCTCAAATTCAGCAATATGTCAATGTAGTAAGGTACCAAAAAACATATTGATAGAGAAAAGCTTTTGGCAAATCATATGGCAATTTATGGCAAAACATATGGCAGATTAGGACTAGAAAAAAATTCTTTTTCACTCCACTAAATTGCAGCTGAAAACTAACTTCAGTTATCTTTCTTGGTAATAACCTAAGTGCTTCAGAACTTAGTTGGGGGAAGGGGAAAATAGTATGATTTTTGACTTATACTATTATTATTCTGAGAATATTAAACATGGATAATGTACATCAAAGAAAAATTAGCCTATGCAGATATTATCCTTTATATAATGTTCCTAAGAAACTTTTACACACTAATAAAAACATTAGAACTACATTAGTTCAGCAGGAGTGTAGGTTACAAGGTCAACATAAAATTATATAAATTACCCTAGCAATAAGAAATGTCAAAATTGAGATGCAAATCTATTCATAAATGTAGAAAAATAGTTTGAAGTAAAAGTAATAAAATAAATTTAAGACCTGTTCACTACAAAATAAAAAGTAAATGTAAAAATCAATATGGAAATGAACAGGAAAGCAGTTCATACTCAATTATCAAAAGTTTAATTTTGGTAAAAGTCACATTAGTCGACAGTAAATCTTCCAATTCAGCATAATTATGTGCAAATCCCCAAATCATTTCAAACAAATTGTCCAACTGACACCAGTAATCATAATAAAATGCAAAAGATATCAAATAATGAAATCAATATTAAAGTAAAAAATGTTATTTCTATGAAAAATGTATACTGTAAGAAAAATATATCATGTAGAATATTGAATTCAAATAGTTTAAATGTTACTTATGGGGAGTAGTCCCCACCCTGAAGTGAGGAGTTTTGTGACAACTAGGAGAAGAATTAGGTTGGGATTCACATTTGTCACAACAGATGTTACCTGCTGAGCACAAGACAATTTGAATTCCTTTCATGATAAATTTCTTCTGCTTTCCAGAGTTTTTGCGTTGCTTCTACCATAGATGTTCTGCCTCTTGTAGTTTACTCAGTGTTTGTTTGGTTTGAACTTCAAATATATTTTGCCCTTTCTACAGATGCAGCATTGAGTTTTGCATGCATCCCAGCCCCACTCTGATGGTTTAAAAGATTTGTACTTTTTCCTTGCACAAGCTGAATTTCATTTTACATGGTATTTTGTACATTATAGTTTTGGTTTATTGGGATGAGGTGGAAGGTTGCAGGCATCCAGGCAATAACTTTATTTCCACGCCCTCAGCTGTAGAGTTTTCTCTGAGTACACTGTGGCCTAGGTTTTGATGTTATTTCTCTGAATGTGAGAATTTTGCTCATAGGAAATATATAAAAGATGGCCTCAATCTCATGTGACCATCTCTACTAGGTCCATCTGGTTAATAGCTAAATTGCTGAGTTAAGGGCTACAGGAGGGCAGAGGTCGCAGTGGTTCTCCTGGCCAAGTTTTTTTTTTTTTTTTTTTTTTTTTTTTTTACTGTATAGATTACGTTGTCTTATGTAGCTCTTTTTTCCAGAACAGGGCATTGTGTACAAACGTTTATTATAGGGGTGACCTATTCTTTGTAGGAAGGAAGGAATGTTGTGAAACCCTCTTCTTTTACCTTACTACCATACATCAACAAAACCATCATTAGATTTTGACCAGTCTGTTGGAGACAAAGGCAGATCTATATCTATTTTCTCCAGAGGCTCTCAGGGACTCATTGCACAGTTGCAAAATTATTTTTAACTTTGTTAGTGGTAAAGACTCATTTTTTTGTAGGAAATATTTTCTGGAATTTTTGTTGTATTCCCCTCATCCCCTTAAGCAATCCGTTCTGACTGAAATGAGTAATATATTATCAGAAAAACACAATAGAAAAAACACCATGCTCCGGAGCAAAACATCTGGCAATTCCCTTTAAGGATGAGCCTTTGCAAACATCCTCGAGAGGATCTTTGTCAAGCACTGGATGGAATTCTGGATGTCTCTGCAAATATTTTTGCTGATATGTGAAATCTACACCACATAAAGTGTGTGAGGGTCAGAAAATTTCATAAAATTAAAAAAGTGATGAAAAAGAAGGAGGGTAAGAGGAATAGGAAACAGTAGAATAAATCTAACTTAGTTTTCTTATCTATACATATAAAAATACCTAAGTGAGTTCCACAATCCTGCCCACCCAGAAGACAATTGTTAATTTAATTAGAATAAAATATATCCAATGTTTGCATATGTTCATGAAAATGGTTTCTCCTGTCATGTAGAACTAAAAAGAAACAATAAAATTAATTAAAAATGACAATTGTTTGAAGAGTTAGATGGTTATCCTGTTATAAACATAATACAATTTATACACATACCAAAGCTTTATTGCATAAATGTATAAAATTTTATTTTATACATTAAAATAAGTTTAAATTTGAAAGAAAAGCATAAAAATGGGATTGTTTCCATTTGATATTTTAATAACATACATAAATACCATAAAATATTGGAACTCAAATTCACTAGTAAATATTTCCTTTAAGTAGTCAACCTCATTGCCTTTCTAAATTTTCTCTAATCTTACTGGTTCTGCAATAACTAGAGAAATTGCTACATTTTCAGAAAACTGCTCCATCACAGAACTGTTGAATCAGATTTCTTATTTCAGTAAATCTCTGGTTCATGGTTGTGCAGTTATATCTGAAGATCCCCTATATTAATTACCATAACTGTCTCATCTGAGGGATATGTACAATTTAGCTCATGATAAATAAAATTACAAAATCTATTTTCTTGTGTTGATGCCTCAGTTTTATATTTTATTTCATAAAAGTGAAATTATCATCCTCCTTTAGGACTTATGTCTATTTTTCTTCAGTATATAAGAGTTCACTCTTTATAAAAGTATATTAATAAATAAGTAAAGTCATCACCTCCATAGGAGTCTACTCTCATTAAATTAAAACCTCTGTGAATGATTAAGTATTCAGTGTACTATTTATTTACCTATTATTTCAGGATCTGTTGACATTCAGAGATGTGGCCATTGATTTCACTGAAGAGGAGTGGGAATATCTTCAGCAAGCTCAACAAAACTTATACAGAGATGTGATGTTTGAGAATTTCAGAAACTTGGTCTTCCTGAGTAAGCATAACTTCCCTTCATAATTTTTAATTAATTATAATTATTTAAATTTCTTCCCTTGCAGAATACCTTCTGGGAACTTCTCTACAAGAATGTGTTTTATATTTGTGCTTTCATGAAATAAAAGAACTATTTTGGTACAGATAAAATGTTACATTCCTTTTCATCTAAATTGCTCCCTTTCTTGGTAGGTTATGTATCTTTCACTTTAGAAAAGTGGTACTGAGAGTAATTCAGTGATATAAAATATTGTGGCCTGACATAGCAGAACAGTTGAGAGTTCCAAAGATCAAGGAGGGATTCAAACTTCAAAATGTTGATGAAGAAGTTATCAAACAGAAAAGATTTTTCAAAAGCTTAGATTGATTTCTCCTGTTGTCATTGAACATATACTGTCCTTTGTTTATCAAGTTTTCAAATTTTTTTCAAATCTTCTATTTCTGTCCAGTGATGTCCCAGTTCATTTAAATTAACCAACCAAACTCCTCTTTGCCAGTGTGTGTCAGCATGATCTAAAAGATCTTCTGTTATTTGTGGGTCTCCACGTGGTATATGCACATTTTTGGAGAATTCTAGGTCAAATCATTGCAAAAAATTAACACCCTAAATCTGTTCAACATTATTTATATATTTATTCATTAACATTACTTTATACATGCTCTTTGTAAATACTTGTAAAGTATTTTCTGTGAAGTGAAAGTAAAGATTTACAATAAATGCTTTCTTTGGTACATAAAGATAGTTGAAATTTGTAGTTATATGAAACTGTTTGTAAATAATATATCTATGGTTATATACAAATTGTTCGTTAAAGTTTCCTTTCCCTTTTTCTTTTATTTTATAGGATTTCATGGTGTCAAACAAGTTTTCTCCCTTCACATATTACTGTTTTAATTTTTGCTATATTTTACATGTGTATGGCAATTTCTATTACTTCAGAAGTTGATACAATATTGAAATTAATATATGCATGATTTTTGTTTCTATTGCCAAAAATTATATGTGCTTTACCTTGTTTCTATAAATATTAGACCTTTCTAATTGAGTTTTATATTTTATTTATATTGTTTTTGTTCTGTCTATATACATAGTAATAAATATTTTCCATAATTAAGGTAATAGTGATATAATCTAGGGGTATTCTATTAATGGGCTACACCCCAACCCCTTTCACTCTCATAAAGTTATTGAGGGTGGCCTTGAGATTATAAACTTCCTGCATCAGAACTACAGTAATAATTCTGGATTATATGCAGATTTTATGCATGCCCTTTATTTATGTATTTATGAATTTGTTCATATTTACAGGATAAAGACCATAGCATTTTAAATTTAACTTTCAAACATTTACTATTTTTTTTTAATTTTTATGTGGTTTTGAAATTCTATTTGTGATCAAAACCACAAACAGTGCTTGATCTCCCCAATATATCACATATAATGTTCAGCAATGTTAATTCAAATTGTGATGTAATATATCTGTAGAAGGCTTACATCCCAAAAGTCAATAAATCAATTTCCATGTAAAAAAGCACTCATTTCTGTGTTCTCTCAAAAATAATGTCCTTCTCATTTCTGATCAGAAGAATTTTTTCTTTGTTTATTTTTTGGTGTCTTATTTAAGTATAGCTCTGCTATATTTTTCTTTGTGGTAATGACATATTTCAGTTATCAAAATGCACTGAGGATTTATCCTGATTATAGATTTTGCAAAAATGTCTTACTTTTTTAACGTGAAAAATATTATGTAGTTTCTATATTCCAAATTACTCCATTCACTCATTTCAAGGGATATTTGGTTTGCTTCCCCATGGCAGCTCTGTTGAATAATATTATAACAAACATTGGTGTTCAACTATCTTATTTGGTATGTGTTCAAAAATTTATTAAAGTCCGAATTCACTATGTCCTTCTGTCTTAATTGATGTCACTATTGCCAATTGAATATTATAGTGTTTAATGTTTCTAAATCATGAAAAAGCTTTCTCCCAATTTTGTTTTTATTTTGAATATTTTTGATGTACCATAATACTTTGAGATTCCATAATATTTCGAAAATAAGTTGTTTTCTTTTCTCTGCAATAAATAACAGAGATTTACATGGAGTCTCGAGGTATCTTTGAGGAGTTCAAAGGTCTATTAATTTAATCTTTCCATTCTGGAAAATGATCGTGTTCAACCTTCTTCAATCAATTGCCACATGTGTGGATTTTTGAATATCTTTTCCACATTTTGATTTTTACTTCATTCTATTATGATCACAAAATAATTTCAATATTTACATACTTATTAACTTTTAGTCTTTTCCTTTCATACTGGTTGATTGAATTATATGTTTCATATACTATGAGAACAATTAGCATATAAGTCAAATATGTTTAAATTATTTTCAAAGTTTTCTGTTTTTTGATTACCATTCTGTTTGACTTCCTTTACAGCAAGTATGGATTGATGTATCCTAGTATTAAAGTGCTGCTTTCTATTTCTTTATTTAATTTGTCAACCTTAAATTTTTATTTCTTGGAAGTACAATGTGAGTTGAAACTATATTTACTTTTATTACAGTATTCTAAGAAAACTCTTTTTTATCTTCATACAATCTACTTTGCCTCTTTCAAATATTTTTTGTTAAAATTAAAATATATTTTATCTCATGTAACTTCTTGCATTAAAATTGTGTATATTGCAATTTGGCCAAGCAAGGTTTCTTTTTGTCAAATTTTTATGTAATGCTCTTCTAATCTTTTGCTTTCATTCTACATGTTTCCTTAGATACAGTGTTCCAAGTAGATTGCATATATTTTTATTTCTTTTAGATTTATTATTTTCTTTTTTAATTTTAATTTCTTTTTATGCATGAAGTATTAAGTTATACTTGAAATATAATTTCCCATGTTTAGGATTGTCTGCAATGTGAAGTTACACTGCTCATGTATTCATATATGAACATAGAAAAGTTATGTCTGTTTCACTCTATTGCCTCTCTTAAGCCCATCACCACTTCCTTCCTTTAATTCCACTTTATTTAATCCAATGAAACTTTATTCTACACTCCCCCAACTTATTGTGTTAGCCTCACATATTAGAGAGAACATACAGATTTATGAATTGATATTTTACTACCTCTACTTTTAACATTCACCAGGATTTCTAGACAGACTAGAGGTTTCAATTAAAAACTCAATTTTTCCACTGTGTACATTCAGTATTGAAGGAACTATAAACATTTAACAATAGTTCTAATTTAAAGATGTCTTTAAAATATGAACATCTTTGTCCTTCAGCAACACTGATATAATGCTGATATAATTCTCCAATTTTGAGAAGAAAATCCTTCATAAAAATTTTAACGAAACGTACAAAATTGTGTTTACTGATTCTACAGTTTTCATCAATGGCAACCTCTTTAGCATCTAAAAAAGGTGCATGTAGATGAGAACTCATTTGTCCTTAATATATTCTATGTAATATATATATATATAAAACAAAGCCCATACACATAGTAACAATAGTTAGGTGCCTCATTGTAAGCACACTACCATGGTGCTCCAAAGAACCGGCATACAATGCTTATTACTCAACAGGGATTTTGGCTATTACCCTCCACAAAATATTACATAGAATTTTTTAAATAATTTACAAAATGTTTCATATTTTACTGCTTATACTTTTAAATTAGTTTATCTAAAATGTTAATATTTCTTTTAAAAATCCCAGCATTTTCAAAGAAATATACAGGAATGAGGAGTAAAATGCACACACAAAGAAATGGTTATAATATAAAAAATGTCTTTTACACATAACCAGTCTTGCTCAGGGTCCTCCCTTCTCATGCTCAAATTTTCTTCATGTTCTCTTACCTCTGACTAAATGTGGACAATGTCACTGCTAGAGGTGATCTAACAATTCCTTTCAAAATCATTTCCAGAGGATATTTGTGACTTTTTAAAACAAATAGGTATTTACATAACCTTATGTTCTAACTGCAACATATATAAGTAACCTCTTTAAAATTTAGAATGTGAAGATATAACAAAAGTTTTAATAGGTTGGGGGGCAAGAAGAGAGCAACTTTTTCATAATATATATGCAGGTCTTCTATAAATGCCCCGTAAATCTTCCTGAAGGGTATTGGCCATTTCCAATAGCTCATATAGTTTCTTACCTTGTAGTTTCTTTCTTTGTTAGAACAAATCATAACTGTCCAAAGGTGTTCACTGTTCCACAAATCATGCTCCACAGTTTTGCTCACCTTCTGGGATGGATAAGATTTGTGTTTGCTTTCTCAGGACATGGTGTCATCAAATGGAACTTGCACATAGTGGACTCAGAGGTCCCAAGTCTGTGCTGATAGGACAAACTTTATGTCATTAATTTGTCCCCCTTCTGGACTCAGCACTTTTAGTTGGCCACAATTATTCTTGAAATACCATGCCCCCACCACCCAATGGTGCCATTTTTTCAATGCTAGCTTTGGCTAGGATAGACAGTATTGGGCCAGGAGGCTTGACACCCAAGGATTCCTGGGTCTGGGGTCAAAAAGGTCAATGCAACTATCGGGTCATGCAGGAAAATCTCCCAATCATTCACAGACTAGGTCAACCCTTGGGCAGTCACAGCAGGAGTTCTGGGACTCTGCAGGGAAGGGACTGATCTTTCCCTGGGAACTGCATCTTACCCAGCAGCCTGCGGCTGGAGGACCACAAAAGGCTCCTAGTGCAGGCATGCTACATTTCTGGCCACTCTTTCTCTGCCACAACTAATATGGCAGTTTCTTCTTTTAGATTTAATTTTGTTAGCCAAGTTTTTTTTCTATTTGTTTCATAATAATGCATTAGTAATCAAATACAATTTGAAAAGTGAAGAACTAATTTCTCTTAGTTTGTAAGTTACTGTCTTTATTTCTTATATTTTTTTCCTGAATTGTTCAATGTTTTAAATTATGATTCATTACTTTTTATAGTGGCATACTTTGATTTATCTCACACTTCCCTTTCTATATTTTTATTGTCACTTCCCTTTATATATTATACAGGTTTTTAATTTTTCACAGCATCTCAATAAGTTGCTAAGACTGGTTTTGAACTGAAGGTCCTCCTTACTTATCCTCCCCTATGCTGCTAGTATTACAGATTCACACACAATTCGTGTCTCTCTCAATTTTTCTTAAGGATTTCTTCTCATACAGAATTTCTCATTATTTGTATTAGCAATTTTTCTCTGAATTTGACTCACCAAACTTCCTAGGAATCATTATTCAGCATTCTTTGAGTAATTTATAACTCACTTATCTAATGTTCCATTCCTAATATTTTGGTTCATTACCTTAATTTATACCTGATTTCCTTTGTCTTTATGTGCTGTACTGGTTTCAATTGATTTTTACATTTTATAAAAACAGTCAACAGTAGATTATAGAGTCATTTTGGAAAGAGTATGGAAGATTTCAAATAAATTTAAAAAGTCAAGTACAGTTTCAAACTACATATTTGAATTCTCAGCTAATTGTGAGGCCATGAAAAAGGATTTCAAGTTTGAGACAAGTCACAGAAATTTAGAAACAATGTGTCCCAAACAATTTTATAATGTCTTTTGTTGTAGTTCTGTAGTATAGCACCATTGGGCTTTATCTTAAAAATCACATAAGAAAAAAATAAAAGTAGAATGAATTCATGATCCAGAAATATCAGTATAAATGTATATCTATAGGAAATTAAATTAGAATGTTGAAGACATATCCTCAGTATTGTGTTCAGTGCAAAGAGCATGGCTCTCAATATTCAAGTTATAAAATAAACCTATGTGCCCATCAATAATTGCAGGATTAAAAATGTGGTATTCTTATGCTATTACTATTTTGCTATAAAATAAAATGTATTGTCAGTTAAAGTGATATAGGATTAATATGCAGGACTTGGCTTTATGTGAAATACAGTAGGTACAAAAAGTCAGTTGCAGGAGCATCTGATTCACATTTGAAAGAAATTCAGAGTGTAATTGTGGTCACCAGGTACTGTGTTTTGTGAAGGGTTTTTATATTGTAACTCAGTATATACAAATCATTATTTCAATGGGAAAAATGTGATCAAGAGTTTTTCTGTAGCATATGGGGACTGTTACATAATATGGTCTTGAAAATTACTAGTGGAATAAATGTAATATTTGTAAACACAAAACTGAAAATCATACAAAATAATACTTGTATTTCTAATAATACATGTGTTATTTCACCTTGTATAAACATATTACAATACAATGATATAATAAGTAAATACACAAAGTTGAATTTGTCAATAAAAAATCAGTAAATAATACAAATATAAAAATGCATTTTACTAGTTTTTATTTCCATGTGTTGTCTTTTTCTAAGTGATATTGACATAGGTTCTGCAAGGCTTTTATTGTCTCTTCAAACTATTTTTTTTTGCATAAACTTCTAGAAATGTATATGTTTTTCTCTTTAAATTTTTTCTATGTTTTTCCTTAATATTCACTATCCTCTTTAAATTTTTGAATATCTATTGTTTTTGCACCCAAAAGCTACCTGTTACCTTCAGATCTCTGTATCTTGGGAGACAGAAAACAATTATCACAGAGTCTTCAAAAAAGTCAGAAATGTTTGTGTAATGTTTTTTATTTTGTTTATTTAACTGAGACTGATGGTAGCTTGTAGATTTTTTCCCTTATTGCCCAATACTATATTAGAGTAGAGGAAATACTATGGTAGTTAAGATAAATTTCTTTCCTCTACTATATTGCTATTTCTACTAATATACTTATCTTGGATACGCTGCTTTCTACAATAATTTGGGTAACAGCATAATTGTGAACGTACATTATTATGTAACATATGTTCTGTAGTAATTATGGTGTTGGATTTACTAATCTGCTACACTTCTGATGTTCTGATATTGCTAACATAGCTATAATTTCCTGCAAATATAAATATAATTTATGCATGCAAAATATATTTATCCAAGTCTACTAAGTAATTTTTGTAAAATTTTCATTCATTTCAGCAATGGCTTCTCAGGATACCCAAGAATTTTCACCAGACCACAGCATAAGACATGTATTTCAAAAAGTGATTAATGAAAAATATGGATATTGTGACCTTGAAAATTTACAACAGATGACAATATGGAAAACTATAAATGAGAGTGAACCTCACAAATCATACTATCAGAAAGCAGACCTAATTCACTGGAAGAGAATTTATACTGGAGAGAAACCCTACAAGGTATAGCATATGACAAAGATTGTAATGTAAAATCACACCTCATTTGCCATAAGAGTGTTCATAAGGGAGAGAAATTCTACCAATGTCAAAAATGTGGCAAAAGTTTTAATTGGAGATCACGCCTTACTCAACACCAGATAATTCATACTGGAGAGAAGCCCCATAAATGTAAAAAATGTGGCAAAGCTTTTAATCAGAGGTCAAGCCTTACTCACCAGCAGATAATTCATACTGGAGAGAAACCCTACAAATGTACAACATGCAACAAGCCATTTTATAGAAAATCAGACCTTATTATTCATCAGAGAATTCACACTGGAGAGAAGCGCTACCAATGTAAAGAATGTGGCAAAAGTTTTAATCAGAGAACACACCTTACTCGACACCAGAGAATTCATACTGGAGAGAAGCCCTGTAAATGTAAACAATGTGGCAAAGCTTTTAATCAGAGGCCAAGCCTTACTCAACACCAGAGAATTCATACTAGAGAGAAGTCCTATGAATGTAAAGAATGTGGCAAAGCTTTTATTCAGAAATCAAGACTTATTAACCACCAGAGAATTCATACTGGAGAAAAGCCCTACCAAATGTACAACCAGCAGCAAACCATTTTATAAACATGTCAGACCTTATATGCCATCAGAGAATTCATACTGGACAGAAGCCCTACCAATGGAAAGAAGTTGGCAAAGCCTTTAATGCACAACATTTTACTGGACACCAGATAATTCATACTGGAGAGAAGTCATACAAATGTAAAATGTGGCAAAGCCTTTAATGCACAATCAAGCCTTATTCAACACCATGGAATTCATAGTGGAGAGAAACTCTACAAATATACAGAATATGACCAAGCTTTTATTTGAACATCATAACTTATTCAACACCAGTAAATTCATACCAGTGAGAACTCTTAATAATGTGCAGACTGTTACATAAGCTTAAATTAAAAAAAGGATGCCAAATCCTCACCAGAAAAATAATATTGTAGAGAAGCTATACAAATGCAAAAATGTTACAAAACTTTTAATGGAAAAGTGTTCCTTTCTCACTAGCAGAGAAATCATACTGGAAAGAAGTCCTATAAATAAAAATAATGTGGCAAACAACTGTTTGTTAAAAATTAACTTTATTTGTTTCCAATTAGTTACATATGACATTAGAATGCGTTCAGACAAATTGTACAGAAAAGGAGCATCAATTCTCCTTGCATGGGCTAAAAATATTGCATACAATGGGAGTGTAATAGTGCATGCATACAGGGTAAAAATATTCAAATCATTTCACTGTCTGTCCCCTTTTTACAGTGATTTCTTTTCCCTCACTTCCTTATGCACAGTCACAGGACTTCATTCCCCCCACATTATGGATCAACATCTGCCTATCAGAAAAAAAATTTGAACTTTTATGGTGCTTTTTGCTCATTTCACTTATTGTGGTATTCTCCAACTCCACCTATTTAATAGCAAATGCCATGATTTCAATTTTCTTTTTGTCTGAATAACATTTCTTTTTCTGCCTATACTAAATTTTCTTTATACTTGCATCTGTTGAAGGGTATCTAGGTTAGCTTTTGTAAACTGAGCTACTATAAAAATTGATGTGGCTCAGTCACTGTAGTATGCTGGTTTTAAGTTCTTTGAGTGTAAACCAAGGAGTGGGATACCTGGGTCCAATGTTGGTTTCGTTCAAATTTTTTTTAGAAATTTCAATAAAATTTCCAGAATGGTTAAATCTACTTGCAGTTCCATGAGCAATATATGAGTGTCCTTTTCCCCTGCATCTGTGCCAAAACTTATTACTGCTTTTATTCTTGATAATTCTCATTTTAATAGAAGTGAGATATAATCTTTGAATAGTTTTTTTTAAGATCTAATTTTTTATTGTAAATAAATGGGATACATGTTGTTTATCTGTACATGCAGTAAAGGCATACCATTTGTGTAATCAGACAGAATGAATCAAACATAATCTTTGAATAGTTTTGAGCTGTTATTTTTCTAATAGCTAGAGATGATGAAAAGTTTTTTCATATGTTAGCTGATTATTTGTATTTTTTCTTCTGTGAATTGTTGGTTCAGTTCATTACCCATTTATTGATTGGGTTATTTGATTCTTTGCTGTTAAGTTTTTGAGTTTTTTATATATCTGGTAGATTACTGCTTTATTCAAGATTTATATGGAAAATATTTTCTCTCATTCTATTCTGTAGGTCCTCTGTTCATGTTATTAACTGTTTCCCTTACTGAGGCTTTTATTTTGATTTCTTCCAATTTATTGTTTCTTGATCTTACAAGTATTTGTTTTGAGGTCAGTTTCTAAGCTGACACGGTCCAACATGTCAGCTTAGACATGGCCTGACATGGTAGATTTGGTTCAACTTTTTCTTCTATACAGTGCAGGGTCTCTGTTGAGGTGCCTACATCTTTAATCACCATTAAGTTGATTTTTCCACAGGATTAGAAATAGATTTTTGGTTTCATTTTGCTAATGTATGAATTTCCATTTTTTCCAGCACCATTTATTTTAATAGGCTATCTTTTGCAATGTGTGTTTTTGGTGCCTTTGCTTAGTATGAGATAACCCTTTTTTTTTTTTTTTTTTTTTTTTGTCTAGGTGTCTTCTGTACCTATTCTGTGTCTATTTTGGTGCCAATACCATGCCATTTTTGTTACCATTACTCTGTAAATCTGCTTTGTGAGCCCTCCTGCTTTATTCTTCTTGGTGAGGATTACCTTGGTTATTCTGGATCTCTTGTTTTCTAAATGAATTTTATGATTGCTTTTTCTAATGCTGTGAAAAATGTCATTAAAATTTTAGTAAAAATTGCATTAAATCTGTAACAGTTTTGGCCCTTTTGACAATATTAATTCTGCCTATCCAAGTGCATGAGAGGTCTTTTCATTTTCTATGGATTGCCTCAATTTTCTTATTTAGCATTTTATATCTTCCCTTGTAGAGGTCTTTCCTCTCTTTTATTAAGTTTATTCTCAATATTTAATTTTTTGCATCTATTTTGAATATTGATTTATCACTGATGTATAGAAATGTATTTATGTATAGTGATTATATATTCTGCTATTTTTTTCTGAATTTCTTTATTAGGTCTAGAAGTTTTCTGATGGAGTTTTTGTGTCCTTTGAATGCAGAATCATGTCTTTGGCAAATAGTGATATACTGAATTTTTATTTCTTATTCATATCTTTTTAATTTCTTTTATATTTCCTTTAATTCTGACTCAAATTTTAAGGACTATGTCAAATAGAAGTGTTAAAAGAGAGCTTTTATATCTCCTCCAGTTTACATGGGTAAGACTTCATTTTTTGTGTATCTAGAATGATGTTATTTTTGCCTTAGCATGGATGACTTTCATTATGTTGAGGTATGTTTCTACTATCCCTAGGTTTTCTAATGTTATAAAATGAAATGGATGCTGTATTTTGTCAAATGGATTCTCTCCATGTATTGAGATGGCCACATAATTCTCTTCTTCACATCTATTGATGTGAGGAATTATGTTTATTGATATCCATATGTTGAAATAGTCTTGCAACTCTGGGATGAACCCCATTGAATTGTGGTGCACCATCGTTTCGCTACAATTATGTTTTATTTTTACAGATGATATTTTAATTCATTGTACAGAAATGGGGTACATCTTTTTATTCCTATGGTTTTGCACAATATAGATCCATACCATTCATTTAATCATACATGTACATAGGGTAATGACATCTGTCTCATTCCACAATTTTTCATACACCCCTCCTCCCTCTCATTTTTCTTTATATAACCTAAAGTTTCTCCATTCTTCTCTTAACTCCCCTGAGCCATGTGCCCCCATTATATATTATCATCCCCTTATTAGGGAATATATTTTGGTCCTTTGTTTTTGGAATTGGCTTATTTCACTTAGTATGACATTACTCATTATCATCCACTTGTCTGCAAATGCCATGATTTTATTCTTCTTTATGGATGAATAATATTTTATTGTGTATATATATCACGGTTTCTTTATCCATTCATCTGCCAAAGGTTATCTATGTTGGTTCCACAATCAACACCTCTAGTTAGTATAGAAATGCAAATTAATACAACTCTAACATTACATCTTATTCCAATTATAATGTGTATTATCAAGAACACAAGCAATAATAGATGTTGGCCTGGATGTGGGAAAAAAGACACACTTTTACATTGCTAGTGTAGTTGCAAATTTGTGCAGCCACTCTGGAAAGGAGTGTGGAGATTCCTTAGGAAACTTGGAAACCTACCCTTTGACACACTTTTCCCACTCCTCAGTTTATACACAAAGGACTTAAAATTAGCATACTACAGTAAGACAGTCACATCAACATTTACAGCAGCACCATCTTATTAATGTGACTTTGTGATTTGACAGAATTTTATTAAGACATTCTGGGTCTGGTTCATCAGGGATATTTATCTTAATTTCTCATTCCTTGATGTGTCTTAGTCTGTTTTTTGTATTAACATGATACTAGTCTCATGGAGTGAATGAGGAAGGGTTTTCTTTTTTTTTTTTTTTCTATTTCATGGTGTTATTTGAGGAGTATTGACATTAATTCTTCTTTGAAGGCCTTGTGAAACTCTACTGAGAATTTGTCTCTGGTACATGGTTTCTCTCGGTTGGTAGACTTTTGATAGTGTCTTCAATTTTATTATAATTGGTTTGTTTACATTGTGCATATTCTCTTGATTCAGTTTGGGTAGTTTATTTGGCTTTTTGAAATTTGTCAACATATTCAAGATTTTCTATTTCATTAAAGTAAAAATTTTCAAAATAATATCTATTTTTCTTCTATATTTAAGTAGTGTCCATCATTATATTTCTATATTTATTCTGAATTTTAATAATTTGGGTTTTCTCTCTCTTTCATTTCAATAGTCCAGCTAAAGGTTTATCAATTCAATTTATTTTCTCAAAGAACCAAGGTTCTATTTTCTCATTATTTTAAAATTGTTTCCTTTGTTGTAATTTCATTGATTTCAAATCAAGTTTTAATTGTTCACTGTCTTTTACTAGATTTGGTGTTGATTTGCCCTTCTTTTTCTAGGACTTTGAGATATAAAGTTAGGATATTTTTTTGTTCACCTTTAATTCTTTTAATTATGAACTCAATGCATTGAACTTTTCTTTTAGTACTTCCTTCATATTGTCCCAGATAATTTGACATGTTCTATAAGTGTTGTCACTTACCTCTAAGTACATTTCTATTTCCCCCTAATTTCTACTATTGTCCATTTGTCATTCAGCAGCATGTTATTTAGTCTCCACATGTTGGACTATCTTTTATTTTTAATTTACAATGCATTTCTAGTTTCATTCTATTATGGACAGGTAGAATGCAAGGTAGTATTTCTTTTTTGTATTGGGTAATTGTGACTTTGTGGCATAAATATGGTTTGTTTTAAAAAAAATTATGTGCTGTTGAGATGGATGAGAAGACAGTATATTTGCTCAATATTATATGGACATATATTTATCTATCATATATGTCATATATGTCTCCATATATGTCAGTTAAGTCTAAATTATTGATTGTATTATTTAATACTCTAGTTTCTTTACTTAGTTTTTTGTTTGGAAGATCTATCCAAACAAAAAAAGTTGTGTTAAAGTAAGCCAGTATTACTGTTTTGTAGTCCATTTGATTCTTGAAGTTGAGAAGGATTTGTTTGATGTAGGTAGATGCTCCATTTTGGGGGGCATATATATTTACAATTGTTATGACTTCTTGATATATGATTTCTTTAGCAGTATGAATGTCCTTTTTCATCCCTTCTAACTTTGACTTGAGGTTCACTTTGTCTGATATGAGGATAGAAACACCAACTTGTTTATGAAGCACATGTAAATGATTTTTTTCCCAACACTTCACCTTCGGTCTGAGTATCTTTGAGTGCTGCATGGAAAAAAAAAAAAAAAAACAGCTGAAATCCAAGTTGGCTTTCTCCTACATGTAATTTGGTTTCTTTTTCTCGCAATTTTTAAATTCTATCTTTATTCTATATGTCAGCCATTCTCATAATGTACTTTGGTTATGTTCTGCTGTAATTTTGTACAGTTGTGGTTCTGTAAGCCTGTTGTATTTAATTTCCCATACCATTCTTTAGATTTGGGAAATTTTCTATTAGGTCGTTGAAAACATTGTGCATTCCTTAGGTTTTTATCACCATGCCTTTGTCTATTCTGATAAATCTTAAATTTGATCTTTTTATGTTATCCCATATTTCTTGGAAGTTCTGCTCATGGTTTCTAACATCTTTTCTGTGTGGTTGACTTTGTTTTCAAGAGTATATATTTTGTCTTCTTTGAGGTTCTGTGTTCCAAGTAGTCTAGACAGTTGGTGATGTTTTCTATTGGATTCATGATTTCGTTTATTGATTCCTTCATTTCACAATTTCCTACTTGGTATTTTTTCACATTTTCTAATTTTTTATTGAAGTGATCTTTCATTTCCTCTAGTTTTTCTTAGATTTCACTCCTTATGCTATACTTTACTTCACAGGGAATTTTGATTATATACATTCTTAACCCCTTTTCTGGCATTTCTTCTGATGTGTCAAATGGTTCAACATATATTTTGCAGCCTGCTGACTCAGTTGCCTGTCCTGTGCTTTTCACAGTATCCCACTGCACATACTGAAAGCCTCAGTGACCAAGATTATTATAAGGACTGCATGTTTTCTTAGACATATGGGGGTATGAGAAATTCTGTCTCACAAGCAGTGTTAGATCAGGTCATGGGCACTTCCTGGCTGTACATGGATGAGTAAGTTTATGGTCTGCATTATTCACTGGTGCATTTGGAGTGATTAAGGTCTTTAGTATCTTCTCTTGGTGTCTTCATGTAGCTGATGCTGTGCTGCTACTGAAGGTGTGTGTCAGGTAAGGAAAAGTTTCTGTGTAAAATGAACAGTTGGAGAAGGGTTGACTCTTAGAATGACTTCGTTCCATTTTAGTTGACAATGTAGTGTTTAATGACAACAGTTTAATAATCTGTGTATGAATTTTTCTTTTGAATGAAAATGCCACTTTATTTTACATGCACAGATCTAGTGACAATTAGGCATTTTAAAATAAATATTAGCCTATTATATATCTTCAGCCAGTTGCTCTTTATTACAAATAAATGCTTTAATTAAACTAAACTAGGATAATAAGAGTACAGTTTTAATGAACAATAAATTCTGAAGTTGCCAATCCTGGAATATGTTAATCGAATCATACCTTTGTTGTTCTGAACTCTTAAATTTGTGTCCATATAATGTTTTGAAATGGCAACAATCATAAGCAAGAGACATTTTAAGTGTATATATTATGTACTAAAATAATTATTCTTTATGGCTTTATTATCTGTCTATACCCATTGCATCCCTGGCTTATTTGCATAACTGTAATACCTGGAGGCAAAGAAATGACCCAGCAACTTAACCCCAGTGATTGTCCATGGTAAGCAGTGGATATTTGTCATATGAGTAGATAAGTATTTCTTGAATAAATAAATAAATATGTAAGATAGCATATGGCTTCTAGGAAGGTGATGTTGGATAAAGTACACTGAACAAAAATCTTTAATCTCAGTCCTGAAATAGTGGCTCTGTGAATGTGAGCGAATCAGATAACTATCCCCAACAGAGCTGAGATAATGTGATACCTCAAATGAAGGCAGTAATAGCTGCCTTCCTATGTTCTTGGAGATGAGACTGCAAGAATTTATTTTTAAAATCATAGGTGGCAAAACATACTTTAAAATAAACATCATGTAGTGAGATTATTGTTTTTACGCCCACTTCTGATTACACTCTAATTAGACACGAGTGTACAATATTCATTGTCACCTGCTCCTTATCTGTTTCAGAACTTTGTAGTTATGTGGTTTTTGCAAAATATTTTTTTTAATTTTTTGCTTAGTTCTGCCTAGCTCTGGAGAGTGTTAGGAACTGTGCCCCATTCACCCTCCCCTGCCCTTTTTCCACAGTGACAATGTACTTGGGAGACTCAAACCATTCTAATATTGACTGAGTAATTAGAGATGCATCACAAGTGTGCATCTCATGTGCAATTCATTAGCCAGCAAAACATGAGTGAGTTTTTATCACCTTATGTTTGTATTTTCAGCATCACATAGAGGTCATTTCAACATTTGTTCATTCACTTATCACTCATTTAAGAAATAGCTAATTATGCTCATGTAATCTATGAAACTTAACTCTTAAAACTCCAAATTACCTTAAAGGCAAATGTGTTTTGATCCTGGCCAGGGACATGTACCGGGGATTTGGGAAGACTTTGCAAGTTTATGTATTTGGATGTAGACCTAGGCATGACCCTTAACCACAAGTTCTAATAATGCTTCAGGATGCCTGTCACATCTATGAAAGTGTCAAGGATCACTAGGATTCAGTCTGCACTGACACTTAGATTACTTCATCATGGTGATCTGGTCTTATCTCTTCTTACCCAAGGAGTTCGGGGAGAAATATTGGTCACCAAATTTATTCTCATACATAAAGAAGGTGGAGAGGCTGTTCTCTCATTGATAGAAAAGGAACCCAAGATAAGAGCTATAATTGGAGTTCAAGGTGATTTGTGTCCCTTGCCAGGGCATTGGAACTATTCATGGTCAGGTCTGCTAGAAGTTTATAGACTGGAAAGAAAAAAAATAATTTGGTCATGGGCAGGGTCAAGTATGTTAAGGAGATAAAGATAGACCACTCAAAGTTTAATAAAACAGCTGATGTATTTGGAAGCTCATATACAGGATGGGTGCTCACTGAGGTAGAGCCCTTGGAAGTGGATGAGGCACATCACTGTCTCAGAGTGAAGGGAAGTGTGTTGGACCTGAATGGATATGGAAAGAATCTGGGTTAGAGTGAGAAGTATGACCTTGAGACCCAGTGGTTCACCTCATTCATTTTCTGATTCTAGAAAATCCTAATTTAATGTTTTGGGGATTCCACTTTTTACATGTGAAGTGAGTTCACAGCAGTCTTGTGACTGTCTAACATAAAAAAATCTTTTTGTTTGATAGGAGCACTGATAAGGACTGAATGGGGCTGGCAGTTCCTTAGGAGAATGGAATCTGGAAGTAGGGGTGGGAGACATGCAACTTATGCAAATAATGTGGAGTCACATTACTTAGCTGTCTGCATGATCATTCTCATCCTTCATGGCATACTATGAAGGAAAATAGAGAAAGCCTTATCAAACAGATGCTGTGAATAACTGAATAGGGATAGAAAATGACCAGGTGATTTAAAACCAAAGTATAATAGAAGTAGATCTTGGGATAAACCTCAGACCTTGAATGGGACCTTCTGTTCAATTTTCTGAATGCTTGTGACATGGTTCATCTCCATTTTCCTACAAGGGTGGCAATATGCAAAGGGTAATTTGTGCCTGCTCTCTGGTGTTGTGATACCATTTGCAGCCTGATTCCGGGACAAACTGCTAAGTTCTAGACATTTTCTTTTCTGCTTTTGTGAACTTCAGGGATAGTGAGATAGCCTGCCCACCTCATAGAACTTTTATATGTGTGTATAATTATCAAATAACTGGGACAGATATGCGAGTTTTGTCAATTACCAAATTTCATACCTGTGAAATCATTTTTAATGTGGCCTCATACTTCACTGTAATCAGAGCTGACCAAAGCATAGCTAGTTCTAATGGCTTCAGTGTTTGCTTCAAAGACCACTAAGAGTGTGCACTCTTTATTCAGTCTGTAAGTCTCACCACTATGATAGACACTGAGAATAAAAAAAAAGCAATAAAAAGGCATCACTCTTTAGGGCATGTCGTCTAGTGAGTGTGTTACAGCTGCCTCAGAGAAGTTCATCTCATGTACTCTTTTTTGTTGTTGTTTATAAGAGCTTTATTGAATTGTAATCTATCCACGATGAGATTTCTTTGTGAAGTGTCCAGTTCCAATTCTAGGGAGTTATCTTATCCACAGTGTTGTGCACCTATATCAATATCTATATATTTTTTTCCTTTACTCTGAAAGAAAACCCTGTACCCATTTTTAGTCATTCCAATTTATAACTCTTTCCTAGCTCCAGAAACTATGAAACTTTGTTTCAATAATTTGTTCATTCTGAACATCTAATACAGAAATATTTTATAGTGCCTGGACTTTTGACAATATCCATGGTCTTACTCTTTATGAATTTGAATAAATTTTATATGCCCTGAGAACAGTTTAGTCATATCTTGATCTTGTGCAGAAACCAAGAATTATGACACTCATAGAATTTTTGAATAGCATCTTGTGATTAAATTTAAAGTAAAAATGCTATTTCTTAATTGTTCATGGAAAATGTCCTGATTTAGCAAAATTTTGTTATCTTACTATTCTTATTAACCACTTTAGGAATATATAATAAGTAAACATTGAAAAGAGGTAATGATCAAAATGATACCTTAGAATGTAAACTTGAATATCAGAGTGCATGGGTTGAAATCCTGACTATGATACATAACAGCATGAGGCCTTGGGCACATTACAGCCTCTCAGGAAGAAATCTTTCCTTCCTCTAAGGACATGAATCATGTTTTTGTCTGGTGTCTCCATACTGTATATGTTACCTTTATGTTATCAGATTGCTTCAGTATCACATGTTGGTGTTCAAATAAGCCTGTTTTACTTAATAATAGCCCCAAACATATGGAGAACAATGGAAAGGAGGTATCAGGACATAAAACTTGAAGGATGATTTAACTCCAGTACTTGATGTCTATCTAGTAAAAATCACTGTGTGGGGTTTAGTAGTGTTCATGTTTTCAGATGTCCACTGAATTTCTTGGAATATATCCCCTAGGGATCAGGGGGAGGACCTGCTCTATTATTACTTTTTTGAGTTCTTACAACAAAGGTAGGGACAGTGGTGGAAATATTCTCTTGTTAGTTCAAGCAACTCTAAGAAAGCAAAGTTTTATTTTCTGTATTTGATTACCCTCAGGATCTATAGGTGTAAAATTTATTGCCTTAATCTTTTTGTGAACAAGTGTCCAAATTCTTCATCAGCTTGAAATTAAGCTGATGAAGTAGTACTAAAATGAATGCTGTGAGATGAGTTGTAACTTATGCAAGTTTTAAAAGTATTATCTGAGCCAGGCTTGGTAGCACATAGCTGTAATCCCGGTCACTCAGGGGACTGGGGCAGGAGAATCACAAGTCTACCAAAAATTCCTGGTATATTTCTTCTTTAGGAACTGGGAGTGAGAAGCACACCTTCTTGCTTCTTTTCCTTGCCTTGAAAGAAAAACCTATTTTTGTTGACAACTCCTCTAGATTTTTTTGGTCCATATCAAGGCACTGTTTTAGCAGACAAAAAAAGTACTGGTAATCCAGACTATCTTTCTCATGCTCATCAGATAGGATGGTTTCAATGATGTCTGTTGAAGGAAGGGTCCTACACTCACAGTCTCCATACACAGCAGCAACAAAAAATGATTTGTTCTCTGTGTCCTCCACATATGTCTCATGCTAATATGTTAAAGCTATGTAATCTACCTGCAAGTGTGTGTATATACATGGATGCAAGTATATGCATCAATTAGTACACACATTGATTTTACTTCAGAATTTGATAATTAGATGTGACAGCTTTAGTTTGATAATTAAATAATGAGATTATGTTGTTCCATATTTTAAATCCTACCAGAGGGTTAAAAGTCTTTGACCCTTGTGTGAGTCTCGAGTGAAATGATACTGATTTTTAGAGTATGATTTTTAATGGAAATAAAATATCTCACATCAGAGACATTTCTGACAAAAACTTCCATGTTTTTGTCTCCAAGTGAGAAAGTTTAGGTAGAGAATGGAGCTGAAACTTGTTTCATACAAACCTTTCTTCATTGTAACATTTTTAATTAAAGAAAATGTTTAAGAATAGGATTAATGCTTGGGACTTGACCCTTTTTTCTCTTTTCTTTTCTTTTTTTTTTTTTTTTTTTTGCTTTACAGTGAAATTATTCTATTAGAAATTTCTGATGTATTGATGGATTCATATACCACCAAAAAGGATATGTGGAAGAAAGACTGTTTAGACCATGTGTCTAGGGGTTGTGTGTGTGAGTGTATGGTAACCAGCTCAGTTTAATTTGTCCTAGATTTTCTCACTTAGCAGTGAATATTTTCTTGATCCCTGGGCAAACTAAGGTGTTTCACCACCCTGCCTTTTTATAACTCCTGGGCATTATAAAGCTTGTCCTGTTGTGTCTTTTCTTCACTACTTCCAAAGGTTCTGCATCTAAAAGGAAGTATGGGAAGTAAAAAAAAAATCTAAGATTAGCTAACTATCCTAAAAATGCTAAGCAAGGCTGAAATATTGTGTGAAGGGAAGTCAATTCATTTTCAAGCATTTCTCTTTGTAATGTATCATTATCACTACTAAAAGCACTTGCTTTCGATTCCATTTATAGAACATTATTGAAATAACCAAATGATAGGTTACTTGGGATTAGTGAAGGAGGGGAGTGCCAAAGTTGAGTGGATTGTAGAAAGGTAGATCAAGGGTGACTTGAAGCCATGAAAATTCTCTGCCTTGACTTTTTCAGTTTAGCCTTCTGGTTAGGTGTCCAGTGGTGATTTTACAGACTGTTATCATTTCAGGAGATTGTATCTAGGGGACACAGGATCTGTGGATTATTATTACTTAAAACTGCTTGTGAATCTGCAGTTATTCAAGAGCTTAGACAGAAGGAATAGGAGGAGAAACATGAAACCTGCTAACACTATGAGAAAACATTTTATTCCCAAAGGTTGGATGGTTGTGAAAGGCAAACTCCTCTAGAAACTATGTGTAGCTTTTTCTGGGGCAGGCAGTGTATTAACAGCTTTAAGACCATAGATGATCATTATGGTAACAACACAGTCACTGCTTATTTCCTGTTTGTTGATGTGCATGCCAAGTTCAGCATATGAATATTTTAAAACTTCAGAGACTACTGAGTATTCTCTAGAGATCTGATGTACCTACCTCATGCCCTAAAGTGCAGTGAAATAAACAGGAATCTATTGTCACTACAGTCTGGTGGTGCAGAGCCTAGGCTCAGACAACAGACCAGTGTTCACATCTCAGCTTTACCTCCTCTTGTTTGTATGATCTTTTACAAATCACTTATTTTTTGGGCTTTATTTCTTACATATAATATGAGATCAGAGAAGTCAATATTGTATTTATCATAGGGGTGCTGTGAAGAAAAATGAGACAATGTAAGCAAATCATAAGTGTTCTGCAGATGCCAAATCTACTACTCATATTACTGTAAGCGTGTATATGGTGGTGCACATAAACTCAGAGATAGATTTCATCTTTGCATTCCACAACTGTGATTTTTAGAAAGTCTTAGCCTTCTAAAACTTGGTCTCATTCTATGGAATCTCAGTATGTCTGAGTAGATTACAGGTCAACAATCTTCCATATCCCAACTTCCTGGATATGGAGGTAAACAGTGTTGTTGTTGTTGTTGTTGTGCTGAGGATTAAACCCAGGGCCTTGTGCTTGCAAGGTAAGCACTCTCCTGACTGAGCTATCTCCCCAGCCCAGAGGTAAAGTTTTTAGAGACAATAAGGACATGTTTGAAAGCACAGGCTCAATTCTCAAAAGCTTCAATTTAATTTGTGCCTCTGATTCAGTTCTGAGCTATGCATTGCTAACTGCCCGTCCATATTTTGTTCTTTCTGCTTTCCTACAAGAATGGGGTTTTGTTCTAAACAAAAAATGCAAATCACAATTACTAGTACTTTTCCACTTCCTTTTTTACTACTACTACTATTCAAATTACCGCCCAAGAAATATATCTACCAATGTCACTACTCTCTGTCTGCCTTGTGTTTATTCAGTTAAAATTTTATTGAAATACCTCACTGATTTGTTTAAATCTTGGCTGAGATTCCTTTCTAGCTCTATGTGCAGAGTTGAAGAGTTGTGGAAGAGACCAGGGAACCTGAAAACCTTAGCAGTTTGCTATCTTGTTCTTTGAGAAACATGTTTGCTGACACATCAACTAAGAAAATTGTAACAGCTGTGTCCTTCACTTTCCTGGTTTCCCTCTTAAATGTGAGCATCAGATGGCCTGCGTTTCCCTTCTCCCTTTTCCTGCTGGTTGCATTCAGCTCTTTATAGGTGGGATGCTTCTAGATGTGGTAGCTTTTCTGATATACACTACAAACTGAGTGAACCATCAAATAATTACATTATTTTTTAAATCAGTAAAGATTACATAGTGCATTTCTGTTTTTAAAACATTCTTGAAATGATAAATTCACAAAAATGGAAATGACTTAATGGTGACCATGAGTAGTGGGGAGATCACCAGGGGAAAATAGGTGCGATTCAGAGGTCATCATGAGATATCCTTGTGATGGAAATTGTCTTTACTTCAACTATATCATCTTTAATGTCACAATGTGACCTGCTGGGGGTTCTATAAAAAGTGGGCAGAGGATGTCTCTTTTTTTAACAGAACTATACATGAATCTACAGATGTCTCTAAATAAAATTTTCTTAATTGAGTAAATAAAAATTTAAATGTTTGAAATATAAAAGTGATTATCATCCTAAAGTTATCCTAGTTTTTCTTATAAGCCTAGTAAAACAAATATGGAAAATTAAAAAGTATAAAAAATAATCACAAAACTTACCATCTAGATGGTTCATGAAAATATCTTCGAGGAAAAAAACTGGTTGTACATCTACATAATTCTCAGCAAATTTTGTTTTCTTATTAATTATACATTTCAATACCACTTCATATTAAACAATGTTCACAGGCAAAATAAATGAAAATATATTTTCTGTAGGTTAATGAATTAGAAACCATGTGTTCTTTAGAAGTTTAGAAGGAAAACAATAAATTAACTTGAAAATATTTAACCCTTAATATTTTATGGAGCTTGTAATGATACAGAAAATTAGGAAAAAAATATGTTTTGTTAACTCTGGTGAATAGAAATATAACTGAATAATTTAATCCACAGATTCCAATTTACAAAATGACTAAATTTTTTCTCACAGACTAAATCACTGAGCAAAAATTACAGATAAGTGAAATAAAATTTTTACAAGTAATAGAAGTTTTAACCAGAAATACAGCAATTTGTTTTCATTTAGTAAAACATGAAAGAAGGCATTTATGAAACACTAAGGGAAACAAATCTCAAAAAACATTAAATAAGTATTAACTTAAAATTTATGTTTTCAAGCTATGTGATCATAATTGAGTTCAGACCTTTAAAATATTATCACATTGAAATCACTGGCACACCTAAATTAACTTCACCTGACACCAGACAGAGCCAATGCTGGTGACTTCCATCAAACCCAGAGTACACAGTTTCTTAATGTGATGGTATTTCAGAATACAGGTAACAAATACTACAGTTAATATTCATAAAGTAGCTAGCAGCAAAACATGTTCACTAATGTGTTTTAAAGAACCCACCAAGGAGGGGTCTTCTGTGAATCATGCTACCTAGCAGGTTTAGTATATGTTTAGTTAGGAAATTCAGATCTAGCTGGGCAAGCTCTTGCATAAGAGATGGCATCTCCATATTCAAAAGGTTATTTGCAATCAGCAGATCCTCCTTTCCTATTTTAGAGCTCACCACTGAATTCTAAATAGTAGTTAACAAAAGGAGAAACAGCAGAGTTTCAAAGCTGTGGACTCTGAATATTTTGTTTCAGTGATTGTACAACATATACTTGGGGTTGGGAACCAGGCCTTGTGAACATGGAGGCCACGGGAAGGCCAGAGTACTGAGAGAGTGGGTTAGGTGACTGGCACTTGACATTTGAAGTCTAATGGATGTCACTTATCATCAGTTAAGAAGAAGGCTGTGCAAAGACTCAGACACTAATCAACACGTGTTTAATCAGAGTAATGGGACTGGTTCCTTTAAGGACTGGAGAGAGGAGGTCACAACTTATTAAAGGTTTTACATGGCTTTACTGAAGGAAATAAAAAGCTTCAGCACAGTACACTCTAGCTAGCACAGTTTTTCTCTCCCGGATTCCACATGAATTAAAGGTGCACTGGGTCATCCATCCACTGCCTCCAGACTTAGCGACAGGCACTCACCAACCACCGGATGACTTTGAGGGAAAGGGGAGGACCCAGAAGCCTGTGCTCACCAAGTTTGCAATGCTGCATCCCCACCACAGGGTCCACAAGTCCAAGCCCACTCCAGGCAAGAGTCCACCCAGCTTGCCACCACCCTAGGCCTCCCAGGCTGCACCGCAACCCGTGATACCACAGCCATCCACCACTTTTGGCCCACAAAGAGCCCATGCACCCAGCATCCACATATCTTCTGTAGGTGCCAGGAACAATAGCACTTGCAGCACCAGCAGCACCCAACATGCACCACAGACAGGATCAAATTTTGCTGCACACTACTGTTGGAAGAAATCCTAGGTCCTGGCTGGCAGCAGTGAACATCTCAAATGTACAAGGAAAATTTGCTGGGAGGAGCATTCCACATCAGCTACCTGGAAAAGTAAACAACTGCCCCAAATTCATTGCTTAACCAAGAGAACTCATAGGAGTTCCACAGTGGTCTGATCCACTGTGGAGCATTTTGATTGGACAAGAAGGCCTATAAAATTTATCCCTGTTCCCACAATAAAAAAGTTTGCAGGCTGCTCACCACAAGCCTGTTTCCACCCAAATCCCGGAGTCTGGGTATTGACTCTGTGCCCTTACCCCGAGTATAAGGTAGCCAGGCTCAAGTGAAACTGCACAGATCAACATCAATGTAAAAGGAAAAATTTCAACACTTTGACAAGAGAAACTACATTTGGTGTCTCACATGCACCTCAGGATATTCAAAACAGCTGAAGAATTAAAGGAGTATATTATTGGGCCCTTAGAAAGATTTGAAACCTGGCATTCAAGACAACATTGAGAAGACTGGAATTATGCTAGTTGAAGGTCAAATACTGTGTAGTACTACTTACATTAGGTATTTAATATTCTTAATTCTATGAAAGGAAGGGAAGGAAGGAGGAATGGAGAGAATAAGAGGGAGAGGAGGAGGAAGAGGAGGAGGAGGTAGAAGGCAGGTAAAGGAGGACTAAACCCATAGTGTTCCTTCTACACAGTCAGGATCCCTGCTCAAAGTAGCCCTGTCCATGCATTAATAGCCTGCTACTGCTATTAAAATTTTCAATTGTATCTTTGTGCTTGTGTTTTATGAGTGAATTCCATAACAATAGACCAGACCACATGAATGAACATAGTGCATACATATAACCACATGTGAAGGATTATGGAAAGTAATATTGCTATAAAACAACTCCCCAAGAAAAATGGAGATATGTTGTGATTTGTAATGAGGGGAGAGAAAATTGTTCAGACATTAAATATCTCCCAGTATATTCTTTCCTGATAACAATGGATCCTGGGGAAAAGGGCAGACACTCAATTCTGGGTCCTAAACCTTCACCTTCCCACATGACCAATGAGTCCTAAATGTCTATGGACAAGATGTAAGTACTTATCTCTTGGGGTCTGGTTTTAACTTATACAACTAGCCCCTGAGAGTCAAAACTGCACATACATGATTTCCAATGATTGCATCATCCTCATTTTATCCTATAAAACCCAAATCCCCTCTGTAACTGATGGCCATTTTTTTCTCACCCGGAAAATGGGCCCTGACAGCACCCGAGCCTATGAAGGAATAAAGCCTTCTCTGAATCCCTTGAGGTCTGCTTCCTGTCCTTTTGAACTTACAGAATGTTTTCTGCATCTGACTTCCTCATCCATATTAAGGAGTTTTAATTTCCATAAGCACAGAAGGCCAGGGGATCAAAACTATAAGAGCAGAGAGGATATGGTGTATAAGATAAGTGCGTTCCATCTTCCAATAAATACACACAGGGAGGTTACTGAATCCCAGGAAGACCATACTGGGGGGGGGGGGTCCAATGAGAACTAGATTCAAATGCAGAAGTATAGCACTGTATTCTTCCCCAAGATCGAGGAACCCTGTCTTTATCTTTAGCACTCATAGTACTTCATTTTGTCAGCCCACCTCTTCAGTTGAGGATGTGAAAAGAAAGGAAAAGCAGGGCAATCTTCAGTCAGGTCTTTTTAGTTCTTTCCAACTCATTAACATATCAATGGTAGAAATTGTGAGTAGTCACCAAAGTGTATTGAAAATTGTTGCATTTTTTTGTTATTCATTTTAACTTTTCAGGAATAAATAAACTAAACATGGGTGTGTGATCTATAAAATATGTCTTCTTGTAATTTTCCATTTTCGATTGACGTTGAATAATAAGTGATGTTAAAAGTCTTACTAAAAATGTATAATGCTGTTATTTCTTCAATGATAAGTTCAATAAAGAAAAATAAAATGCACCATTGCATATAAAGAGATCTCAGAATCCTTCTATAAACTGGGGGTTCATCTTCATACCCAAAAAATTGGTCCTCCTATGCTTGATCATTGGACCTTGCTGCAGAATAGAGGAAAGCTTGCTGATCCAAGCTTTGTTTACTGTCCTGCCTCTGTCATTTATGGGTCATGATCTTATAGTAATGACAGTTACTTTCTTAGCTGGAGAATAATTTTATTAATAAAATTAATTAAGAGTTTAAAGAAAGTATAGGCTTCTTGCAAAACTAGTACTGAAGGACTTTCTAATTTTGAAAATTTTCATTAACCAATACAGCAGAGATGTGCAGATACTTTTGGACTCTAGAAAAAGTTTTAAGTACAGTTCCACCATGCTCTAGCATATAATTAGGAATTAAAACTTCTTTCAAGGGAAAAACACTTCAAGCATAGTTATGTACTGGTGGAGTGAGAGAGGTGCCCTGGAAATATCTGAGATAAATGGAGAGATGCAACTGGAGAAGAAAGTGAGGGCAGGTTTCTGAAGGAGGCCTTTACCTCAGGTAGGAATGGACTGGGGAAAGCTAAATGACATGATGAGGGGTGTGTTTTAGATCAACTGGGCAGGCTAAACATTGCTTTGGATGGTAGCATGATGTCAGATACCTAAAGGAGTCACTGAAGCAAGCATTCTATATAGGCAGTCAGTGTAGATAGGTAATGAGGTCCTATTCTGAAAGTGAATGTCAGTTTGGATCTGGGATGTTGAAGTCACTCTTGGAGTTATTGAATTGTCAATGCCTCCAGAGTCCTTCCCCCACCCTTACCAAGATAACCTGCCCCTTCTCAATCTGTTGCTAAGGTAACCTGTCCCAAGAATTGTCCCTTATTGCAGGGAATTGTAAAAATTGCTAAACAATTCCTCAAGGACAGCTATTTCCTGGGTTAATACACCTCGGCCCTTCAAGCCCCCCTGCTTCTCAGCTTTTGACCATTGCACCTGCATTTCCTGAATCTACAGAAGAAAGAAAGAAATAAAGAGGAAGAGAGCTGAAAACCAAAACATAAAAGCAGCAAGTGGCTCTCACTTCTGGGGATACCAGGACATCAGCTATGTCCCACTTTTCCCTCTTGGGAGAAGTCTATGTTACTACTATTTAAATAAACTTTGTTTCCCACACATGCCTTGGTGAGCTTCTCTAATGTTCAAACTTGAACATTTGAGGAAGCACAACAGCTCACTGATAACTGGGGCTTCATCAATGCTACATGACTTTTAGTGTCTTAATTCTTATGTCACACCAGTGGAACAGCAGCCCTCACAAAGATTGAAGCAGGAATTCTTGGCATTTTTATCCACATCTGTGTCCTCTATTTCTAGAAAAGAGTCTCATCCAGAAGAGTTTTATTTTAAAATACAGAAGCAGTACATTTCCATATGGAAACATAAATTTTAAGAGTCATGATGCAGATCACCTACCTACCTATTCCGTGCTGTCTTTTAGAGAATTACAAAAGTGGGGCTTGGTCTTACACTAGCCTCGGAGACAGGCATTTTTCCTTGTACTACATTGCAGATGCAGTGAGACTGCCAATGTTGCTCCTGGCAATTTTCATGGTCACCTACCTCATCTAAGCTTATCTCACTGCCCAGGCACCAGGAAGCCCCTGCACCATGGGTGAGTGAGATGGGCTTTGGCATCTGACCCAGGCTCCAGTGACATCCACACCACATGTTTACCATCTTTGGACCACCACATTACACCATCTACACAGCAAATACCAGGAAAATATTCTGTGAACACACATCCAACAATGGTTGCTTCCATAAAGCAAAATCTCCATGCAAACAGTCACCAAGACCCTTACCAGAATCCCATGGATACCAAGTCACCTGAATACAAAGAAAGTTGACAGTAACTAGTGAGAGGAAAGAGCTAAGGAAGGCTTTACTATGGCATCTTCTTTCTCACTCCATTCCCTGATTGTAAAAGTGAGAAACAGAGGCTCCAACAGAAAAGACTCTGAGCTCGCATATAAAGCAGGAAAAGACCAAGTGCCCTGATTTCTCATTCGGACCACAGCAATGTTCAACATGATTTCCAAAGCTTATGTGCCTCTTTGGGCTCCCTGGGCATCCTTTGTCTGCTGCAAATGCACCCACCACTGTCAACTTAACTCCTGTCCTCCTTTTTTCCAGACTGAGCTCACCTGAGCTGCCCTGAACCAGCTGCTCACCCAAATTTTTTGATGCTGGAGACTAGGCTTTAGGGCTCCAATGAGGTCCATGCTGCTGGCTCCAACCATTTTCTGGACTGCACTGAGCAACACTTGATTCTACAGGACTCCATCACTTCAGGTCCACTCAATTTCATAGGCTACTCCCAAAAGTTGGGCTCCACTTGGCTGTGATTTGCAGAACAATCCCCACTTCATATCCTTGCTTCACTGCATTCTGAACACTTGGCTTCTCCTCTTCTGACCTATTTAACATACTGGAGTCTCATGTTTCCCTTCTAGCCCTGGAAACTTCTGATGTCTGGCTTGACCCATTTCCACCCACATCTAATAGCATCCCAAATGTCTCTGCTCTTCTTTATCCACCAGGCTCTTCAGTCAATCTCACTTGGACACCTCCCATCCCTTCCCAAATGGCTTCTCAATAACTCCTATAGAACTCCATCTGAATGGAATGGAAGGGGTCTTGCAGAGTTGCTCATTGGTCTCATACACTTATTAGGTAGAGGGGAAAATTAACTTCGGGTCTGACCTTATTGGCAACCCATGTTGCCAATAAATGACCTTGAAGCACTTTGTTCATCTGAGTCAGTCTCACCATTTAAAAAGTACAGCTGATGATAATTATTAGCACAAAGGTGAGCACAATATGATTGCTCTCTGTGTGTCAGGCAGAGTATGGAAGTAGAGGAAATACAAGTGAGCAAATAACAAGGTCCCTGCCCTGCTTGTGCAGTAGTCTAGCCTGTATTAAAAGTGTGTTTGCATAGGACCTGCCCTTTGCTTTTCTTTATACCTGTGGTATTCAGCTTCTTCCTTAGCCTTCCAGCACAGGATGGGCATGGCTCCTTGGCAAAAAGTATCATCTGTATTGTCCTAACCAGCTAGTCCAGGGCTTCTCAGAATGAGGCATGATGTGTTTCTGACCATGACCTTCTTTCTCAAAGTTGGGTCTCAGAAGGAGAGACTCTAAAACAACCTCTGTGTAACTGCTGTTTATTCTGTAAGACTGACTCAATTCAGGGGAGACAGGACATCAGTTGCGGATATACATTACAAGTCACAGAAACAAATATGGGTGCTTTAAACAAAAACAATATGTTAGAGGACAGTGGAGGGATAACAGCAAACTGAGGGTAAAGTTCACAAAAGGAGGTGCTTGACTGTGCCAGGTGATCTCAAAGTCCCAAACACCTGCATCAATCTCCACAGATGCTGCTGGTTCATGACAAAACTCTGAGTGTTTCTTCTGTCCTTTTATCAGTGCTTAGGTTCTAAATTTCCATATAAATTATCTGATGGACTGGGTGTAAGTACTGGGAAACTCTTCCCATTCAACTAGGAATTGAAGGATGAGTAGAAGTTTTCTAAATGGCAAAAGAAAGGACATTCGGGGTAAGAACAATGTGTAAGTCCCTACAGAGAAAAAGGGGGCCTCTCAGAATCTCAGTCACCCTATGCCAGGTACTTTCTTTGTAATGCCACTCAATACTCAAATCCCTTCAAAAACAGTGCTAATATATTGCAAAACAAATTGCATTGTGTTCCAAAAGTTCCAAAGGCTCTTATAAAGAATTCAATGTATATAATAGAATACTGGAAAGCTGGTCAGGGGATGGGAACCACAACAAACCTTGTACACAAGGTGCCAGATTAAAGGTGACATCATTACAGTTGACTTTCAATTCACATAGATGGGAGGAATGGAAAAGGGAGGGGGCAGAAAAAATTTGATTAAAATGAGATAACATGTGTATGATAATTTTACTTATTGTTTTAGTTGTTGAAGGACCTTTGTTTTATATTTTATATTTGGTACTGAGAATCAGAGCCAGTACCAAACACATGCTAGGTAAGCATGCTACAACTAAGCCACAACCACGTAATTATGGCAATTTTTACATAGAGTGATTTCACAAATTCGGATGAAAGTGAAATATTTGCTAACTTGATATATTTTTTTGTGACTAAAACTACTATATGATACAGGATCACCTCAATGGTGTCATTAAATTCTTTATATGAAAGTACATTTTAATAAGAGCATTTTCTAAAAGACTGGCCTCAATATTGCATTCTTCCTGCCTCAGCAACCTGAGCCCCTTGGATTAGAGGCATGTGCCAGTGCACCTGGCTATTTTAATTTTTATTGTTTAGGTTCTTGGGATGGAATCCAGAGCCACACACATGATAAGCACTTGTTCTGTCACTGAGATGCACATCCAGTCCCAAACCTGTCATTTTGAAGTACTAGCAACAGATAATTTTCTTTAAATATAAGGGTTCCATGGAACAATTGAGTGTGTTCTGGAGTTAGGCCAGAGCAACCAGCTCTGCTGGGGTGTCTGTGCAGATGAAATGCTACAGGGTTTCAGGGGGCATGGTTGGAAGGGAAGCAAGCAAAGTTAGACCCAGGATTCTGATCTGAGTGTACCCTGATGGGTTGTTTTGGGAGGTCAGGCAGTAATGGTCATGTTGAGACAATGTTCTCTCATGTGTGCAAAGGAAGAGTGCATTTGGGAGCTTAAGCACTGAGCCACATCCCACTTCCATTTATTATTATGAGGAAGGGTCCAGCTAAATTTTTCAGGACCTTGCTAAGTTACTGAGGATGATTTTGAACTCCCAACAATCCTGCCTCAGCCTCCCAAACCATTATAATTGCACGCATGCACCAGTGTGCCAAGCCTAAAGCAAATTTTAAAGTTATTTTTCCATGCAAATGTGCATTTACTTAAACTAATACTATAAAAATATATGTATAATAGTTTGAATAATGTAAAAGGAATTTAAAAGAATGGGCATATGCCATTTATTTGTATAGAAATACCACAATCTAAGAGAACTGTATTTAAGTAATCAATTTTTACTGATAAAAGTTTGGACACTTATAGACATTTGATTTATATATTTTCTCTTATATCTTTTGTCTGGACTTATCATGGGAGACTGTTCTGTCCAGTGAAACTGGTACAGAGAAAGGAGACACCACCAATCTTTAGTTGATGAGATTTATTACATCCTCCCTGCTTTTCTGCCTCCTTGTTCTTCACTATCCCTTTTCTTCTACCCTCTCCCTCTCTCCTCCCTCCTCCCCCAGGCTCCTAGCTTATCAGCAATCATAGCAAAGCTTTCTCTCACACATGCAGAGAAAATGAGAGCATGCAGAGGAATGTCAGCATAGGACTATATGAATCACGAGCTGTCCACATGTGGCATATTAGATAGCCAATCCTAGAGCCTGGCCTTAACATGTCATAAGTCTCCAAGGAACTAGTAAGCAAGCAACCTATTTGGGTACTTCCTTATTTTGGTAGCCAGTGCTCTTTGGCTCACTGCCAGGTGCCATCTTGTCCAAAATGGCCCTCAAAAGGCTCTCCCTTTTTGTTATAAAGAGAAAAGGACAGTGACTGTGCCTGTCTTAGGTGCCAGAGTCAGACTTTATCCTTACCCATCATTGTAAGTCAAAGAACTGTTGGCATGCTTTGATCCCTGTTTTAGATTGGTATAAAGTCCACCCTGTGCTTACCCATCTTTGACTACCAGTCCTGTAATTGGGAGAGCCAAATCTGTGGATCAGAGCCTTGGTCCATGGCCATAAGGGCTTGCCATACCACTAAGGCTGGCCATCTTTGATGACTCCTTAAGACAACAGATATCTGAGCAGCTATAATAATAGCAAGAACAACAATCCCATCATAGCAAAACTTCCCATTCATTTTTTACTAAATTGTAATGCTGACTGTAAGAAACTGATGGCATCTGGCATACCTGGGACCTTGACCTGAGTACTATTTTCCACAAACATAGAATTTTTTAATAGGGTAGTCAAATTAGTAAACTGTTCAGTCCATGTCCCATTAAGCATGCTTGCAAGCTGTTTGGACAGATTTGCAGCAGCAGTAATATTAGAATATGTATAGGGGTAACACATAATGCTTGGGCATGCACTAGACAGCCCGTCTGTGTGGTAACAGTCAACATGTCTACTTGTTCTTGTAGTAAGTCCACTCTTTGGTTTAGGATCAGAATCCCCATGGTGAGATGTGCATTGATGTTTTCCTGGGCTGTCAATGCTTCAGCAGTGGCTTGTGACAGATTGGTGAGTGCATGAGCAGTAGGAATAGCAGTTCCTAGGGCAAGTCCAGCAGCAGTGGCAACAGCCACAGCAACCGCCACAGCAACAGCAATGGCTATAATGGCTGAGATACCAAAATCTCTTTTTGTTCTCATGGGTAGGAAATTCCACTCACTATGATTTAAGGTCACTGGGACTGGAATAAATTTAGGATTCCTGGCAATCACAGCCAGAGGAAATAATGAAGCATTCCAACAACTAGACACATAACACTGTTGGTTAGTGCAGTTAAGGACCTCAGTATCATTATCATTGTTGTTAGTAATGATAGCAAATCCCTGGATGTACATAGGTTGGGGAGGAGAGGGAGTGAGACATTAGGTATGTCTGAAAAATTGCTGTGAGGCCAAAGTCCTCAGAGGCATCACAGGGACCTTCATGCTGGACACCCACAGAGCTCTGGGAGAAGGGAAGCCCCATGAAGTAAAAGGGGGTCCTGTGAATTTGGATAAGAGAGAGACTGAAGCGAGGTTACCTGAAGTCTCTGATGGGTAAGAGGGTAGGTGCTTACCATGGCCACTCTCCACTGCAAGCCCACCTGCTGCACCACTAACCACACCCCAGGCACATGCTTCAGAATTCCAGGTTATGATCCGTTGATTAACCACTCTCTCTGAGACTGTTTTGGGGCTCACTTTGTCTAAAAACATCTTTTCTACTGACTCCTACAGTCTGTCACTCCCTCTTTGAGTAGGGACCCATTTAGAACAAAGGACATGACATGTCCATCCAGGCAAAATGGGCCCAGATTGCAAATCAAAACTACACTAAGATTCCATCTCATCCCAATTAGAATGGCGATTATCAAAAACACAAACAACAACAGGTGTTGGAGAGGATGTGCTGAAAATGTACACTCATACATTGCTGGTGGGACTGCAAATTAGTGCAGCCACTCTGGAAAGCAGTGTGGAGATTCCTTAGAAAACTTGGAATGGACCTACCATTTGATCCAGCTATCCCACTACTCAGCCTATACCCAAAGGACTTAAAATCAGCACACTACAGAGATACGGTCACATCAATGTTCATAGCGGCTCAATTCACAATAGCCAGACTATGGAACCAACCTAGATGCCCTTTAATTGATGAATGGATAAAGAAACTGCAATATATATATATATATATATATATATATATACACAATGTATATATATATACAATGTATATATATATATACAATGTATATATATATGTATACAATGTATAATGTATATATATGTATATATATATATACAATATATATATAGTATATATATATATACAATGGAATATTACTCAGCTATAAAGAATAATAAAATTATGGCATTTGCAGGCAAATAGATGAAATTGGAGAATATCATGTTAAGTGAGATAAGCCAATCTCAAAATTCCAAAAGAGGAATGATCTCACTGATAAGCAGATGATGACACTTAATGGGGGGTGGGAGTGGGACAAGAATGGAGGAAGGAGGGACTGTATAGAGGGAAAAGAGAGGTGGGGGGTGGGGGGAAGGAAAAAATAATGGAATGAATCAAACATCATTACTGTATGTAAATTTATGAATATTCAAATGGTATGCTGTTACTCCATGTACAAACAGAAACAACATGTATCCCATTTGTTTACAATAAAAATAAATAAAAAACCCATAAATCATGATTTTACTATGTTGCATCACACTCCTTGGGGGAATCTTATTTCTTTACCTAGTTTTCCCTCAACTCCTACTTTCTGACATATTATAATAAAATAAATGTTACTATTTTCTTCAAACAATAAATATGGGAGCAATTGCTGATATATGTAAGAAAATATCCAAAATATTTTCTAAGACTAAAGAACTATTAAGTCATACTCTAATTTATAAAGTGAATGTTTGTCAAAGAAATATTCCAGATTATTTGGTGGACAATCAGCAATGTCTTTCAAAACAGTTGCTCAGGAGGGAGGAATTTTGAGAGTGAGGCTATCTAGGTGCCAACACTACCAAACCAGGTGCTATCCAGACTCCCAAACAGGTTCCCCCATCATTCCCTTTGGGAAAATCTAGGCAGCTCTGTCTGCTGGCTCTTCACAGTCCCAAATTCTGGGTGTCCTTGAGGCATCTCCATACCAACCCCACGTAAAGGGCTGGATGACAGGGAGTCCCACACCCCTCAAGACTGCAGAATGGACTAGAGGGAAGGTGGTGACAAGATCCAATTAAAATGAAAGAATTTCAAAGAAATTTCAAATTGCTTTTTCGTTCGTGCCTGACGTTTGCTGTCAAGGCCCCAACTTCCTGCAGGCAACCATCCCATGTCCAGGATAAACACTTTGGATGACTACAGCCTGGCCCAGAAAGGAAGGAAGGCAGTGGTGGGGGCACTGACATGTACCTTAAAGGCCCCTGGGTGTCTACCTGCCTGTCCTCTAGTTCTGGTCATTTGTGTGGCAGTGCTGTTGTGGACGGTGTTGACAGGACAGTTTCTTCCTCACTTTGACCAAATTGTGATTAAATTTATTTTTATCTAATTTCTGATGCTGGCAAGTCCCTACACCTGTCAGTAAAGACTCCAGATTATTTGGCCCCAGGAAGACAGAAGATCCTCCCCAGTGCCTGCTTCCCTGAGGGGACTCCAAAGGGTCCCCAACTTGCCTACCCTCAGCTCTTCACTGAGAAATTGCTCATGTCCTGTTCACAGCCAACGACCATCAGCAGCCTGGGACAGGAGTTTCCCAGCTGCCAGCGTCTCCTTAGTTTCCTCCTGGGTTCCCCACACTCCTTCTCCCTGTGCCAGACCCCACAGTGATTCCTGCTGATAACCTGGAGCCCCAAACTTTCCAGCCCACCCCAAGCTTCTCCTGGCCTTCAAGGTAGGTCACTAGACACAGTCAGGGCTGGAGAGAGACACTGGAGGAAAAGGACTATGAACCTAGTGGTTTACCCCAGGCTTAGTCTCCCCTCCCCAGTTCATTTTGGGAGGCCACATCTGGAGCTCAGTCCAGGGGAGAAATGGAAGGACTTGGGGCAGAATCCTTGGTGGGAATTCCATGGAACTGGCCAGCAGATGGACAGTCTGTGTAGGTGAGGGGTTAATGGACCCCACAGCTCTAGGTTGTGCAGATGCTGAGTCATGGGTCATGGGTATTTTCCTGTGGGCACCTAGGTGTGTCTGGGCTGAGTGGCATCACCTGGACTGGACCATGGGCCCTCAGTTTATCATCCATGGCTACTGTCAGCAAAGGGTTCAGTAGGGCCAGGTGGAGAGCCCCAGGGGAGCTGAGCCCCTTCTCCAGAATTCAAGGCCACTCAGGGCCTCCCCAAAGCAGAGAAACCTTATCTTCAGTGGAAGACAGAGGTCACATGTCACACAACTTTCCCATCACAGACCATATGATGAGCCATAAATAATCTCCAGTAAAGTCAAAGAACATTGTTGGTGTGCAGTGAAATGTATGTATGTGATATGTGTATAGTGTGTGAGTGGGTGTACATGTGTTGTGCTTGCTGTGTTGTGGACAGTGGGTGCTATATATTTTGTGTGTCATTTGTGTGTATGTTGTGTTCCTGTGTGGGACTTTTATTGTGTTGAGTGTCTGTGTGTGATGTGTAAGGAGGTGTGTCTGCATGTTGTGAGTGCAGAGTGTTGTGTTGTGAGTACATTGTGTGACATGTAAGGAAGTGTGTGTGCATGTGGTGGGTGCTATATTCAATGTTGTGTGGTGTATAAAGGAAGTGTGTGCACCTGGTGTGTGCTGTGATTTGATGTATGTTGTGTGATGTGCAAGGAGGTTTGTGTGCACATGTCATGTGCTGTGTTGCATTCTGTGTATTGTTTGATGTGTAAGGAGGTTTTCTACATGTGGTGTGTGCTGAACCTTGCATTTAATGTGCTGTTTGATGTGTAAGGGGGTGTGTGTGCACATCATGTATGCGTGTGTGTTGCATTGGGAGTGTGCTGTGTGAATGTATGAAAAGGTGTGTGTGTCCATGGCATGTGCTGTGTGTTTCATTGTGTATGTTTTGTGATTTGTAAGCAGGTGTGTGTTCACATGATGTTTGCTGATTTTTGTGTAGTGGTTTTGTTATGTGATATGTAAGGATGTTTTTTCTATATGGTGTGTTTTGTGTTGCATCATGTGTGTTTTTTGAAGACAAGAAATTTTGTGAACATGCGGTGTGTGCTGTGTGTTGCATTGTTTGTGTTGTGTGATGTGTAAGAGTGTGTGTGCTGAGGTATGTGCTGTGTCACGCTGTAGTTGTTTTGTGATGTGTAAAGGAGGTGTGTGCATGTGGTTATCCTGTGTTGTGTTTTATATGTTCTGTGAGGTGTAAGGACCTATGTGTGCACTTGGTGTGTGCTGTTTCATTTTGTGTGTTCTGTGATATGTAAGGAGTTGTGTGCATTTAGTGTGTACTTTGTGTTCCATTATGTGTGTTGTGATGTGTAAGGAGGCGAGTGTGCATGTGATATGTACTGTTTGTTGTATAGTGGTAGTGTAGTGTGATGTGTAAGAAGGTTGTATATATGTGTGCTGTGGGGTATCATGTGTGTTTTGTAATGTGAAGAGTACGTGTACATGTGCTATGTGCTGTGTTGCATTTTGTGTGTTGGGTGATGTGTAAGGAGGTGTAGGTGAATGTGGTGAGTGTTGTGTTGGCCTGTGTGTATTGGGTGATGTGTAAGTAGTTATATTTGCATGTGCTGCATGCTGTGTTGAGTTGTGTGTTGTGTGATATGTAAGGAGTTGTGTGTGCATGTGGTGTGTGGTATATTGTGTTGTATCTCTTGTGTGATGTGTAAGGAGGTGTGTGAGCATGTGGTATCTGCTGAGTTGAGTGTGTGTTGTGTGTGTGTAAGCAGATATGTGTGCTAGTGGTATGTGCTGTTATGTGTGATGTGTAAGGGTGTGTGTGTGTATGTTTTGTGTGCTGCGTGTTCTGTGATGTGTAAGGAGGTGTGTATGCACATAGTATGTGCTCTGTGTTTTCTCTCTCAATTCAAGGTGACTGAGCCTTGCAGTGCCAGGCCCTCAGGATCACCCAATGCTGTTGCCACCCTGCCCTATTGTGGCCAGGGGTAGTTCTGACAATGACATTACTCCTATACCTATGTGTACAGGACAGTTTGGGACAGACAAGGAAGCTCTGAGCCTGACATATAAGTAAGGCCCAAGTCTCCTCCACAGAATTTTAGTGTCCAGGTGGTAGTGGACTGGTAGGGCCAGTACCCAGGTAGAGCCTGACTTCCTGTACCCAGTGTAGCACAAGCTGGAAGCACTCTGCCTTCTCTTACAAAATTGCCACCCACAACTCTACTCACTTCAAGATCTGGGACCCCAGAAGCTTGCCCCTGTGGTACTGGGAAGGCCACAGGTTTGAAGACCATGCTGTGCACTCAGTGGCCATGTTCGTAGTGTTTGGATTCTGATGTTGCAGCCTCCAGTGCCCACATACAGGAGAAAATGCTGGAGTAGGAAGCCAGGGTGCTCACAGCTGGCCAGTGACTCTGACAGAGACCCTGCACAGACCAGAGGCTGCTTTCCACACCCTCCCTCTCTTGTTCCACTATGGAAGCCTCCCAGCTGAGATAGAGAATGGCCCTGTCCAGGTTCCAGAAGGGCATCCCAGGGGGCTGTCCAGCCTGGTGGCTTCACCCAGAGCATCCATGGTGAAACCTATTCAAGTAAATGTTCCTGAATAGGACAGGGCTAGAGGGTCCCTTCTTTGGGTTCCTAAGCCAGGGTGCTCTCTAATGAGAGAAATGTCTTCTTTCTCGATGTTTTTTCTTGGTGTCCACTGGTCAGCCCCAGAACACCTACATACTAGGATTGCCATGGGGTTTGAAGAAGAGATGGGGGTGCAAAATCACCACTGACACCCCAACAGATGTCCACCTGCTCTGCATCCTTCTTTTCATCCTTTCCTACTGTCTCCAAGTCCTGTCTTCCTGTGGACTTTGCAGGGAGGGTGCCGTGGCTGAGGGTAGGGGTCCTGCCACTGCCCAGTGACTGAGCCCCCATTTAGGTGGTAGGGTGGGCTCTGGCCCAGAGAGCAGGGCATCTGCCCAGTGGCAGCTGGGGTATGGCAAAGACAGCAGGGGAATCAGAGACCTGGCCAAGTCCCAGAGGCCTATGTCCTGCCTCTTAGATTCACTCCCGCAGAAGATGTGGTCTCAGGCCTTGCCCCAGGATAAAGAACAAGCACCAGACCAATGGTGCTGGGCCTTCCTTGCAGACAGGGTGCTGTTCAGTCAGGGCCTTATGAAACCTATTGCTTTTCTCAGCATGGGTGTGCCTCAGGCAGCAACAGGAGTGTAGCCCAGCAGGACTGCTTCCAGGACAGAGTGCCCACAGGCCCCCTCTTCAAGGCCAGTCACCAGATTGTGCTCCTATGAAGATGAATTAGTAGAAGGTGGGGTGTGGTGCAGCCTCAGGGCCATGAGGTGTGTCCTTGAAAAGGACTATGGAACAAACATAGACTTTTCCTGCTTCTCTCTTGCATCCCAGACATGAGGTGAGGTGTTTGCCCTGCCAGGAAATCCTCCATGATGTGCTGCCTCACCCCCAGCCACAAGCAGCCCTGGACTGAGGTCTTTAAAACTCAGAGCCAAAGCAAACTCTTCTACCTACAGATCTCTGGCATTTTGTTACAAACTGGGAAGCTGGATTTTGCCCTCCACAGCAGCCACCCTGTGCCCAGTGCTTGCTGTCCAAACCACAGAGTCAGGAGTCAGAAAAGGACCTGAGAGACTCTTGAAGGTGGGTCATGCCCAATCTGTCCAATAAAAGAGAGGAGGTGCCTGTTTGGCATACTCATCATGAGCAGGTCACACAGTAGCACAGTGCAGAGTGTGGACAGGCCCTCCATTCAGTTGCACATCACCAAGCCAACTCCCATTCAGAGCAGTAACCACTCCTGATTCTACTCATGAAAGTTTCCAGAATGGAGAAGACATGGGCTGATGCTATATCCTAAAAAGGGTTTACTGGGCAGGGTCAGCAGGAAGATTTCAGGACAATGTTCCAGGATGTATCCTGGTGAAGGTCCAGGGTGCCCTTAATTGAGGGTTTTCCTGTGTTTCCCATTTCCGCTACTCTTTCTTGTCAGTGGTGATAAGAAGGAACCATGGCATTACCAGAGAATGCACAGAAATATCCGGAAATGATGGAAGAGGGGCTTGGGCCTCAGAGGGGATTGGAAGCTTGCTCAGACACCTGGGAGTAGTGATCACTGTGATGAAAGGCAGAAGCCACCTGGAGAAGAGCCTGGAAAGAAAGAGGAAGGGAGAAGTGAGGAAGGAGGAACTGACACAGTGGTGGGAGGAGAGGTAGTGCCTCCACAGGCAACCCTGTGTCCAGGAACAGAACCCATGTCCCTCAGTGAACCACATTCTTGCTGAGTGTGGGCATAGGGCGTGGATAAGGTCTGATGGTGCTGCCATCGTGGGAGGGTTTGTGGTGTGGGTGTACAGGGGGAACTTCAGGACCTGTGGTGTCTGAGCTGCTTCTGAAGCCTCATGCCTCATCCCAAAGGAGAGGAAGCATCCCCAGTAATGTGGACAACCCCACTATCCAAGGTACCCTAGGCATTCTTGGTTATGCTGAGTCTCCTCTGGCATTGTCACATTTCAAAGTCCTCTGGGCCTGTGTTCAGCAGTTGGGTGTAGGAATGGACAGGAGCCAGAGGTAAAGGGAATATTCCTGAGGCTACTGACCTTGAGTCTTGCCCTAGAACTGTGAAAAGGCTATACCTCCTTGGCATATAGAGTGACTCAGTGGCCAAGGCTGCATGTGAAGATTGCTCCTTGGACCCTTGAATATGTCTGGGAATACAGAGTGTTTGGCTGTGGTGCAGCAAGCTGAAGACATCCCTCCCAGGATAGGATTGTTCAAGATCTGGAGGCTCATGAGATCAGTCCAGAGTCTGTGCTCATCACAGTGCTGCCAACCAAGTTCCAGGGCCACAGTAGAGCAAATGGCCTACACAGCCTGGACAGCAGGGGATCAAGAAAGACCCTCCCACTCATACCCAGATTGTCAGTCAGCAGCAGACTTTCAGAAATTGGGGAATGGTCATGTTGTGTTGCTGGAACTGTACACCTTGTCTAGGGAGAACCAGGGGATGGAGATGGTTTAAGAGGGTTTGTGTGCATCAGACTTACTCCCCAAAGCCCTAGGAACTAGGTTGTTTCCTGACACCCCATTTACACATAAGGCCATTGAGGGCCAGGGAAATTCAATAACCAAGCCAAGTTCACTCAGGTAGTAAGTGGCAGACCTGGGTAGAACCAGGTGTGCTCTATCTGGATTTCCATCTCCTCCTTATAACCAAGAAACCAGGACTTCAAGCACATAGAACAAGTGGTGAACCCTGTGCCCTGAGAGGGCCACCAGGAGGCTATGTGCCAGCATGTCTAAGGGCATGCATCTGCAATGTAGAAAGGCATAGGGGCACTGAGACCAAAGCAGGAGGGTCCCTGCCACACCAGAGCTGCTCTGAGCAGATCCAGCAGCAGAAAGAAGAGGTGTGATTCTAGGTGGAAGGAATTTTGGGACCAAGCCAATGAAGGGAGAGGGAGACCCAGGCATGTTTGGCTGGTGTGAACTTCCTGTCCTCACAGGCCTGAAGACACAAGGGTGGGAAGGGCCATTTTGGAGCAAGGAGAGCAGCTATTTGGTCTTTCTCTGACCCTTGGCCTCTTGCTTCCATCTGCTAAGAAGTTGGGGTGACATCAGGTCCCCTGGGCCTCCTGGATTACCTCTCCACATTCAGAACCTTAACTTCATTCCATCTACAAAGTTCCTTTGAGGGGCCAGATAAAGTACCACAGGTCCTGAGGATCAGAACCAGGATGTCTCTGGGGCATTTTTCTGTTTGCACAATTGTAAACTTCCTGCTGTAATGTGCAGGTGACCTGGGAAGAAGCTTAGTCACAACACAGAAAACAGGCAGAACTTGTGGACTGGTCAGTGCGATGAGTCCACCTGTTGTCCTGATCCTTTACAGGAGTGTACGGCTCCTCCTGAATGACTCCTGGCATTTTCTACTGGCACATGAACATACCAAGGTGGCTGGAGCTCCCTGTCAGGGAAGACAATGGAGACAGTCCTCCTCTTGGGATACTGGGAGGTCTCAAGGAGTTGGGGTAGTTGTGGGAGCTGGTCTGTCCATCCTGTCACCACTGAGACTGGTTGTTGGCCAAGGTCAAGGCTTCAAGTGGGTTGCACCTAGGCTGCTTCCAGGAGTCCAGACCAGTCTATCAGCATGTGGCAGACTCGGTTGTTGTTGAGGTCACCAGTGTTTGTATTGCATTTGGGTTCCAGGAAGGTGGTGAATGTCCCCAAACTAAAACAGAGGAGAGCCCACAACACTGAGGAAGTCTGTCTCCTCAGAGACTAGAGGATTCACTCCCCTGAGTGCAGGGAAGACCTCACCCTGGGTGGGACCTGGCTAGTCACATTCCCCCAAGTCCTCAGTTTACTTTCCCATGATATGGACCACTTATTCCAATGGGGAATCCTGGTAGTTGGAAAGAAAGACCAAAATCCCACACTCTGCAACTGGAATATTTATTTGATTGACAGAACCAGAAACCCATCAGGCTACACAGTGCTGGTTGAAACTGAAAACATTAAAGGGAAACTTATTCTCAGCACCCCAGCTGAGGCTGCCCCTAACCCTCTTTTTCTCTCATTGTGGAGTCCATGTATTCCAGGATTCATCTTTGTCCACTCACTGGTCAGGAGAAATAGCTCTGCAACCTGTATTGGGGGAGTTTAGGACATGGGTTGCACCAGCCCACCCATCTCTGGCAGCTGCATGGCCTAGGGCAGGGTCTAGATCCATGGGACACTTGTTGAGGTGACTGCACACAGGTCCAAGTACTCCTGGCTAGACAATGTGACATCAAGAAAGGACCTTGAAGACAAAGAGGAAAGACACTTCAGCAGTCCAGGTGGGCACTTCTTCCCAACCCTATGCACCAAGCACAACGAAGCTCAGATCCCAGTCAGCCTTGACAGTCTTGGCAGAAACTAGAAATATAGTCACCCAAGGACACACAGAGAAATAGCAGTGTTCTGCAATTTATTCCCAGAGCCCCCAACTGGGGCAGGGGTCCCTGGAGGGACTGGAGGAGCTCACTGACAGCTGCCATGATCAGAAGCAGGCAAGCTGCCTGTTTCCTCTGGCTCCTGTGGTGGACAGAATCAGGGAGGGTGACATCCCCTAAGGTCCTGAGTCCTTGGTCCTGAGTCCATGGCTCAGGTCCCCTCAGTCTGTGGAACCCAGTTGAACACCAGAAGTGTTTATTATCTGATCACATCTCATGGCCACCCCCCATGTCATAGCCAGGAGTGACCTGGGATCCCAGCCCCATCCTCCAGAGCTGGGAGCCTTGTGAAAATCAAATGACCTCAGGCAGGACAGACATCTGTTCTCCATGCCCGTCCACCTGCCTGTCCAGACTAGGATAAAGAAGCCTGCTCCTTAGTTGATCCTCTAGCCTCAATGTATTAGCCTCTATGACCTGCGTAGTCTTTATAATGAACAAAGTGTCCATGGCTTCAGTATTTCATATAATCTGGGTAGTATGTATGACTTGAGTAACCCATAATGCCAGCATTTCTTTGATCCAAGTCCCCTCAATAAGTTGAGCAGTTCCTATGAACAGTGTAACCACCACAATATATACAGCCTCAATTGCCTGCACAGACTAAAACAATTATATAGCCTTTATGGCCTGAAAAGTCTAAATGATAACAATAGACTTTATCTTCACAGTATCCACTACGACCTCGCTGTGTTAAGAGTCTTCACTCTATTTTTCAGTTCTATTGCCTTCATACCTTCTATACTCTGAGTAACCTCTAAGATCTACATAGTTTCTAAGGCCTGACTAGCCTGTGTTGCACATATTCTGTAGTATCAAAAGTCTCTATGAACTGTATAGACTGTATGACCTCTGGTGTCTCTATGACACATCTTTAGATTTTACTGTCTCAGTAGGCTGAATGTTCTGAGTAGAAGTTTGTCTTGCAAAGCCTCTATGATTGTGTAGTCTCTATCCTCTGAGTACATCTGTGACATGCATAGTGTCTTACATTCAACTGTCTATGTCTGGCATAGCCTTTGACTTTCATACCCTTTAAGGCCTGAGTAGCCTAAGTGACCTATGTGGCCTTTATAGCAAGAGTAACTATATCATGTACAACCAGAGAAATGAAAAGTACTCCATTTGTGTAAAATAAATCAAAATGTATTTTTCTGTCATGTATAACTAAGTAAGAAAAAAATAGTAGCTAATTAAGCTTTGTAACTGCTATACTCAGTGTAGTCTCTGTTACTTTCATAGCCTCTATGACCTATATAGCCTCTGTGATATTTACAGTCAGTATGACCTGCATAGTCTCAGACTATTCTCCTAAAAATTCTAAGTGAACTTATTAGCCTCTATTATCTCAGTTGGTCAGGATTACCTTTCCACCTATGTGTCTCAAATCTATGAGCAAACATAATCTGTGTACTCTGTAGACCTGTATAAACTCTATGACCTGAATTACAACTAATAACTACATGGCTTTTATGATCTCAGTTGCCTCTCTGACCTATGTAGTCTCTCTAAGTACCATGGCCTCTGTGATCTATAGAGCCTGGAAGACCTCAACAAACATGTCTTGGGCAACCTTTCTGGTCTTAATAGACTATGACCTGCAAAGTCTCTTGGAGTTGAAGCACCCCTACAGTCTGCCTATTTTCTAGGTCCTGAATGGATTCTATTGACTGCTTACCTGGTATGACCTTATAGCCTCTATTATCTCTGCAACATCTGTACCCTAAAATATTCACTATGATCTGCAAAGTCTCTATGTCAGAATAGATATTATGATCCTCCTAGGCTTTATGGACCGAGTGGCATTTGCGACCTATGTAGTGTTATGACCTGAAAGGTCTTTATTGTAAGTATATGTTGGATGTTTTCTGTGCTGTCTTTGTGTTCTGAGATATTTAGTATCCTAAATAATATTAGTAGCCTCTATGACATGCGTAACCAGTGTGGCATAAGCAGTATCTTTTACCTGAGTAAACTGTATGACTTTGAGGCCTCTAACATGAATAGTTTCTATGGCTTGCATAACATCTATGGATGGAATAGCCTCTTTGGTCTTTTAGCTCTGTGATCTGCATGGTTTTTATGACATGAGAATCCTAAATGACTTTAGTATCCTTTTTTGACCTCAGTGACTCTATGAACTTTGAAGCCTTTATGCCTTTAGTAGTCATTATGAACTGCACAGTCGCTGTGGTCTTTGTAGCCTCTATGCTGGATATACACTATGACATATATACCTTGTATTGTCTACATATCCTGTACAGTCAGAATATTCTCTGTCTTGTGTACCTTTTATGATATAAATAGACTCTATGATCAGCCTAGCTTCTATGGCTTTACAACATCCATGACATGAATAGCTTCTAAAAACTGAGAAACCTCTATAAACTTATAGCCTAACATCTTAAATATGCACTGGAGCACGAATATTCTCTATTCCATGAGTAGTCAAAATTAACTTAACAGCCCATGATCTGCATAACCTCTATGACTTGAGAAGCATTTTTGTTCTTCTTGGACTTATAACCTGAATATTACTTGTGAGCTAAATTGCATATATGTTGTGCATATCTTCTGTGGTCTCAGTAGCCTCTGTAAACTGTATAACTTTTATGATATCAGGAGCTTCTGTAAACTTTGATTCCTCTGTTATCAATTAACTTCATTGTTCTGCATAGTCTCTATGATTCAGAAATCCTCCATGGCCAGCATGGCTTCTATGGTGTATATAGTCTCTATCATTAATATATTTCTCTGAGCCTCATGTAGCCTTTGTGTTCTGATTGTCTTCTAAGAAATGAATAACCCCTGTGGCCTGCATAACCTCCAAGTCCTGAGTGACAAATTTAATCTATATAACCTGCATGAGCTGCCTATCCTGTATATGTGCCAGAGACTCTTTATCCAGCATAGCATATGTCCTGTTTAGTCCTGTTGGCTTGAGTATCAGAAGTGAGCTTAGTAACTACTATAGCCTTAATAGCCTCAATTCACTTGAAATCTTCTATGACATGTGTGGACTCTGTTGTTCACTATATTTCTATGACCTTCTACATATTTCTGTAGCCTCTTTGACTGCATTAGACTCTATGACCACAACATCCATGACCTGCATATATTTTTGACACTTGTAGCCATTAAAGCCTATGTATCATTTTTGTCTGTGTAGCCAATATGACCTTCCTAGCATGGATGGAATATCATCTATTGCCTGTATATATTCTGTGAACAAGAACCTTGTATTCATGGAGTAGCCAGGGTCAGTATTGTAAACTCTATGTATGTTGTATCTTCTACTTTTTTAAGGCAAATTTTTTCAATTGTTTATTTGTGCCTATATTTGTCATAATGGTAGGATTTTTTTACATTTTCAAAAATGCACACAATGTAACATTATAATTTGACCAATATTATTCTCCCACCTGTATTCCTTAAATTACTCAACTAATTTTAATTTTCATGAGACACACAGATACATACCTTTTCATTTTTACTCTCTAGCTTCCACATATGAGAAAAAAATTGTCCTTGACCTTCTGAGTGTTGCTTATTGTACAGAACATAATGTTCTCAATTTCTATCCATTTACATACAAATAATATAATTTTATTTTTATTTATTGACATAAAATTCTGTTGCAAATATATACCATATTTTCTTTTCCATTCATCCACTAATAGATACCTTGACTGGTTTTGTAGTTTGGTTACTGTGAACTGTGCTGTTACAAATTTGGGACACATAGATATTGCTATATTGTGATGAATAATTCTTTGCAATGTACACTGAGGAGGGATACAGCTTGGCTCTATGGCAGTTCTATTCCTAGTCTTAGAAATCCCCACACTGATTTCCATAAAAATGTGGAACTAATGGTGTACTTCCATCTCACTAAAACTGTGAAAAGTGTTTCTTTTTTACCACATATTCTTCAGCATTTATTTTTATTTGCATTCTGGATGATGTCCATTCTGACTAGAATTAGATAAAATTTCAGTGTAATATTTTTGCATACCCTAATTAGTAATGATTTTGACACTTTTAATGTATTTCTTGGACATATTTTTCCTTTTGAGATGTGACTGTATAGGTCATTTGAACATTTATTAATTGGGTTATTTGTGGGGTTTTCATGGTAAGTAATTTTAGTTATAATTATATTTTGAATATTAATCTTCTTTAAGAAAATAGCTAGCAATGATTTTCTCTCATTCTGCTGGTTCTCCACATTCTAAATTTCTTCTTTTGCTGTTCAAACTTTTTAACATTGATTCCATCATACTTACTAATATGTGACATCAATTCTTCAGTCTTAGGATTACTACTGAGAACATTGTTACATGTGCCTATAGGTTGGAGTATTGATCCCAAGTTTTCTTCTAAGAGTTACATAGTTTCTGGCCTCATTTCAAAGTTTTTATTTCATTTTGAATTGACTTTCTGTTCAGAGTGACAGATAAGATTATTGTCATATTAAAATACATATGAATATCCATTTTTCCAAGCACAATTTATTAAAAAGACTGCTTTGTCAAAGGTACATTTTTGTCCCCTTTATACTCTCTTAATATCCATAATCCACACAGCCTCTGCAGTTTTTGGTCTCATCTATAACCTTCATAACATCTATTACCTATGTATTTCCATGACATATGTAGCCTCTATGGCTGGTGAGACCTCAATGAAATGTGTTTCTCTTTTGCTCTGAATAACCTAAATAAACTTTACACTGTATATGCCCTTAGTACACCTTATACAATCTGAAGCATCTATGGCCTGAGTAGATTTTATGTTTTGTGAAGGCTCTGTAACATGTGTAACCTTTATGACCTCAGTAACGTAAAGAATGTAGTAGATTCTATCTACTGTGTAATCTCTATGATATGCAAAGGTTGTTTAATTGGGGAACATTGATAGCTTGAGTAGCCAGATCCTCTATTATCTGAGTAGACTGAAAGTTCTCATCACCTCTTCAGTTTTACTTCCCAATGCATAGCCTATAATCTGAGTGTCATCTAAGACTTCCATAATATCAGTGGCCTGCTTCATCTCTATCTCAATTGTAGTTCCTGTGGTCTCTTTACTCTCTGTATCATCCCTAAACTGTGCATCTTTATTGACCTATATATCCTCAATGACTGAATGTTATCTATAATGTAGTCAAACTCTATGAGGTGCTTAGACTTAATGGCATGATAAGCCTAAATAAAATTAGCAGCCCTATGACCAGTGAAGCCTCTATGTTTGGTGAAGCTTATGTGGTATATTGATTCTGGGTTCTTAGTGGGCTCTATATCCTGTATAGTGTCTATAAACTGAGATATTAAAATTAACTTAGCATCTCCTATGACCTGTCTACACTTCATGGCCTAAATAGCATGAGAACCCATGAGGAATTTATGGCCTTAATATTCTCTAGCATAAGTATATCCTTTGAGACCTGTTTAAGTTATCTGTCCTAAATATACTAAGTAACATTAGTAACCTCTTTGGCCTGAGGAGACTCTATGAACTGTACAATCTCTATGGTATGCAAAATCTTTATGGCATCAGTATTCTAAATGAAATGAATAGCTTCTTTTATTTAATACATTATAAAATTGTAACATCTATGACTAAGGACTTTTGACCTGAATAGGCTTTATAACCAAAGAAGCATAAATTACTTCAGTAGCCTCTATGATCTTGTTGACCTCTAATAACTGGGTAGTCTGAGACATGGTTTACCACTATAACATGAGTACCCTCATTGGCTTGAGTAACCTCAATGTCCTTAGTAGTGACTATGATTTGTGAAGCTTCTATGGACACCATAGCCTATATAACATGGGTAGACTCTATAACCTGCCAAGCCTTTCTGTCCTTTGTAGCAAATATAACCTGCACAACATCTATGACCTATGTATCTTTCATGACATGAGAATATCCTGTGTCCTGTTTATATACAGGGTCTGAGTAGACTGTCATTTTCAGGTCCATAGCCCTTTGAAGCCTCAGAATTCTAAATGCTCATAATATACTTTGTGACTTCTGTAGACTTTGAGGTCTGAGTAGCCAAAATGACATTAGAATTCTCTACTGACCTGAAAAATCTCTATGATCTGCATAACCTCTATTATAGGCTTAGCCTTTGTTCCCATGTAACCTCTATGATTTATGCAAACTTTATGACTTAAGTAGCCTACATAAACTTAGTAAATACTTTGGCCTATGTAATTTCTATGCTTTTTTCAATATCTAAGACCCCAGCATGTATGGTCTGAGTAGACAAATGACCTGAGTAGCCTTGATGTCCTGTACAACGTTTACAGACTGAGTATCATATAAACCTCACTAATATCTATGGACTTAGCAGACACAATGACCTTCATAGCCTCTTTGTCCTGAGTAGCCTAATGTTTTAATTGCCCTATAATCTCAGTAGACTCTGACCAATATAATTTCTCTGACCTGTGCTTCTTCTATGAACAAAGTAGCTGCTTTTACATGAAGAACCCTGAAACTATGGCATGATTACATGATATGTCTTACACTGCATTTATGACCCATGTAGACTTTATGAACTTCATTGGCTCTATGACCCGTATAGACTTCGAGGATTGAGTAGTCTCTATAACCTGCATTGTATCCATGGTCTATGAAATTCCATGACCTATACTGCACATAAACAATGTGGTGTAAATCATCTTCATGGCCTGAGTAGTGTAAATAACTTCTGTGATATTGATACCCTAGGAACCATTATGATCTGGTAGCCTCTGTGATCTGTGTTGACTCAACAAACTGCATAGTCACTGTGTCTTCAATGGGTTGTTTCTAAGGCCTGTTTACCTTCTATGACTTAGGTACATTCTGTGACCTGTGTAGCCTCTGTGAACTACAAAGTTTCTATTTCTTGAGTATCTTGCAAAATATGCACAGATATGGTCAGCATATCCTCTATGACCTGATAGCATGTATTTACTAAATGGTTTAAGGTATGTGTAAACTCTATGGAATAAATATTCTATTCCCTTGTAGTCCCTTAAGACTGGAGACAGATTTTAACCAGGGTATTTTTAGGACCTGTGTAGCCTCTGTGTCCTTTGAAGCTTCTGTAATATAAGTAAATTCTATAGTTTGTGTAGCATCTATTTTAAAAGTAGAGATTTTTTCCTACCCTGTATGACCTTACGAGGGTAGCCGCCACACCTTCCTTGACTTGAGTACCCTTGTGGAACTCAGTATCGCTAGAACTACCATAACCTCTGTGACTAGCATAACTGATATGACCTTTGCATCCTCTATGATGTGAGCAGACTTTAGGGCCAAATTAGTCTATATGACCACAGTAGGCTCAATGTCCTAAACACCTTCTATACCCTGAGAAAACTCTAAGACCTATGAAGACTCATGGTACTGTGTAGCATCAGTAACAGTAAAACCTCTGTGATCTTTATAGCCTCTGTTACCTATGTAGCCTCAGAGATGTGCTTAACTTCTTTGCCTGAAAATTCTATATGACCTGTGTAACTACATAGCCTGAATGGCCTAAAGGACTTGAGTATCCTGTATGACTTCAGACTCCACTATTATCACAGTAGCCTCTATGGGATGAACAGTTTACATGACCTCATTAGACTCTAATAACTGCAGAGACTGCTTGACCTGTGTAACCTTTATAACCTGAGTAGCCTAAAGGATCTTAATAGACCTATGACTTGCTTCTACTCTATGACCAATAAAAACTCCATGGCATGGGTATCTTCTGTGAAGTGCATGTCCTGTGTCCTGCCCTGTCATCTTGTAACTAGTATGAAGCTTTAATTTTATGACTTGAGCATTCTCCATAACCTGACTAACTTCCATTATCAGAGTAGTCTATCTTCTGCACACCTTTGTAAATTCAATGATCCACATGTTCTCTAAAATATTATAGTCTCTTTGACTTCAGTACCCTCTACAATATGTGTAGCCTCTCATCTCAGTAGCTACTATGATCTGCCCAGAAACTATGACATGAGTAACCTCAATTGCCTTAATACCTTCTATAATATGACAGTATTAAGAAATGTAGCCCTTTTGAATACCATAGCCTGTGTTGCCAGTATAGCCTTTTGTGGCCTATGTGGCCTCTATGTCCTGAGTAAACTCTTTGACCTATATTGTATCTAGGATTTTAGATACTTTTATATTCTCTATAGTTCCTGTGAACAGAATAGTTTAATGGCCTGCAGTCTATGACATGAGTAAGTGTTACATTCTAAGTAACCTTTAGGACTTGCATCGTCACTATGACCTGTGGAACTTCTATGACCTAGATAGCCTGAATGATCAGTGCAGCTCCTATTACCTTCCTAGCTTCTATGATCTTAGAAGCTCCCAAAAGGTGCATTTTTCTATGACCTTAATATCTTCTACAACCTTTTTACCCTATGTATTCAGCAAAGCTACTATTGCCTAAACATCCTCCTTTTTTATATTACACTCCATGATCTGTGAATCCCCTATGTCCTGCATAGACACTAAGGTCGGTTTTGGCCCTATGGCCTACAGAGACTCAATGGCCTGAATGTTATGCATTCACATGTGTCCTACATAAAATCTGTGACCCATGCATCTATGTTCTGCATAGTCTCTATGTCCACAACCTAAATTACCCAATTATCTTCCATATTTTCAGTACCATTATGAAATGCTTAGCCTCCATATTCTGTGCAGCCTCTATGACCCAAGCAGCCTGAGTTGTCTGTGTAAATTTTATGACCTAATTGACTTCTAAAACCTGAGCATCATATACAAACAGCATAGCAGCTATAATCTGGGTAGCTTCTAGAATCTCGTACCCTTCATGAATAGAGTGTCCTCTGTGGCTTGTGTCATTTCTATGGCCTAAATTGCCTCCTTTACTTGAGAATTTTCTATGAGTTAGCTAGCATACAGACTCCATGATGTTTTTGTTTCTGTGGCCTGAACATTATCTATGAATTTCAAAGCCTATATGATATGCATAGTCTCTACTGCCTATGTACTCTCTATGACTTGAGTAGCCTCTATGTGCTCAGTATATTGCACTGATAGCATAACCCATATTATCTATGTAACCTCAATCTGTTTCATACCCTCTTTGTCTTTTGTAGCCTCTATATCCTGTATTGCCAGTATTGCCTGAGTTGTCTCTATAAATTTCCTTACATATGATACATATGTATATTTGATGTTTAGGTCCATGGAGAAGTTATGTCCTGACTTGCCAAAATTCTGTGAGAATCCCCCATGCCTGGATTATCCTCTATGATGTGCATGGACTTTGTAACCTGCACAACACCTCTGACTTTTGTTGCTTCTATAGTGTGAATATTATTGGTGTCCTGAGTAGTCTCTGTGAACTGTATCAACTCAATAATCTAAGTAGCCTTTATGGCATTAGTAATCAAAAGGAGCTAAGTACTTCTGTGACCTGCTTAACCTCTATGATCTGTGTAGCCTTGGTGGCCTGAGTATTTTTGATGGCCAAAGTACACTCTATGCCATATCTCCATAGCCCCTTGTAACTTGAGCAGCTTTCTTGTTGTGCTGAATACACTCAATGAATATGGTAGCCTATATGTCCTGGATAAGCTCTATGTTCTAAGTTGTCTGATCAATGTCCTTAATCTCTATGGCCAGTGTATATTTGAACTAATTGCCTTTATGGACTGAGGAGAACCTATAACCTGAGAAACATACTTGTCCTACATAATTTCCAGTCCTTGTGTGTCTTCTATTAACTGCATACCATATGACATTTGAAGCTTAAATGACTTATTTATCTCTATAACTCAGTTGCCATTACAAACTTCTAAGTCTCTGTGACTTACATTGCTTTTTTTTATGTGTATTCTCTCTATGGTGTTAATAGACTAAAGGCCTGAGTAGCTTCTCTGACTGGTTACATCTCAATGACTTACATAGTCTTTATGTCCTGAATATTCCAAATTACCTGAGAATGTCTCTATAAATTGAATTATTTTGATGACCTACATAGAGACATGACTTGTGTAGTTTCCATGCCTAAGTATTCATTATTACTTTCATAGCATGAGGTCTTGTGTAGTTATTATAGCTAGAATATGCTCTATGATATGAGGAGTCTAAATTACCTTAGTTTCTCCTCTCTTCATTTTAATTATTGGACCTATTGCATGAGAATCCTCTGTGCCCTTAATAGCCTTTATGATCTGATAGTGTCCATGAACAAGAACAATGTAAGTTCTATGGCCTGGGTATCCATTATGATGTATATAGCCACTATAGCCTGCAAAACTTATATAACTGGCAATGTATCAATAACCTATGTAGCCTTTAAGTTTGAAGTTTCATAAATGACTTGAAAAGTCCAGTAACTTTAAAACCCTCTATGACCTGTTAGACTCCGTGTCCTTAGTAAAATGTAAAAACAATATAGCCTGAATGACCTGAATAGCTCCTATGGACCGAGCAGCACCTATGAGCTGTGTAGCCTCTATCAATTGTGCATCCTCAATGACATGTGTAACCTTTGATCTGAGTAAACTAAAGAACTTGAGTATTTCTATCAAGGATTGAATACACTCATTACATTAGAACTATCATAATGTAATCAGTTCACTTCTGACAATTCTAGGATTACATTGTACATGGGCTTTGAGGGGATTACAAATTATAAAGAATGGTAATGGCCTTATGACTAGCATAGGCTTTATGGCAGAAGTAACCTAAAGATCAAAATCTGTATGACCTCAGTAGACCCATGATTTAGATCATTTTTGTGTGCAACCCATTTCCACGGACACCTTTCTGTTTGCAAATGTGCCCTAAGAGAATAGTGCTGAACACTCACCTGCGTTGCTTCAGAGTACTTCGTCCACGACCTCACTCTACTCTCCTTTTGACAGTGTTCAAGGCTGACTCTCTCATGAGTAGGCTTATGAAAAGAATTCTTCACCACCTTCCTCCTCTGCCCATTGTTTGCCAGGGATCAGTGGCAGAAAACTCAAAATCACAGCCACACTGATACCTGGTTCTCTCCAGGCTTTTTGGACATACTCCCATACCTTCTGCCCACGAAGGGGATTACACACCTGAGCACTTACCACTTGAACCTCAATGTCAACTGGAAAACCAAGAGGTGAACACAAAAGACAGCCGTTCTTGTGCCTGGAATTTCTCAGATAGTTTGCAGTGGCTTGCTCGTGACTTCTTGAAAAATAATGGTAGGATTTGGGGCTGAATCGATGTGAGCCTCTATTGGTAGCATTCAGGACTGTCACGGGGGATTTACAACCTACTCTGCCAGTATCATTGGAGCTCCAGTGTCAAGAGAAATGGAGCCCTTTTATGCACTCTTGTTAATTTTTATGAACCTTCTGAAGAGATGCAGCCTAGAATTGGGTGAAACATGACAACAACTCGGGGCATGAGTTGCTGTCATGTATACCGGGGATCTAAGAATGAATGCATTGTGCTTGGGAGGGTAAGGGATGACACAAAACACTCTTTCCAAGACCTCTCCCGGAAAGGAGGAAACCAAGACATTATGCTTATGGCATGTGGGCAGGGGATAGAAACATGACAAGAAAGAAAGCGGTTTTAACATTTTGCAAATGCTTGAGTTATGCTTTTTCTTCTCAGTAATCTATTGAAATTTTTTTTTATGGAACCACTTCTGGTTTAATATTCAGGTATTGCTGATGTAGGGTCCTCACACTTGAATATTCACAGACATAGTGGGGATTGATTTTCTGAGACTGTGCTGAACTCTTCATTCGGAGAGCCAGGGATTCCTGTTGCATATTCCAGGATCAGCTGGTTTAAATTGTATGTCCTGGGGTAGGTGCTGTGATGTTAGCAACCTTTTGCTCATGCTTCTTGTGCCAGAAATATATAGGAATCAGTTTACGAATATACGAATGTACCTTGGGAGCAAGAGAATGAGAAAGGACTTTTCAAGGGCATTGATGTACTTGACATGACATTAGGGTTGATGTTCATGATTGCATACAGAACGAGTGGAAAAAAACTACTTACTGAATTAGTAGTGTATGATGAGGCTGTAGACATGTCCAGGAAATTGTGGGTTGACCATGAACAGTGACGAGTCTCAGAGTGACTCTACTCTGAAGTTCTTTTCCAGCAACACCCTCTCCACCCTTTCTTGTGCCCCCCAAATGTCCTTGCTCTCCCCTTTTGCAAATTCCGTTTGGAAGCTCTGCACAATTCCACGTTCAGCAAGGTCCGTGTTCAAAGCTGGTGTTATGCCCTGTGGAGCTGTGCTAATCACGCCATCACCAGGCTGTTATTTCATAAACCGGCTTGTAGGCTGCTCCCTCCCATGGCTGGTAGATTTCTCCTGGCAATATCGCCCAGGTCCTTGGTACCGAGGGGCATTTGTCTGGTCAAGATGACTAACCATTGGGTGAATGCAGATGGGGAAGGCATTTGTGCCTCTTGAGGTGCATTGACGTGCCCCAGAAAACTCCCACAGGTAAGTTTCTGGTCCCAGGGAGTCCTAAAGCAGCAGCCGAGCAGGTGGGTCCTGGACGTTGAAGTCAGCACAGAACAACTCTATTTTCTTGTCAGGTCCATCCTGTCCTCCATCGAACATGATGTGTGA
>NW_027632447.1:0-38826 GCF_902686455.1 Sciurus vulgaris
GAAAGCAAAGATTTATTTTATGTATTTGATTACCCTCAGGATCTGTAGGTGTAAAATTTATTGCCTTAATCCTTTTGTGAACAAGAGTCCAAATTCTTCATAATGGTATCTTGAAATTAAACTGATGAAATAGTACTAAAATGAATGCTGTGAGATGAGTTGTAACTTATGCAAGTTTTAAAGGTATTATCTGATCCAGGCTTGGTGGCACATATCTGTAATCCCAGTCACTCGGGAGACTGAGACAGGAGAATCACAAGTTTATCAAAAATTCCTGGTATATTTCTTGTTTAGGAACTGGGAGTGAGAAGCACACTTTCTTGCTTCTTTTCCTTGCCTGACACATTAACCTTGAAAGTAAAACCTATTTTTGTTGACAACTCCCCTAGATGTTGTTGGTCCATATCAAGGCCCTGTTTTAGCAGACAAAAAAAGTACTGGTAATCCAGACTATCTTTCTTGTGCTCATCAGATAAGATGGTGTTGATGATGTCTGCTGAAGGAAGGGTCCTACACTCACAGCCTCCATACACAGCAGCAACAAAAAAATGTTTTGTTCTCTGTATCCTCCACATGTGTCTCAGGCTAATATGTTAAAGCTATGTAATCTACCTGCAAGTGTGTGTAATTACATGGGTGGAAGTGTATGCATCAATTAGTACACACATTGATTTTACTTCAGATTTTGATAATTAGATGTGACAGCTTTAATTTAATAATTAAATAATTAGATTATGTTGTTCCAATATTTTAAAACATACTAGAGGGTTAAAAGTCCTTGACCCTTGTGTGAGTCTCAAGTAAAATGATACTGATTTTTAGAGTATGATTTGTAATAGAAATAAAATATCTCACATCAGAGAAATGAACTTCCATGTTTTTGTCTCCAAGTTTGGAAGTTTATGTAGAGAATAAAGCTGAAACTTGTTTCATACATACCTTTCTTTGTTTTAACATTTTTAATTAAAGAAAATGTTTAAGAATAGGATTTATGCTTGGGACTTTCCCCTTATTTTTTTTTTCTTTACTGTGAAATTATTCTATTAGAAATTCCTGATGTATTGAGGGATTCATATACCGCCAAAAAGGATATGTGGAAGAAAGACTGTTTAGACCATGTGTCTAGGGGTTGTGTGTGTGAGTGTATGGTAACCAGCTCAGTTTAGTTTGTCCTAGATTTTGTCACTTAGCAGTGAATATTTTCTTGATCCCTGGGCAAACTAAAGTGTTTCATCGCCCTGCCTTTTTATAGCTACTGGGCATTATAAAGCTTACCCTGTTGTGTCATTTCTTCACTACTTCAAAAGGTTCTGCATCTAAAAGGAAGTATGGGAAGTAAAAAGAAAAATCTAAGATTAGCTAACTATCCTAAAAATGCAAAGCAAGGCTGAAATATTGTGTGAGGGAACTCAATTTCTTTTCAAAGCATTTCTCTTTGTAATGTATCATTATCACTACTAAAAGAACTTGCTTTTGATTCCATTTATAGAACATTATTGAAATAAGCAAATGATAGGTTACTTGGGATTAGTGAAGGAGTGGAGTGCCAAAGTTGAGTGGATTGTAGAAGGGTAGATCAAGGGTGACTTAAAGCCATAAAAATTCTCTGCTTGACTTTTTCAGCGCAGCCTTCTGGTTATGTGTCCAGTGGTGATTTTACAGACTGTTATCATTTAGGAGATTGTATCAAGAGGACACAGGATCTGTGAATTATTATTACTTAAAACTGCTTGTGAATCTGCAGCTATTCAAGAGCTTAGACAGAAGGAATGGGAGGAGAAACATGAAACCTGCTAACACTATGAGAAAACATTTTATTTCCAAAGATTGGATGGTTGTGAAAGGCAAACTCCTCTAGAAACTATGTGTAGCTTTTCCAGGGCAGGCAGTGTATTAAGAGCTTTAAGACCATAGATGATCATTATGGTAAAACACAGTCACTGCTTATTTCCTGTTTGATGGTGTACATGCCAAGTTCAGCATATGAATATTTTAAAACTTCAGAGACTTCTGAGTATTCCCTAGAGATCTGATGTACCTACCTCATGCTCTAAAGTGCAGTGAAATAAACAGAAATCTATTGTCACTACAGTCTGGTGGTGCAGAGCCTAGGCTCAGACAACAGACCAGTGTTCACATCTCAGCTCTACCTCCTCTTGTTTGTATGATCTTTCACAAATCAACGTATTGTTGGGCTTTATTTCTTACATATAATATGAGATCAGAGAAGTCAATATTTTATTTATCATAGGGGTGCTCTGAAGAATAATGAGACAATTTAAGCAATTCATAAGTGCTCTGCAGATGCCAAATCTGCTATTCTTATTACTGTAAGCATGTATATGGTGGTGCACAGAAACTCAGAGATAGATTTCATCTTTGCGTTTCACAACTGTGATTTTTAGAAAGTCTTAGCCTTCCAAAACTTGGTCTCTTTCTATGGAATCTCAGTATGTCTGAGTAGATTACAGGTCAACAATCTTCCATATCCCAACTTCCTGGATATGGACGTAAACTTTTATTTTTTTTTTCTTTGTGGTGCTGGGGATTGAACCCAGGGTCTTGTGCTTGCAAGGTAAGCACTCTACCAACTGAGCTATCTCCCCAGCCCAGAGGTAAACTTTTTAGAGGCAATAAGGACATGTTTGAAAGAACAGGCTCGATTCTCAAAGGCTTCAATTTAATTTGTGCCTCTGATTCAGTTCTGAGCTATGCATTGCTAACTTCCCATCCATATCTTGTTCTTTCTGCTTTCCTATAAGAATGGGGTTTTGTTCTAAACAGAACATGCAAATCACAATTACTAGTACTTTTCCACTTCTTTTTTTACTACTACTACTATTCAAACTACCGCCCAAGAAATGTATCTACCAGTGTCCCTACCCTCTGTCTGCCTTGTGTTTATTCAGTTAAAATTTTATTGAAATACCTCACTAATTTGTTTAAATCTTGGCTGAGATTCCTTTCTAGCTCAATGGGCAGAGTTGAGGAGTTGTGGAAGAGACCAGGGAACTTGAAAACCTTAGAAGTTTACTATCTTGTTCATTGAGAAACATGTTTGCTGACACATCAACTAAGAAAATTGTAACAGCTGTGTCCTTCAGTTTCCTGTTTCCCTCCTACCTGTGAGCATCAGATGGCCTGTGTTTCCCTCCTCCCTTTTCCTGCTAGTTGTTTTCAGCTCTTTATAGGTGGGATGCTTCTAGATGTGGTAGCTCTCCTGATATACACTACAAACTGAGTGAAGCATCTAATAATTATGTTATTTTTAAATCAGTAAAGATTACATAGTGCATTTCTATTTTTAAAACATTATTGAAATGATAAATTCATAAAAATGGAAATGACTTAATGGTGACCATGAGCAGTGGGGAGATCACCAGGGGAAAATAGATGTGATTCAGAGGTCAGAATGAGGTGTCCTTGTGATGGAAATTGTCTTTACTTCAGCTATATCATCTTTAATGTCATAATGTGACCTACTGGGGGGTTCTGTAAAAAGTGGGCAGAGGATGTCTCTCTCTTTTTAACAGAACTATACATAAATCTACAGATGTCTCTAAATAAAATTTTCTTAATTGAGTAAAAAAAATTTAAATGTTTGAACCATAAAAGTGATTATCATCCTGAAGTTATCCTAGTTTTCCTTATAAGCCTAGTAAAATAAATATGGAAAATTAAAAAGTATAAACAGTAATCACAAAACTTACCATCTAGATGGTTCATGAAAATATCTTCCAGGAAGAAAACTGGTTGTACATCTACATAATTCTCAGAAAATTTTGTTTCTTATTAATTATACATTTCAATACCACTTCATACTACACAATGTTCACAGGCAAAATAAATGAAATATTTTCTGTAAGTTAATGAATTAGAAACCATGTGTTCTTCAGAAGTTTAGGAGGAAAACAATAAGTTAACTTGAAAATATTTAACCCTTAATATTTTAATTGAGCTTGTAATGATACTGAAAAATATGAAAAAAATGTTTCCTTAATTCTGGTGAATAGAAATATAACTGAATAATTTAATCCACAGATTCCAATTTACAAAATGACTCAATTCTTTTCTCACAGACTGAATCATTGAGCAAAAATTACAGATAAGTGTAATAAAATTTTTACAAGTAATAGAAGAGTTAACCAGAAATACAGAAATTTGATTTCATGTAATAAAACATGAAAGAAAACATTTATGAAACACTGAGGGAGATAAATGTCAAAAAATATTAAATAAGTATTAATTTAAAATTTATGTTTCAAGTTATGTGATCATAATTTAGTTCAGACCTTTAAAATGTTATCACAATGAAATCACTGGCACACCTAAATTAACTTCACCTGACACCAGACACAGCCAATGCTGGTGACTTCCATCAAACCCAGAGTACACAGTTTCTTAATATGATGGTATTTCAGAATACAGGTAATGAATACTACAGTTAATATTCCTAAAGTAGCTAGCAGCAAAACATGTTCACTAATGTGTTTTAAAGACCCCACCAAGGAGTTGTCTTCTGTGAAACATGCTACCTAGCAGGTTTAGTATATGTTTAGTTAGGAAATTCAGATTTAGCTGGGCAATCTCTTGCACAAGGGATTGCATCTCCATTTTCAAAAGGTCATTTGAAATCAGAAGATCCTCCTTTCCTATTTTAGAGTTCACCACTGAATTCTAAATAGTAGTTAACAAAAGGAGAAACAGCAGAGTTTCAAAGCTGTGGACTCTGAATATTTTGTTTCAGTGATTGTACAACACATACTTGGGGTTGGGAACCAGGCCTTGTGAACATGGAGGTCACGGGCAGGCCAGAGGACTGAGAGAGTGGGTTAGGTGACTGGCACTTGACATTTGATGCCTAACGGATGTCACTTATCAGTTAAGAAGAAGGCTGTGCAAAGACTCAGACACTAATCAACACGTGTTTAATCAGAGTAATGGGACTGGTTCTTTTAAGGACTGGAGGGAGGAAGTCACAACTTATTAAAGGTTTTACATGGCTTTACTGAAGGAAATAAAAAACTTCAGCACAGTACACTCTAGATAGCTCAGTTGTTATCTCCTGGATTCCACATGAATTAAAGGTGCACTGGGTCATCCATCCACTGCCTCCAGACCTAGCGACAGGCACTCACCAACCACTGGATGACTTTGAGGGAAGTGGGGGGGGGGCAGAAGCCTGTGCTCACCAAGTTTGCAATGCTGTATCCCCACCACAGGTTCCACAAGTCCAAGCCCACTCCAGGCAAGAGTCCACCCAGCTTGCCCTCACACTAGGCATCCCAGGCTGCACCGCAACCCGTGACCCCCACACCCATCCACCACTTCTGGCCCACAAAGAGGTCCATGCACCCAGCATCCACATATCTTCTGTAGGTGCCAGGAACAATAGCACTCACAGCACCAGCAGCACCCAACATGCACCACAGCCAGGGCCAAATTTTGCTGCACACTACTCTTGGAAGAAAACCTAGGTCCTGGCTGGCAGCAGTGAACATCTCAAATGTGGAAGGAAAACTTGCAGGGAGGAGCATTCCACTTCAGCTACCTGGGAAAGTAAACAACTGCCCCAAATTGATTCAGTTTTACCAAGAGAACTCATATAGGAACCTAGTGGTCTGGTCCCCTGTGGAATATTTTGATTGGACAAGAAGGCCTATAAAATGTATACCTGTTCCCACAAAAAACCAGTTTGCAGTCTGCTCACCACAAGCCTGCTTCCACCCAACTCCCGGAGTCTGGGTATTGACTCCGCGCTCTTTCCCCGAGTATAAGCTAGCCAGGCACAAGTGAAGCTGCACAGACCAACATCAATATAAATGGAAAAATTTCAACACTTTGACAAGAGAAACTACATTTGGTGTCTCACGTGCACCTCAGGATATTCAAAACAGCTGAAGAATTAAGGAGTATATTATTGGGCCCTTAGAAAAATTTGAAACCTGGCATTCAAGACAACATTGAGAAGACTGGAATTATGCTAGTTGAAGGTCAAATACTGTGTAATACCTCCTACATTAGGTATTTAATATTCTTAATTCTATGAAAGGAAGGGAAGGAAGGAGGGAGGGAGAGAATAAGAGAGAGACAGGAGGAGGAAGTGGAGGAGGAGGTAGAAGGCAGGCAAAGGAGGATTAACCCCATAGTGTTCCTTCTACACAGTCAGAATCCCTCCTCAAAGTGGCCCTGTCCATGCATTAATATGCTACTGCTATTATAATTTTTAATTGTATCTTTGTGCTTATGTTTTATGAGTGAATTCCAAAACAATAGACCAGACCACATGAATGAACATAGTGCATAAATGTAACCACATGTGAAGGATTATGGAAAGTAATATTGCTATAAAACAACTCCCCAAGAAAAATGGAGCTATGGTGTGATTTGGAATGAGGGGGGAGAAAATTGTTCAGACATTAAATATCTCCCAGTATATTCTTTCCTGATAACCATGGGTCCTGGGGAAAAGGGCAGACACTCAATGCTGGGCCCTAAACCTTCACCTTCCCACATGGCCAATGAGTCCTAAATGACTAGGGACAAGATGTAAGTACTCATCTCTCGGGGTCTGGTTTTAACCTATACAACTAGCCCCTGAGAGTCAAAACTGCACATACATGATTTCCAATGATTGCAACATCCTCATTTTACCCTATAAAACCCAAATCCCCTCTGTAACTGACGGCCATTTTTTTTCTCACCTGGAAAATGGGCCCTGGCAGCACCCGAGTCTATGAAGGAGTAAAGCCTTCTCTGAATCCATTGAGGTCTGCTTCCTGTCCTTTTGAACTTACAGCAAGTTTTCTGCATCTGACCTCCTGCATATTAAGGAGTTTTAATTTCCATAAGCACGGAAGTCCAGTGGGTCCAAACTATGAGAGCAGAGAGGATATGGGGTATAAGATAAGTGTGTTCCATCTACCAATAAATACACACAGGGAGGTTATTACATCCCAGGAAGACAATACTGGGGGGTCCAATGAGAACTAGATTCAAATGCAGAAGTATAGCAGTGTATTCTTCACCAAGACTTCACCAGGAACCCTGTCTTCTCATTTGGCACTCATAGTACTTCATTACATCAGCCTACCTCTCCAGTTGAGGATGTGAAGAGAAAGGGAAAACAGGGAAAGCAGGGCAATCTTCAGTCAGGTTTCTTTCAGTTCTTTCCAACTCACTAACATATCAATGGTAGAAATTGTGAGCAGTCACCAAAGTGTATTGAAAACTATTGCATTTGTTTATGATTCATTTTAACTTTTCAGGAATGAATAAACTAAACACGGGTGCATTATCTATAAAATATGTCTTCTTGTAATTTTCCATTTTCAATTGACATTGAATAATAAGTGATGTTAAAAGTCTTACTAAAAAAGTATAATGCTTTTATTTCTGTAATGATAAATTCAATAAAGAAAAATAAAATGCACCATTACATATAAAGAGATCTCAGAATCCTTCTGTAAACTGGTGGGTCATCTTCATACCCAGAAAATTGGTGCTCCTATGCTTGATCAATGGACCTGGCTGCAGAATAGAGGAAAGCTTGCTGATCCAAGCTTTGTTTACTGTCCTGCCTCTGTCACTTATGGGTCATGAACTTATAGTAATGACAGTTACTTTCTTAGCTGGAGAATAATTTTATTAATAAAATTAATTAAGAGTTTAAAGAAAGTATAGGCTTCTTGCAAAACTAGTATTGAAGGGTTCTCTAATTTTGAAAATTTCCGTTAACCAACCCAGCAGACAGATGTGCAGATACTTTTGGACTCTAGAAAAAGTTTTCAGTACAGTTCCACCATGCTCTAGCATCTAATTAGAAATTAGAACTTCTTTCAAGGGAAAAACACACTTCTCTCACTGGTGGACTGAGAGAGATGCTCTGGAAATACCTGAGATAAATGGAGAGATGCAACTGGAGAAGAAAGTGAGGGCAAGTTTCTGAAGGAGGCCTTTATCTCAGGTAGGAATGGACTGGGGGAAGCTAAGTGACATGATGAGGGGTGTGTTTTAGAATAACTGAGCAGGTTAAACATTGCTATGGATGGTAGCATGATGTCAGATACCTAAAGGAATCACTGAAGCAAGCATTCAATATAGGCAGTCAGTGTAGATAGGTAATGAGGTCCTATCCTGAAAGTCAATGTCAGTTTGGATCTGGGATGTTGAAGTCACTCTTGGAGTTATTGAATTTTCAATGTCTCCAGAGTCCTTCCCTGACCCTTACCAAGATAACCTGCCCCTTCTCAACATGTTGCTAAGGTAACCTGTCCCAATAATTGTCTCTTATTGCAGGGAATTGTAAAAATTGCTAATTAATGCCTCCAGGACAGCTATTTCATGGGTTACTACACCTTGGCCCTTCAAGCCCACCTGCTTCTCAGCTTTTGATCATCACACCTGCATTTCCTGAATCTACAGAGGAAGGAAAGAGATAAGGGGGAAGAGAGCTGAAAACCAAAACATAAAAACAGCAAGATGCTCTTACTTTTGGGGATACCAGGACATCAGCTATGTCCCACTTTTCCCTCTTGGGAGAAGTCTATATTAGTATTATTTAAATAAACTTTGTTTCCCACACATGTCTTGGTGAGCTTCTCTAATGTTCAAACTTGAACATCTGAGGAAGCACAACAGCTCACTGATAACTGGGTGTTCATCAATCCTCCATGCCTTTTAGTGTCTTATTTCTTATGTCACACCAGTGGAGCAGCAGCCCTCACAAGGATTGAAGCAGGAATTCTTGGCATTTTTATTCACATCTATGTCCTCTATTTCTAGAACAGTCTCATCCAGAAGAGTTTTATTTTAAAATACAAAAGCAGTACATTTCCATATGGAAAAATAAATTTAAGTGTCATAATGCAGATCACCTACCTACCTATTCCGTACTGTCTTTAGAGAATTGTAAAACTAGGGCTTGGTTTTACACTAGCCTCAGAGACAGGCATTGCTCCTTGTACTACTTTACAGATGCAGTGAGACCACCAGTGTTGCTCCTGGCAATTGTCATGGTCATCTCCCTCATCTATGCTTATCTCACTGCCCAGGCACCAGGAAGCCCCTGCACCATGGGCAAGTGAGATGGGCTTTGGCATCTGACCTAGGCCCCAGTGACATCCACACCACATGTTTGCCATCTTTGGACCACCACGTTACACCATCTACACAGCAAATACCAGGAGAAGCCTCTGTGAACACACATCCAACAATGGTTGCTTCCATAAAGCAAAATCTCTATGCAAACATTCACCAAGACCCTTCCCAGAAATCTCATGGATACCAAGTCACCTGAATACATGGAAAGTTGACAGCAACTAGTGAGAGGAAAGAACTAAGGAAGGCTTTACCATGGCATCTTCTTCCTCACTCCATTCCCTAATTGTAAAAGTGAGAAACCGGGGCTCCAACAGAAAAAACTCTGAGCTCACATATAAAGCAGGAAAAGACCAAGTGCCCTGATTTCTCATTTGGACTACAGCAATGTTCAACATGATTTCCAAAGCTTATGTGCCTCTTTGGGCTCCCCGAGCATCCTTTGCCTGCTGCAAATGCACCCACCACTGTCTACTTAACTCCTGTCCTCTTTGTTTCCAGACTGAGCTCACCTGAGCTGCCCTGAACCAGCTGCTCACCCAATTTTTTTTGAGGTTGGAGAGTAGGCTTTAGGGCTCCAATGAGGTCCACCCTGCTGGCTCCAACCATTTGCTGGACTGCACTGAGCAACACTTGACTCCACAGAACTCCATCTGCCCATCACTTCAGGTCCACTCAATTTCATAGGCTACTCCCAAAAGTTGGGCTCCACTTGGCTGTGATTTGCAGAACCATACCCACTTCATACCCTTGCTTCACTGCATTCTGAACCCTTGGTTCCTCCTCTTCTAACCCATTTAACATACTGGAGTCTCATGTTTCCCTTCTAGCCCTGGAAACTTCTGATGTCTGGCTTGCCCCACTTCCACCCACATCTAATAGCACCCCAAATGACTCTGCCCTTCTTTATCCCACAGGCTCTTCAGTCAATCTCACTTGTACACCTACCATCCCTTCCCAACTGGCTGCTCAAAAACTCCTCTAGAACTCCATCTGAATGGAATGAAAGGGGTCTTGCAGAGTTGCTCATTGGTCTCATACACTGATTAGGTCGAGGGACAAATTAACTTGAGGTCTGGTCTTATCAGCAACCCATATCACCAATGAATGACCTTGAATCACTTTGCTCATCTGAGTCAGTCTCACCATTTAAACAGTACAACTAATGATAATACTTTATTAGCATAAAGGTGAGCACAATTTGATTGCTATCTGTGTGTCAGGCAGAGTATGGAATTAGAGGAGATACAGGTGAGCAAATAACAAGGTCCCTGCCCTGCTTGTGGAGTAGTCTAGCCTGTATTAAAAGTGTGTGTGTTTGCACAGGACCTGTCCTTTGCTTTTCTGTAGCCCTGTGGCATTCAGCTTCTTCCTGAGCCTTCCAGCAGAGGATGGGCATGGCTTCTTGGCAAAAAGTATCATCTGTATTGTCCTAACCAGCTAGTCCAGGGCTTCTCAGAATGAGGCACGATGTGTTTCTGACCATGACCTTCTTTCTTAATGTTGGGTCTCAGAAGGAGAGACTCTAAAACAGTCTCTGTGTAACTACTGTTTATTCTGTAAGACTGATTCAATTCAGAGGAGATAGGACAGCAGTTGTGTATATACACTACAAGTTGCAGAAACAAATATGGGTGCTTTAAACAAAAACAATATATTAGAGGACAGTGGAGGGATAACAGGAAACTGAGGGTAAATTTCAAGAAAGGAGGTGCTTGGCTGTGCCAGGTGATCTCAAAGTCCCAAACGCCTGCATCAATCTCCATAAATGCTGCTGGTTCATGACAAAACTCAGTGTTTCTGCTGTCCCCTTATCAGAGTTCAGGTTCTAAATTTCTAGAGAAATTTTCTGAGGGACTGGGTGTAAGCATTGGGAAATTCTTCCCATTCAACTAGGAATTGAAGGATGAGTAAAAATTTTCTAAATGGCAAAAGAAAGGACATTCTAGGTAAGAACAATATGTTAAGTCCCTACAGAGAAACTGGGGGGACTTCTCAGAATCTTAGTCACACTATGCCAGGTGCTTTCTTTGTAATGTCATTCAATACTAAAATCCCTTCAAAAACAGTGCTAATATTTCGGAAAACAAATTCCATTGTATTCTAAAAGTTCCAAAGGCTCTTATAAAGAATTCAATGTATATAGCAGAATACTGGAAAACTGGTCAGGGGATGGGAACCACAAAAAGCCAGTAGCCCAGGTGCCAGATTAAAGGTGACATCATTACAGTTGACTTTCAATTCACATAGATGTGAGGAATGGAAAAGGGTGGGGGACAGAAAAAATTTTGATTAAAATGAGATAACATGTGTATGATAATTTTTACTTATTGTTTTAGTTGTTGAAGGACCTTTATTTTATATTTTATATTTGGTGCTGAGAATCAAACCCAGTACAAAACACCTGCTAGGTAAGCATGCTGCAACTAAGCCACAACCACATAACTATGGTAATTTTTAAATAGAGTGATTTCACAAATTCAGATGAAAGAGAAATAGCTGCTAACTTGATATATTTCTTTTGTGACAAAAACTACTTATGATACAGGATCACCTTGATGGTGTCATTAAATTTTTGATATAAAAATACACTTTAATATAAGCATTTTCAAAAAGACTGGCCTCAATGTTGCAATCTTTCTGCCTCAGCCACCTGAGCCCCTTGCTATTTTGCACCTGGCTATTTTAATTTTTATTGCTTTAGGTGCTGGGGATGAAATCCAGAGCCACACACATGATAAGCACTTGTTCTGTCACTGAGCTGCACATCCAGTCCCAAACCTGACATTTTGAAGTACTAGCAACAGATAATTTTTTTTTAAATGTAAGTGCTCCATGGAACAATTGAATGTGTTCTGGAGTTAGGCCAGAGCAACAAGCTCTGCTGGGGTGTCTGTGCAGATGAAATGCTACAGGGTTTCAGGGGGCATGGTTGGATGGAAAGCAAGCAAGGATAGACCCAGGATTCTGATCTGTGTGAACCCTGATGGGTTGTTTTGGGAGGTCAGGCAGTAATGGTCAGGTTGAGACAATGTTCTGTAATGTGTGCAAAGGAAGTGTGGCTTAAGCACTGAACAACATCCCACTCCCATTTATTATTATGAGGAAGGGTCTAGCTAAATATTTCAGGACCTTGCTAAGTTACTGAGGATGATTTTGAACTCCCAATAATCCTGCCTCAGCCTCCCAAACCATTATAATTGCAGGCATGCACCAGTGTGCCAAGCCTAAAGCAAATTTAAAGTTATTTTACCATGCAAATGTGGATTTACTTAAACTTATACTATAAAAATATACATATAATATTTTGAGTAATGTGAAAGAAATTTAAAATAATGGGCATATGCCATTTATATGTACAGAAATACCACAAAATAAGAGCACTGTATTTTAGTGATTTATTGTGACTGATAAAAGCTTGGACACTTATGGACATTTGATTTATATATTTCCTCTTATATCTTTTGTCTGGATTTATCATGGGAGACAACCCCAAAACACAGAATGAGTGAATGAAGAAAATTGAGTCAGGTTATATGTACTCCTCAGGCTATAAAGACAATGTAGGCCAAATAGGATACAAAGGTCATAGAGGCTACGGATGTCAATCAGGCAACTCAAAACATAGAGATTTTGCAAGAAATAGAGGCTTCCAATGTCATAGATAATATTCAGGCCCCAGAAACTACGCACACCATGAAGGTTGTTCAAGTTATAAGGGGCTATGCAGATATGGCATAAAGGGTATTTAGGCCATGAAAACTACTCAGGCCAGTAAGGCTACACAGATCATAGATGTTAAGTAGGTCACAGAAGTAGTTAGCTCCTTTTTGTTATTAACACCATAAAGGCCACTTAAGTTATAGAGTGGATACAGTTCACAGAGACTATTCAGGTCACCAATAATATTCATACTATAGAGGCAATGAAAGTCATAGATGTTGTGCAGGTTGCAAAGTCTATGCACATAATAGAGGCTAATGGATCCATGGAGAATTCTCTGGGAGTTTGGTAAGACATAAATTTTCCATGGTTGTGAACATTAAAGAATGTGCACAGGGGATATATGTAAAGAAATTTATAGAGACAACATAGGCAATACTGCCAACACAGGGCATAGAAGTTAAACAGGACATAGAGGGTATGAAAAACATAGAGATTACATAGATAATATGGGTTATGCTAGTGGTGCAGTCTACTGAGTACATAGAGACTACTCAAGTCATAGAGAGTATCTAGGAAGTAGAGATTATGCATATCATAAATACTTTGAAATTCATATATGACACTCAGGCCAGAGAAGCTAAGAACATGATGAAGACTGTAAATTTTTTAGGCTAGCTAACTCATAGAAATTTCTCAAGTAAAGGAGGCAATGTAGGCCATAGAGATGTCAAAGACCACAGAGGGTACTCTGTCCATGAAGGGAAACAGATTCTAGAATCTACCCAGATCATAGAAGCTATGCAGGTTTTATATGATGCTCAGGTTATATAAGTCAATCAAGTCATAAAATTTACACAGACCATTCAGTCTATATGGGTCCCAGAGGCTACACAGAATATGGAGGCTAAGCAGGTCATAACAGGTACTGAAAATATGGAGGATAATTGTGTAATTTAGGCTATGTGGACATTGAGACTACACAGGACATAGAGGATACATGAGTCACAGAATATATGTAGGATGCATGTAAATACCATTCAGGCTACTGAGGCTTTGTGGGCCATAGAGGTTACACAGACCTTAGTGGCTATGCAGGATATAGAGGTTTAAACAATCACACAGTGTAATATATTTAAGGAGAATTCTTTAGAAATAGTAACTTTGCAGAATACATGGTGTAATAGGTTTGTAGAAGATATTCATGTCATAGTATATATGCACATTATGAGTGCTTCTCAGACCATAGAAGCTAGGCAGGTAATAGGAGATGTACTGGTCATTCATGCTACCCAGCTCATAGAAGTTCCACAGGTCATAGTGACCATGCAGGTCCTAAAGGCTACTCAGGATATAGAGCTTATTAATGTCATAGAGTTCAGGCCATAAAAGGCCCTGAGTTCACAGATGCTATAGATATTATCAAAGAATCGCAAGCCCTAGATACAATATAGGTCAAAGAGAATACTCAGGTCATAGAGACTACATAGGCCATAATGACTTTACAGGCAATAGAGGTTATGGTGTTCCAAAAGGCTACATTTCTTAATACTGCTCTTATTATAGAAGGTATTGAGTCAATTGAGGTTACTCACGCTATAGGATCTAGGCAGATCATAGTGGCTTCTCAGATGAAAGGCTAAAAAATCATAGAGGTTACTGAGGTCAAAGAGACTATGAATATTGTAGAGACTACTTGGGTCATTGAGCCCACACAATTCACAGAGGTATGTAGAAGATAGACTACTCTGGGGATGGAAGCTAGGTAGAATATCGAGAATACTCAGGTCATAGATTTTAAAGGATAATACAAGTTACAAGATGACAGGACAGAACACAGGACATGCACTTCATAGAGGATACTCATGCCATAGAATTTTTACTGGTCATAGAGTATAAGCAAGTCATAAATCTATTAATATCCCTTAGGTTACTCAGGCTGTAAATGTTTCACTGGTCATGGAGTCTCTGCAGTTATTAGAGGCTAATGAAGGCAACCAAACTATTCATGCCATAGTGGTTACTCTGAAAACAGTGGAGTCTAAAGTCATAAAGGATACTGAGGTCACTTAGGCTATTCATGCTATGTAGTGACACAGGTCATATAGGATTCTCAAGCCAAAGAATTGAAACACATCTCTGAGGCTACACAGGTAACAGAGATTGTGAAAGTCAGTGAGGTTTTATTGGTTATAGATACTACTCAGTAACTAGAGTCTACAAAAGTCCTAGAAGTTCCTCAGGATATAGAAATTATGCAGGACATCAAGGATACTCAGGTCATGTAGGCTATTCAGGTCCTAAGAGAAGCTCAGGTCATAGAAGCTGCACAGGTCATATCAGATATGCTGGTCAGAGAGGTTATGGTAGTTCTACTGATAATGAGTTCCGCAGGGATACTCAAGTCTGGGAACATGTAGCAGCTACACTAGTAAGGTCATTAAAGGTATGCAAAAATTTTCACCTTTTAAAATAAATGCTATATAAACCATAGAATTTTTTAGGTTAAAGAAGTTCCAAAGATTACAGAGGCTACACAGATCTTAGAAAAATAGTCTCCAGTCTTAAGAGACTACAAGGGAATAGGATATTCATTCCATAGAGGGTACACATACATAAAACCATTGTAGGAAATAAAGGCTAGTGGGTCATAGAGGTTATGCTAGCTATTGGAACTCTGCAAATTTTACAAGTTACTCAAAAAAAGAAACTTTGGAGGTCACAGAGCCTACACAAGTCATAGAATATAACTAAGTCAAAGAAGTTAAACAGGCCATAGAAACGACCCAGATCATAGAAGTTATACACGTCATAAAATCTATGCAGGTAATGAGACTACTAAGTTAATTTATGTTAATAAATCCATATAGGCTAGAGAGTTTATTTAAGCTACTCTATTTATAAGGGGTATACAAGTCATGGAGGTTTCTAAGGTGATATTGGTTTCAAAGATCATAGAAAATACACAGTGAATAAATTCTCAGACAATAGTAACCACAAAGGTTACAATCTCTGTAGAGGCCATAGAAAAACTGAAGCCTCGGTAGCCCTCCCAAACTTCTCCATCCCTTCCCAATCCACTAGACCTGTTGGGGAGTAATTACTTGCAGCAGGGCAGAGGTGGGGAAGGTAGCCATTATGTCTTGCATGGACAAAAGAGGACAGTTCCACAAAGCGGGCCTGGAGGACTCTGTGGACTATCAATCTTCAGTGGAATCCCTTCTCTTGGACAGAGTTGTTTAGATCAAGGACTTTGGGGCCAGAACCCCAAAATTCCATGGCTCCTCTGCTCCTGGGTGACAACATTCGTAAGAAAACTTGTTCTACCAATTAATTACCTGGGTGAACTCAATCCAGCTAATATGAGTACAGCATTTCTGGTCTTATCAGTGTGTCCAGGTCAACATTAGAGAACACACTTGAGGAAATGTGGGTACATCCTCTCGCCAACAACCTCAATTGGCCATTTGTGTTGCCATGCAGACAGACTCCTCACCAATGCCTGATATGCTATACAACTTTAATAGATGTGAATTCCCAGAGCACTGAGGACCACCCTCCAAAAAATATCATCCAATATTATGGGTCACAACTTAAGAACAGACCGATCACCACTGAGAAGTCCAAATTTGAGGTTCTTAATTAAGCTGACCTGCTGACTGTATCACACAATATCCCAAAAAATGCTATTGGGAGAACGGCCCCGACCATAAGATTGTAGGTTCTCTTATACCAACAATCACATCACTAATAAGTGTCAGTTGTTATGATTGAATTTACAAACTAACATCATGAGAACATCAAAAGAGGGGGAAGTGTGTCAAAAGGACCCTTACCTATGTACAATCTAAAGAATGGTTACTAAAAGTCACACAATCACTGTTTTCATGGTGCACTGTTAAAAAGCAATATTCTAAACAGCACAGAGCTGGGCATAATGCACAAGCCAGTTCAGGTGCTGGATCTTGACCATCAACCCAGGAATGGGTGAGGCAGAGGAAGATGTTCCTCTTGGGCTAAGCCTGTTTCCATAAGTGAGGGGGTGCTTCAGAAAATTAGCCAGATGTTGTTGGGTGATATAAACAGGCAAAGGAAAGTGGTGATGGCTCATGGGGACTGGGGTCCCAGGACCCAAACGTGGTGGCAAAAAGAAAACATTCCTCATCCAATTTCAATCTTCCACTCATTATGTTTTGAGTGGAACTTAAACATCTTGAGAGTTATTACTCTCAAGATTCATTACATTGTGATGAGGCTGAAAGTCATATACTTGATCCTTCAATAATTAAGTTGCCTTCGATTCCACTTAGAAAAATGTATCACTTGGTTACCAGTTCTCCTGTGACATGAGAGCCATACATGGGAGAACTCCTCTAATCAAAGAAAAGGAGCACACATTGGACAGCTAAGTCGTGAAGGGCGTGGATTTTCCAGACCCCTGCAAAAGAAGGCACTTGGTTGCACTCCCCAGAGGGTTTTTAAAGCCTTGGGCAACATGAACTTGAAGGAGTGGCTCCAATGACTTGGAGCCTGCACCCCAGAATCCACCTGAGGTCACAGAGGAGTGGCATGAGAGCACGGTGGCATCACGGTTCCCATGGTAAACAGAGACAATTCTGTTCCTGACAGCTTCAAACCACATTCAAGACAAGCACCGGCTCAGCTGTGAGGGTAAGAGGAAAGACAAAGGGAGTGGGTGCCAGGGACTTGTGGAGTTCAAGAAATGATTCTATCCTTGTTGCCCAGGTGACGAGGAACCAGGCTGTATGGGGTATGAAGCACCATGATTGATAAATCCCTCTATGTCCAGACAGGAAAAGTGAACCAACTGAAACCTGACAGCTCGCATTTCCATACAGGCCCGCTAGGTGGCGATGTGCTCCTTTGGCCTCACAATACATGCTGACAGCCCACTCACCTGGATCTTCCTGCAGGCTATTAACTCCCACAATATCCAGTGGAACAGACTGGGATGGAGGGGTTCTGGAGAGCATGGGGAACACCAGGCTTAGCAGCCGCAACAGTGGAATTGCAACACGAACCCACTTATCCAGGACTGGGAAAACCCGGGTCTTCTTCCTAGTCAGGAAACTAGCCTAGAGGCCTGGCAGCCACAGGGAGAAATGGTTGGTGAAAACTCAGTTCAGTAGAGCATGCAGTGCAGCGCTGTGGCTCAGGTGATCATTGAATTGGGACACATCACATTCCATCTGTCCGGTTTCCCTTCCTAACATACAAAGACTGGAAAGAAGACACCTGGAACCTGGGATGTCCATGTTCTATTTGAAGGTGAGTGGTTCTCCTGGTGGCTCATGAAGAGAGGAGAGAGTCATTCACTCAGCATGTTGGAAGAAGGACAGGACGAACCTGACATGCAAAGAGAGTTGTTCTGTGAAACTCCTCCTTGGCTGCTGTCTTACAACTAGGCTGCACCCAGAAACTTACCTGCTGGGATTTTTCCAGGGGCACCTCAAATCACCTCAAGATGCAGAAATGTCTTGCCAATCTGTATTCACACAATGGATCATCTTCTTGACCAGACAAATGACTCTCTGTCACAAGGGCCTGTTGGCTATTGCCAAGAGTTCTAAAACAAGTCCGGGAGGATGCAGACTACAAGTCAGGGGATGAAATAACAGCCTGGGGATGGCACAATGGCACAGTTTCACAGGGCATAACACCATATTTGAACATAGACCATGCTGAAAGTGGAATAGTTCAAACCTTCCAAGCTGAATATTCAAAAGGGGAGAGTAAGGACATTTGGGGGGCAAAAAATGCTGAAGGGTGTCAATGCTGGAAAGCAACTTTGGAGAAGAGACACCATGAAACTATCCATTATTCATGGTCAACCCACAAATTCCACGATATATATTCACCATCATCATACACTAAAAATACAGGAAGTAGTTATTGCCCATTCATTCTGTATTCAAACAAGAATACCAACCCTCATTCCCCTTGTAAGGACATCAATGCCCTCGAAATTCCTGTCTATTTTCTGTTGCTCCCAAGGGACAGCTGAATACGTGTTTGTTGATTTCTATTTTGTCTGGCACAAGAACTATGAGCAAAGACTTTCCTAACATCACAGCATCTACACCCACGACCTAAAATTTTAACCAGTTTATCCTGGGATATACAGCACTAATCCCTGGCTCTCCTAATAAAAAGTGCATCACAATATCAAAAATTTAATCCCCAAAAGGTCTATGAATATTCAGGTGTGAAGACCCTACATCAGCAAAACCTGACTATCAAAACAGAAGTGGTTCCATACTAACCAACAATGTAATAGAATTACTGAGCAGGAACAGCGTACCACAATCATTTGCAAATTGTCAAATTTTTTTCTTTCTTGTCTTGCTTCTATCCACCACCAGCATGTTATATGACTATTGTCTCTGATTTTCTTCTTCCAGTGTGAGTTCTTGCAAAGATAGATTCTTGTTTCATTCCTTAACCTCCAAAGCACAATGCATTAATTCCAAGATCTGTGCTAAACATGAGAACAACTCACAACCTGGGTTGTTGTTTTGCCTCACCCAATTCTACACTGCATTTCTTCAGGCTGTCCATCAATATTAACAATGATCTATGAAAGGGCACCATTCCTCTTGAAACTGGACCTCCAAGGATATTGGGAGAGTAGGTTGCAAACACCTTGCGATCCTCCTGAATGCTATCAATAGAGGCTAACATGGATTCAGCCCCAGATGCTACCCTTATTCATCAAGAAGTCCCATGCTAGCCACTGCAAAGCAAAACTGTCAGAGAAAATCCAGGGACAAGAGTGGCTGTCTTTTGTCTTCACCCTTTGGTTTTCCAGTTAACATTGAGGTTCACGTGGAAAGTGTTCAGGTGTGGATGTCCACTTCATTGACAGAGTATGGGAGTGTGTCAAAAAAGCCTGGATAGTGCCAGGGACAAGTGCAGTTGTCATTTTGAATTCCTCCCACTGCAACCTGGTGCACACTGTGCAGTTGAAGAAGGTGCTGATGAAATATCTGCATAAGCATACTCATGAGACACACATGACTTACGTCCTAAGGAGAGTTGAGTGAGGTCATGGAACATGTACTCTGATGAAATGCAGCTGAGTGGGCAGCACTGCTATCTTGGAGGACAATTGCCTGCTGAAAGTGGTTCAGTGGAAATCGGTTGCATGTGAAACTGGTGCTTTTTTGCAGTCTTGATTCAGTTTGTGACAAGAGGAAGGAAAAAAAGGAGAGAGGATAGGTTAGGAGCCTCAGAATTAGTTCTTTTGTTTGCCAGTTATTTCCGCAATCCCACAGTGCTGGGACTTGAAACACGGCCTTACGCATGGGAGGGAGGCACTGTACTTGATGGGCTGTATCGCCAGCACAGGAACAGCTCCTCTAACACTTGATCATCGACAAGTCTTACTTTGTGTAATTGCATGCAGAGAAGCAATCATGACAAATCCAAACATTATCTAAGGAATTCTTAATTCTCCTGTTCACAAATATCCAGCAAGGAAATTTTTTGCATGTCAATTCCCAAGTCTAGTGGTGTGTCCTGAGGGAAAGATTTTTCCTCTCTTCAATTAAGGAGACAAACGGATGTAGATGGTCCCTGAACAGAAAATTTCCTCAGTGATACTAGGACACCAGAAGCAGGATCAGAGGCAGGACCATGTGGGATTGAGAATATGCACAATTGTTGACTATAAATGGAAAATACGTGGATCATTCACACATCCCTAGCCATTACATTCACAATCTACTGATAATTTTCTCGTTCCTTAATTTTTTTTAATTTTTTCTTTTGGCATTTTCTTTTGAAAATAGCTAAACAGCAGAGAGCTATGCATAATGCAAAAGCCAGTTCAGGTGCTGGATCTTGCCCATCATCTCAGGAATGGATGAGGCAGAGGAACTTGCTTCTCCTGCACTAAGCTGGTTTCTCTCAGTGAGGGAGTGCTTCAATAATTTATCCAGATGCTGTTGGGAGATATAAACAGGCAAAGCAAGTGGTGGTAGTTCATGGGGTCTGGGTCCCAGGACCTTAATGTGGTGGCAAAAAGGAAACATTCCTCATCAAATTTCTATCTTCCGCTCGTTAGGTTTTCAGTTATTACTCTCAAGATTCATTTCAAAGAGATAAGTGGCTGAAAGTCCAATCCTCATCCTTCAGTCATTTAGAAGCATTCAATTTTTCAAGAAAAACACATGAATTGGTAACCAGTTCTCCTGTGATATGAGAGTCATACACGGGAGAACTCCTCTAATAAAATGGGAAGGAACAGGTATTGGGCAGCAAGGTTGTGAAGGGAGTAGGGTCTGGTCTTGGATAGGACAAAACACTTGGTTGCACTCCCCAGAGGGTTTGTAAAGCTGTGAGCAACATGAACTTTGATGAGTGGCTTTGGTGACATGGTGCCTGCACCCCAGATTCCACCTGAGATGACAGAGGACCGGCCTGAGAGCATGGTGGCATCACAGTTCCGAATGCAAACAGAGACCATTCTGCTACTGGCCACAACAAACCCAATTCAAGATGAGAACCAGCTCAGCTCAAAGGGTAAGGGGATAGATGAAAGAAGTGGGTGTAAGGGTCTTGCGATTTTGAAGAAATTTTTCTCTCCTTGTTACCTGGTCAAAGAGAAACCAGGCTGTAAGTGCTGTGCAGCCCCGTGGGCGATAAATCCCTCCATGTCCAGGCAGGACAAGTGTTCCCACTGGGGCCTGACAGCTCGCAATTCCACCAAGGCCCGCTAGGTGGAGCTGTGCTCCATTGGCCGCACCATTCATGCTGCCAGCCCACTCACCTGGCTCTGCTGCGGGCTATTAGCTCCCACAAAGAGTGGGACAGGCTGGGACCCAGAGGTGCCTGAGAGGATTTGGCTCAACAAGTTTAGCACCAGCACCAGTGGATTTGCCCTCCGACCCCACTCCTCCAGGACTGAGAAAATCCGGGTCTTCTTCAGAGTCAGGTGCGGGGGCGCCTGGCTCTCCTTACAGTGCTTGACAGAGTTCCACTGAAGGATGATTGCAAAGACTCATCCTAAAAGGATTGCATGCCAGATGTATGCCTCCCTTGCTTGGATGTTATTCTGTGGAGATTTCCTAATAATATATTACTCACTTCAGTCTGGGGATCTTGCTAGAGGTGATGGGAATAATTCTACAAATTTCCAGAAAAACATCATGGAGACAAAACACATGTTGAAACCCTGTGATGTTAACCTCACTACAGAAGAATGTTTTTATTATGTTAAAAATCAAACACTGCATTTACTGGCACAGCCAGAACTTGTTGGGGCGCAGAAACTTATAGATAACAATGTTTCCCCAAGTTCTAAGCACAAAGCACCTCCCACAGTAGCTACTAGATATAGACCAGCTTATTTTATCAATGGCAAGCCCTGGTGATTAGGTAAGGATAATCTGTAAGGTTACTGTTTTCTCATAATCTTTTGGTAAAAACAATTTCTGCCTATGCTTTGGAAACTTCTTTGATTTTATTAGTCACAAGCCTGTCATCAAAGCCTGAAGAAAAATGTATATAAACCCAACCTTCCCCAGAATAAAGTGGGAATGATTGCACCAGAATTAGAGTCTGTGTCTTTCATTCTCCATCCATCGCCGACACTGTCTCCCCGTGCCCCATTTACCAGTGTAGAACCCATGGACTCCTGCTAGGGCTGGACCCCAGCAGTCAGGAAACTAGCCTAGAGGCATAGCAGCCACACAGAGAGATGGGTGGTGAGTGCTCAGCTCAGTAGAGCATGCAGTGCAGCGCCGTAGCTTAAGTGATCATTGAATTGGGACACATCACAGTCCATCTTTCAATAGTCTTTAGATTATTTGTAATAACTAATATGATGTGAATGCTAAGTAAGTTGTTATACTGTATTATTTAGGGAATAGTGAAAGGGAAAATAAGTCTATATATGTTCAGTACAGACAATTTTGTTCCCTGAATGAATCTGTGGATGGAGGTCTCATGGGTATGGATAATGAACTATAATGGGAATACAGTTGACCATTAGAAAGAATAAAAAGGAATTCTGGGACCCTCATGCTTTGCTAAGTGCAAAGCAAAGTTCTTCTGCAATGACCTCTTCTCTACTTGGAGCTGTTAGAACATGGGAATTGACTCTTTTGTCTTCCATTCTCATGGTCACTGTTGTCAAGGATGCTTTGCATGGAGCTTCCTGGATGTCTCTTTGTCTTGTGGCATATTCTGCCCTTTAGTATTATTTTCCAGGTGTTTTCCTTTCCCTTGATTTTGCCTTTGCTCTGGTCCCATCAATTTTTTCTATGCCCCTATTTTTGTAAAAGAATATGTTTACTCAGTACCTTTATATGTTGCATATTTGTAAATTGCTTTAATTTTAGTGGAACTCAATGTGAGATTGCCTTGAGCCTCAGGGAAGATTTTGGAGTTAAACTTTGAGCATTCTTGGAACTGTTGAGACTATGGAACTCTTGGGAATGCACTAAATAAATTTTGCATTGTCAGATGAGTACGCTTTTGAGGGCCAGGGGTTGAATGTTATGGTTCAGATATGATGTCCCAAAAACTTACATTTGAGACAACAAAAGAAGGGTTGAAGGAGAAATCACTGTGTTGTGGGTCTTAACCCAATTAGTTAATTTCCTGATAGGAATTGAATGGTTACTGAAGTGGTAAGGTGTGGCTGGAGGAAGTAGCAATCAGGGCATGGCTTTGGGATATATATTTTGTATCTTGAGAGTGAACTCTCTCTCTCTCTGCTTCCTGATGATGAAAGTTGCTTCCCTCTGCCATGCCCTTCCACCATGATGTTCTGCCTCACCTGGAGTCTGGAGGACTGGAGCCAGCCTTCTATGGATGAAGACCTCTGAAACCTTGAACACTGTAATAAATCTTTCCTCCTCTATAATTGTGCTGGTCAGATCATTTAGTTACAGCAGCAAGAAAACTGACTAAAACACCATTCTTAAATCTTGATTATTTAAATGTAACAAATCAGGATGTTAAACAATTACAGTCATTTAAAAGGAGTCTCAGGCTGACATTTTTTAAAAGAGAAAGAAGGGCAACTCTGTTTCATTAGGTACTGTCAGAGCAATATCTGCCTGATACCGGTGTCATATACACACATAAGGAGCCACATGTTGGTACAAGATATACAGTGATTCATCTAGCTTATCTAGTAAATTATATGTGCATTTTTGGGATAAAGATGAGAAGCTGTGAGCTCCATTCTTCTGTGTGCAGACCCACTGTCTGCTCGGGGGCTCAGGTTCCTGGCAGGATCCCCAGTTGCCTATTCAGTGTGATGACCACATCCACCTGCATGTGTGTGAATTTAACAAGATGGGCTGCGCATGTGCATTTTGCTGCCCAACATCTTTATTCCTCAGCTACCATGTTTCAAACATGTGAAATCTGCATTTAATATTGAAAGCTAAGTTCACACCATTCTGGGCATTTCTAAACCCAGCATCAGATGCCTGAAGTGTGGCAGAAACATCTTTGAACACTTTTTTGGAACACAAAAATCCTAAAAATGTTTTTCTTCACTAAAGAGCATGAGATATTGAAGGGTTTTGAAACATTCAGATTTTGAGCCTTATAAAGCAAAAGAATACAAGGAACAGCCAGGTATGGTGGCACACAGTTGTAATCCTAGCATCTTGGGAGGCTGAGTCAGGAGGATCATGAGTTCAAATTCAGCCTCAGAAACTTGCTGAGGACTGAGCAAACTCAGCAAGCACCTGAACAACTCAATGAGACCCTGTATCAAAAAAATAAATAAATAAATGAAAAGGATTGGGGATGGGAGTGATCTAACATTCCTAGGTTCAATCCCCAGTACCAATAAAAAAATAAATAAATACATATGTACATACATACATGCACTTAATATTTAAACTCCTAAGTAAAATAAGAACAAATGTAATTTGAAAAAAATCATTGTGGAAGAGTGTGGGAGAAAAGTTTCCCAAAGTGTACAGACAGACTCATCACAAGGGAAAGCAGACCTTCACCTGGAATATTTTTACCTGAGAACCAGCAATCTCATTCTTTCTCTTCCTTTTTTTCTCTGGGTTTCTTTCTTAGGAACCATTATCTCTATAAGTCACCCCTGAATTATCATAATATGCTTTTAAAAGTGCCAGCACATTCATTTCACCTGCTACCTCTGTATCCAAAGGCAGAAGAGCCTTGTAATGCAGAAAAGACCAAAACTTCAGTCCTCTGTTGCACAGGAGATTCAGGCACAATGAGCTCCCACATGGAGTCCAAGTTAACTTCTAGTTTCCATTTTCAGATGCCCTTCCCTGACACAAATAGCAATAATTTCAGTCACAGCAAAGAGAATGTACACTGCAGCCCCTTCCAAACCCATGCCAAGCAGGCCCTGTTACCTCCACTTGGAAAAAAAATTTAAACACCAGTCTCCTAAATATATACAGATGCTCTTTGTACTTAAGTCTGGTCTCATGTTAGAATGATATATGGCACTATATTAATAACTGATGCTGCCTTCCAAATCAAAAGAATCTGTGAGTGAAGTCACAAGTGATAAAAATTTCTGAAACTGCTCATGAGAGACAAATGGGAAGACTGAACTGAATATCATGTAGTAAGCATCACTCTCAAGTGCCCTTGTACATGTAAATTATTTGGTATTCTAAATGTTAACACAAGTTGTGATTTAACTTCTTTTGAGGAATGCTCATGCATTGGCATCTTTAACAAATTTTCTGTCAGAGTTGATATCACTACCCTTATTCTCATCACCAATATCACTAAGTGAGAGAAAGAAAGCACAACACAGCATTCCTTTCCTACTTGTATCTGGTCTCAACACCAACACTGTCAGTCCCAGTGAGTTCTAGAAATCCACCTCCTCAAATATCACATTCTTTGTTGTCTCTTAACATTTTAACAAAGGCAATAAATTGAAATCCTTATTTATTTCTTTACAACAACATGTATAAATTTATCACACAACATGTATTGAGAGTTCATTGTGGTGTATTATGTGGGGAAGTTCATCTGCTGTGAATTATTGGGCATGATACCTGGGGCTGATCACAGTATTTTATAATTCCCTTGAGGATTAGATGTATGGGCACAGTTTTCAATTTCTGTTGGTTTTCCTTTTGGTGATTTAAGAAAATTGCATTGATTAAGAACTGAACATTATAAATTTGAGGGATTAAAAAAAGAAAATGCCAAAGCAGTTTAAAGGAATGTTTATTGTTGAACTTAAGCTTCTTTTTTAGAATGATTGAAGCTACTACTAGATCTTCAGGAATGAGAAACAAAGTGCTGTGGAGTTTTGTTCTAGGGCAGGTTTTACTTTGATGAAATCAAAGCACTAATGTAAGTAGCCATTTGCTCCTAGTTGTCTGCTTTTGAGTTTAGGAAAGAACTCTGAGGAAATAGTACAATCTGGAAACAAAAACTCGGAATTTCCATTACGTGCTCTGTGAGAAGAGATTCCAGGGTGGGACCAGACTTGTATGTCTCAGGACAGGGAAGACCTAGACAGGACTCAGAAAAGGAGCAGGGCCTAGCATTCTTATCTTCTTATCACTAGGTACTTTTCTATTATTTTCTAAGAATGCCCAACTTAACTTTGAGAGCTTTTTGGTATTGTGTAATCCAATTTCCTGTCTAATTAATAATATAAAAGAACAAGAATCTTAACATAAACCTTTAGAGTTTTGGAGGATGTTTCTACTAAAACTAAATAATTTTAACAAGGTAAAAGCATGAGAAATAATGATATTAATAATATTAGTAACTTTTCTATGGATATCCCTCTGGGAATGGCAGCAGAACTCAGAAGATGAAAATTAAATCAACCTTACTGAATAAACCCAAAGTTCCTCTTTTTCCCCCTTCTTTATACTGATTCTATTGAGTTGAATTCATCAATTTTTCTGTTGTCTTTAGATTAAAAATTTTTAGAAGGTTTGGACCATGAGTACTTCACCTGTATTTCCTGGGCATTGAAAATGAAGTACTGGATTTACCTAGTGCTTTGTGTCCTCAGACCTCCATATTGTTTTTCACCTAAGTTCCAAAAAGTTGGAAGAACACCCATGTTCATAACAACCAAACATTCCTTCTCTGAGGTCTGAAAGTTGAATGACTCACTTTTCTTCCTACAAAACAAAAGAAGGGTGGCATCTGCTGTCAACCTGACATTCACAGGCCATCCCCAAATATTTTATAAACTTCTAGGTGAAGGTGAGATGGAAGTCAGTGATCCTGGATTAATGTCCCTGAATTTATTCAAGGAAAAAAAAAAACTCAGACTGATGTTTAAATGTCAGGATAGAAACTGAACCAGTCCTGGAGTAATCGTCCTTAGATCCAACTGAGATATTATCCATCACTCATCCACTAACTATCAGAAAGGTAATACTGAAGTGTACTGTTCAGAGGCAGGCATAGTTGTGCTTATGGACAGATATTTGTGGGCCATGATTATCTCTTACTATTGTCATGTCTTCTCCATTCTGTTGTTGCACCAAGGCAGAGTCTTGCACTTGTGTAAGTGTAAGTCAGAAGCCTGTGCTCATTGCACTTACGTATTCTGCAATGTTTGTCAGGAATCATACAGAAACTAAAGGGGGGCGTTGGAAAGGGTCATGAGAATGCCAAGGATGCAGAAATGAGTTAATTTGATTTCACAAACTCCAGATCAATCAACCATGATGCACAAAATGTTTGCATGGGTACTCTATTCATTGGACTGAGGTGTGGTCATGTCTTTAAATTACAGGTCCAGATATAAAATTGGTCAAATTATATTGTTATTTTGTGTTCCTGAACAAGAATGCAAAACCAAATCCTAGTGTTGTGTATTTAAAATAATGCATCAATAAAACACATAAATAATTTTTTACAAATAATTAAGGGCACAGGCCAAGCAGAAATGCTCAGACCAAGTGCTCTGTGTTATTCTCTATATTTTCTATTCTTTATCCACATGGAAAGTCAGACATTTACTATTCATGATCAAAGTGAAGTTTAGTATTTAAATTAAAATGTGCTCTTCCTTAATGATGGTGTTCCAACATTTTTTTTTCAGTTTTTTTTATTGTAAACAAATGGGATACATGTTGTTTCTCTGTACGTGGCATAAAGGCATACCATTTGAGTAATAATAAATTTATATAGGTTAATGTTTGATTCATTCTGTTATTTTTCCCCTTCCCCCCATGCCTCCCATCCCTCTTTTCCCTCTGTACAGACCTTCCTTCCTCCATTCTTGCCCCCCTCCCTAACCCTAACTCTAACCCTAACACTAACCCCTCCCTCCCCCCATTATGTGTTCTCATCCACTTATTAGCAATATCATTCGACCTTTGATTTTTTGAGATTGGCTTATCTCACTTAGTATGATATTCTCCAATTTCATCCATTTGCCTGCAAATGCCATGATTTTATCATTCTTTATGGCTGAGTAATATTCCATTGTATATATATACCACAGTTTCTTTATCCATTCATCAATTGAAGGAAATCTAGGTTGGTTCCACAGTCTGGCTATTGTGAATTGAGCAGCTATGAACATTGATAGCTGCTGTATCTCTGTAGTATGCTGATTTTAAGTCCTTTGGGTATAGGCCAAGGAGTGGGATAGCTGGGTCAAATGGTGGTTCCATTCCAAGTTTTCTAAGAAATCTCCACACTACTTTCCAGAATGACTGCACTAATTTGCAGTCCCATCAGCAATGTATAAGTGTACCTTTCTCCCCACATTCTCGCCAATACCTGTTGTTGCTTGTATTCTTAATAATCGCCATTCTAATTGGGGTGAGATGGAATCTTAGGGTGGTTTTGATTTGCATTTCTCTTATTACTAGAGATGTTGAACATTTTTCCATATGTTCCTTGATTGTAGATCTTCTTCTGTGAAGTGTCTATTCATTTCCTTAGCCCATTTGTCAATTGAATTATTTGTATTCTTGGTGTAGAGTTTTTTGTGTTTATAGATTCTGGAGATTAGTGCTCTATCTGAAGTATGATTGGCAAAGATTTTCTCCCACTCTGTAGGCTCTTTCTTCGCACTGCTGATAGTTTCCTTTGCTGAGAGAGTTTTTTAGTTTGAATCTACCCCAGTTATTGATTCTTGCTTTTATTTCTTCTGCTATGGGAGTCCTGTTGAGGAAGTCTGGTCCTAAGCTGACATGTTGAAGATCTAGACCTACTTTTTCGTCTATAATTTGCAGGGTCTCTAGTCTGATTCCGAGGCCCTTAATTCATTTTGAGTTGAGTTTTGTGCATGGTGAGAGATATGGGTTTAGTTTCATTCTGTTGCATATGGATTTCCAATTCTCCCAGCACCATTTGTTGAAGAGGCTATCTTTTCTCCATTGCATATTTTTGGCCCCTTTGTCTAGTATAAGAAAATTGTATTTATTTGGGTTTGTGTCTGTGTCCTCTTTTCTGTACCATTGATCTACCTTTCTATTTTGGTAACAATACCATGCTGTTTTTGTTACTATTGCTTTGTAGTAGAGTTGAAGATTTGGTATTGCGATACCCCTGTTTCACTCTTCCTGCTAAGGATTGCTTTAGCTATTCTGGGTTTCTTATTCTTCCAGATGAATTTCATAATTGCTTGCTCTATTTCTGTAAGGTACATTATTGGGATTTTAATTGGAATTGCACTGAATTTGTATAGTACTTTTGGTAGTATGGCCATTTTGACAATATTAATTCTGCCTATCCAAGAACATGGGAGATCTTTCCATCTTCTAAGGTGTTCTTTAATTTCTTTCTTTAGTGTTGTATAGTTCTCATTGTAGAGGTCTTTCACCTCTTTTGTGAGATTGATTCTCAAGTACTTTATTTTTTTCAATGCTATTGTGAATGGGGTAGTTTTCCTAATTATTCTTTCCAAAGGTTCATCAATTATGTATAAAAATGCATTAGATTTATGTGCATTGATCTTATATCCTGCTACTTTACTGAATTCACTTATGAGGTCTAAAAGTGTTCTAGTGGAATTTCCTGGTTTCTCTAAGTATATAATCATATCATCAGCAAATAGGGACAGTTTGAGTTCTTCTTTTCCTATTCGTATTCCTTTAATTTCTTTGGTCTGTCTAATTGCTCTGGCTAGAGTTTCAAGGACAATAGTGAATAGAAGTGGTGAAAGAGGGCATCCCTGACTTGTTCCAGTTTTTAGAGGGAATGCTTTCAGTTTTTCACCATTTAGAATGATATTAGCCATGGGCTTAGCATAAATGGCCTTTACAATGTTAAGGAATGTTCCCACTATCCCTATTTTTTCTAGTGTTTTGAGCATGAAGGGGTGCTGTATTTTATTAAATGTTTTTTCTGCATCTATTGAAATAATCATGTGATTCTTGACTTTAAGTTTATTGATATGGTGAATTACATTTATTGATTTCCTGATGTTGAACCAACCTTGCATCCCTGGGATGAAACCCACTTGATCATGGTGCACTATCTTTTTAATATGTTTTTGTATGCAATTTGCTAAAATTTTGTTGAGAATTTTTGCATCGATGTTCATTAAGGATATTGGTCTGAAATTTTCTTTCCTCGATGTGTCTCTGTCTGGTTTAGGTATCAGAGTGATATTGGCTTCATAGAATGAGTTTGGGAGGGTTCCCTCCTCTTCTATTTTATGGAATACTTTGAGAAGTATTGGAGTGAGCTCTTCTTTAAAGGTTTTGTAGAACTTGGCTGAGAACCCATCTGGTCCCGCACTTTTCTTTGTTGGTAGGCTTTTGATGACCTCTTCTATTTCACTACTTGAAATTGGTCTATTTAAGTTGTGTACGTCCTCCTCGTTCAGTTTAGGCAATTCATATGTCTCTACAAACCTGTTGATGTCTTCAAATTTTTCTATTTTGTTGGAGTATAGATTTTCAAAAGAGCTTCTAATTATGTTTTGTATTTCAATCGTGTCTGTTGTGATTTTTTTTGTTCATTCTGAATTTTAGTGATTTGGATTTTCTCTCATCTTCTCTTTGTTAGTGTGGCTAACGGTTTATCAGTTTTGTATATTTTTCCAAAGAACCAACTATTTATTTTGTCAATTTTTTGTATTGTTTCTTTTGTTTCAATTTTGTTGATTTCAGCTCTGAGTTTAACTATTTCCTGTCTTCTACTACTTTTGGTGCTGTTCTGTTCTTCTTTTTCTTTGAGCTATAGTGTTAGGTCTTTTATTTGTTGAGTTTTACTTCTTTTATTAAATGTCTCCATGAAATAAACTTCCCTCTAAATACTGCTTTCATAGTGTCCCAGAGATTTTGATATGATGTTTCTTTGTTCTTGTTTACCTCTAAGAATTTTTTAATTTCCTTCCTAATATCTTCTGTTATCCATTCATCATATAATAGCATATTGTTTAATCTCCAGGTGGTGGAATAGTTTCTGTTTTTTACTCTTTCATTTATTTCTAACTTCAATCCATTATGATCTGATAGAATACAAGGTAGTGTCTCTATCTTCTTGTATTTGCTAACATTAGCTTTGTGGCATAATATATGGTCTATTTTAGAGAAGGATCCTTGTTGTTGCTGAGAAGAAAGTGTATTCACTCTTGGTTAGATGGTATATTCTATAAATGTCCATTAAGTCTAAATTGTTGATTGTGTTATTGAGATCTATGGTTTCTTTGTTCAATTTTTCTTTGGAAGATCTGTCCAGTGGTGAGAGAGGTGTGTTAAAATCACCTAGTATTATTGTGTTGTGGTCTATTTGGTTTCTGCAATTGAGAAGGATTTGTTTGACATACATGGATGAGCCACTGTTTGGGACATAGATGTTTATGATTGTTATATCTTGCTGATTTATGCTTCCCTTAAGCAGTATGAAATGTCATTCTTTATCCCTTCTGACTAACTCCACATTATCTGAAATGAGGATGGATACTCCAGCTTTTTTGCTGAGTCCATGTGCATGGTATGTTTTTTCCCATCCTTTCACCTTAAGTCTATTAGTATCTTTTTCTATGAGGTGAGTCTCTTGCAGGCAACATATTGTTGGATGTTTCTTTTTAATCCAATCTGCTAGTCTATGTCTTTTGATTGATGAATTCAGGCCATTAACATTCAGGGTTATTATTGAGATATGATTTGGTTTCCCGGTCATTTGGTTCATTTTTAAAATTTTATTTATTTATTTATTTATTTATTTTATTTGACATGACTTGGTTCCTCCTTTATTTGACAATTCCTTTAGGATAATTCCTCCCTTTGCTGATTTGCTTCTTTGTGTTTCATCTCTTCCTCATGGAATATTTTGCTGAGAATGTTCTGTAATGCTGGCTTTCTTTTTGTAAATTCTTTTTGCTCTTGTTTATCATGGAAGGATTTTACTTCATTGTCAAATTTAAAGGTAAGTTTTGCTGGGTATAAGATTCTTGGTTGGCATCCATTTTCTTTCAGAGCTTGAAAAATGTTGTTCCAGGCCCTTCTAGCTTTTAGGGTCTGGATTGAAAAATCTGCTGATATCCGTATTGGTTTCCCCCTGAATGTAATTTGGTTCTTTTCTCTCACAGCCTTTGAAATTCTGTCTTTATTTTGTATGTTAGGTATTTTCATTATAATGTGCCTTGGTGTGGCTCTGTTGTAATTTTGTGTATTTGGAGTCCTATAAGTCTCTTGAACTTGATTTTCCATTTCATTCTTCAGATTTGGGAAATTTTCTGATATTATTTCATTAAACGATTGTTCATTCCTTTGGTTTGTTTCTCTAAGCCTTCCTCAATCCCAATAGTTCTCAAATTTGGCCTTTTCATGGTATCCCATAGTTCTTGTAGATTCTGTTCATGATTTCTTACCATCTTCTCTGTTTCTTCAACTTTGTTTTCAAGGTTACATATTTTGTCTTCAATGTCTGAGGTTCTGTCTTCCAGGTGTTCTATCCTACTGGATATGCTTTCTATGGAGTTCTTAATTTGGTTTATTGTTTACTTCATTTCAAGGATTTCTCTTTGGTTTTTTTTTTTTTTTTCTTTCAATATCTCTAACTCTTTATTGAAATGTTCTTTCGGTTCCTGTATTTGCTCTTTTAAGTGTCAATTGTTGTGATCATTCAATGCCTGCATTTGCTCTTTCATCTCATCATTCAGTGCCTGCATTTGCTCTTTCATCTCATCGTTTGCTTCCCTGATCATTTTAATTATGTACATTCTGAACTCCTTTTCTGTCATTTCTTCTGCCATGCTGTCATTGGGTTTTATTGATGTAACATCTAGATTTGTTTGGGGCATTTTCTTACCTTGTTTTCTCATACTGTTCAGGTATCAGTGGACCGCTGAGATATTTCAGATTATCTCTATTGACTGATAATGTCCCTGAAGATTTCTAGTATATCCCCTCTTAGCCTTCAGTAGCCTGAAGTCTTGGAGGAAGTTGATAATGCGGTGCTCCACAAGGAAGCTGCCTCTCTAGGGGTGGTGGCCTTCAGGTGGGGTATATCCCCTGCTAGTGGGCAGAGGTGCCTCCTCTTGTTGACCAATGATCATCCAAAGGGGAACTTGGCTGCAGGCTGAGGCAAGGCCTGTTTGGACCTGTGTCTCTGGTTTTACCATCCTTGTGGGAAAACCTCACCCAGCAGGGAAGACTCACCCGATGGGTAGGTCTTGCTTGTCAGTTCCCCTCCTAGAGGTTCCCCTCAATCTACAGCTACCGCCTGGGCTGGGCTGCCTTCCTCTGCAATGTTCCCAGGGGCCTGGACCTACCTCCTGGGCCTGGGAGCCTCACCCTTTGCAGACGAGTCTTCTTAGGCTGCCCCTCCTCAGAGAATCTGCCCACAGTCCTGGAACCTTTGCTCCGCCCCTAAGTGTGTCTCTGTGCAGCTCTTCCACCATGAAGCCTCCTAGGTCCTGGAACCCTGCTCTGCACCTAATCACCTGGCTATGCGGCCCCTCCTCTGAGCAGCCACCTGGAGCCCCGTACAATCGCTCTGAGTCCCAGAGACCCACCGCACATCTCTTCCTCTAGACAGCCGCCCGGTGTTCTGGTGTGGTCACTAGGAGTCCAAGCAACTCACTGTGTGCCTCCTCCTCCCGCCAACTGCCCGTAGCCCTGGGCAGTCACTCTGAGTCACTCTGAGTCACTCTGAGTCACTCTGCGTCCACGTAACCCGCTGCATGCCTCCTCCAGGCTGCTGCCTGGAGATCTGGTGTGGCCACACAAGACCAAGCGACCCACCGCGCTCCTCCTCCAGGCAGCCCCCAGGTGTTCAGGAGTGGTCACTTTGAGTCCAAACAACTCACCACTCACCTCCTCCTCTGAGCAGCCACCTGGAGCTCCAATGCAGTCACTGCGAGTCCAAGCGACCTGCTGTGCTCCTCCTCCTCCTTCTCCTCCTCCTCCTTGGGGCAGGCACAGGTGTTCAGGAATGGTCGCTTTGAGTCCAGACAGCTCACCATGCAGCTCCTCCTCTGGCAACCACCCGTAGCTCTGGTGCGGTTGCTCCCAGTCCAAGCACCTTACAGTGCTCCTCCTCCTCCTCCTCCTCCAGTCAGGCCCCAGTGTTCAGGGGTGGTGGCTCTGAGTCCAAACAGCTCTCCTCACAGCCCCTCCTCTGGGCTGCTGCCCAGAGCCCCAGTGGTTGCTCCAATTCCCAGCACTGTTTTGAGCAGCCTCTTCTCTGATGCTCCCAGTTGTCCGAGTTCACTGCTCCAGTGGGGGGACAGCTGTCTCACCAGGCAGCTCTACTTCACAAAGTTCCCTGCGTTCCAGGACTACTGCCCCATCCGGGTCGCCTCCCCAGCGGGAGAGACTCACCCAGCTGCTTTGAGTTGGTCCCAAGTCTCTCACTATCTCCTCTTTTGAATCCTGAGTCCTGGAGCAACATGAAATGCAGCCACCCTCTAGTCTGCCATCTTGAAAACCCCCAACATTTTTAATGTAAAGTCTATTTATGAATAATTATCCACATACTTATCACAGTGCCAGTTATTACATAATATGAAATGTTTCAAATAAAAAGTTCAAATATTTTGAGAGAAATATCATAGTTAGAATGAGGAGGAATTATTATTGTGACAGTTTTCTTAATTCCAACTAATTGACTATTTAATGACCAGTGCTAACTTTTCTATCCCCTATCTATGGGTGCCCAATACCTGGTCTATGCAAACTAGAGAAAAAGAGGTACTGCCTTTATCTCTTCTGCCTGACTTAAGAGTCACTTCCTTTTGCTTCTTGGTTGAAGGGAATATTTGGCTAATAAATAACTGGAAAAAATTGGCAAATTGTTAATCTAGATAAAAATGAAAAAATCCTGTTTTCTGTGTGTATATGTGTGTGTGTGTGTGTGTGTGTGTGTGTGCTTGTGTATTATGTTGTGTCTACATGGCAACAAATTGGATCATAAATAAATGAGCACTCATGATTTTAAAACACCTATCCAAATGCTTCCTAATTCATGTGACTTAAATAAACCTTTTACAAAATTCAATTTAAATTGATTTAGAAATGATAATAAGAGTAGAGTTTTCTTTAAAATAATCACACATTTTTCTAGGTGATTAGCCAATCAAGAGTGTATTTTCTATAATGTTTAAAATACAATGTCCATTGCTTTTAGGATTTTTCTTTGACAGAGAAAGATGGTTTAAAAGTTAACTATGCTTACATGATATCATGGATTTTATGTGTAACAAAATTTGCTGTTACAAAGTCTTTGATATAAATGGGATATATAAATGTATTAGAGAATATATCTGAAAAGTTTGCAAAGGTAAAGTGTTAAAATATCAGCAGCTAAATATAAATTCAAATACTCTGACTTCTTAAACTCTATAATTTGGGTTTATTAATAAGTGGTTTTATAAATTGTTGACATATATAGAAAAATTATTCAAGATATCTTGGTTTCTACTTCTTCACTATAAGAAAGTTTACTGTAAGTTAAAATTCTAATTAATACATGCAATTCTATTTAAAAATACAAAAAAATAAGTTGTGCATTGATGTGGAAATTCTGTAAAAGGAAAACTTTGTCATCTTATTAAAAAGTAGTAATTTTTCTAAGTCCATAATTGTTGTAAGGATGTTTCAGAATATAAGTTTACCCATAACATACTGGAGTCATGTTTCCCTTCTAGCCCTGGAAACTTCTGATGTCTGGCTTGCCCCACTTCCACCCACATCTAATAGCACCCCAAGTGACTCTGCCCTTCTTTATACCCCAGGCTCTTCAGTCAATCTCACTTGTACACCTACTATCCCTTCCCAACTGGCTGCTCAAAAACTCCTGTAGAACTCCATCTGAATGGAATGGAAGGGGTCTTGCAGAGTTGCTCATAGGTCTCATACACTGATTAGGTCGAGGGGACAAATTAACTTGAGGTCTGGTCTTATCAGCAACCCATATCACCAATGAATGACTTGAATCACTTTGCTCATCTGAGTCAGTCTCACCATTTAAACAGTACAACTAATGATAATACTTTATTAGCATAAAGGTGAGCACAATTTGATTGCTATCTGTGTGTCAGGCAGAGTATGGAATTAGAGGAGATACAGGTGAGCAAATAATAAGGTCCCTGCCCTGCTTGTGGAGTAGTCTAGCCTGTATTAAAAGTGTTTGTGTTTGCACAGGACCTGCACTTTGCTTTTCTGTAGCCCTGTAGCATTTAGCTTCTTCCTAAGACTTCCAGCAGAGGATGGCATGGCTTCTTGGCAAAAAGTATCATCTGTATTGTCCTAACCAGCTAGTCCAGGGCTTCTCAGAATGAGGCACGATGTGTTTCTGACCATGACCTTCTTTCTTAATGTTGGGTCTCAGAAGGAGAGACCTCTAAACAGTCTCTGTGTAACTACTGTTTATTCTGTAAGACTGACTCAATTCAGAGGAGATAGGACAGCAGTTGTGTATATACACTACAAGTTGCAGAAACAAATATGGGTTCTTTAAACAAAAACAATATGTTAGAGGACAGTGGAGGGATAACAGGAAACTGAGGGTAATTTCAGAAAGGAGGTGCTTGGCTGTGCCAGGTGATCTCAAAGTCCCAAACGCCTGCATCAATCTCCATAAATGCTGCTGGTCATGACAAAACTCAGTGTTTCTGCTGTCCCCTTATCAGAGTTCAGGTTCTAAATTTCTAGAGAAATTTTCTGAGGGACTGGGTGTAAGCATTGGGAAATTCTTCCCATTCAACTAGGAATTGAAGGATGAGTAAAAATTTTCTAAATGGCAAAAGAAAGGACATTCTAGGTAAGAACAATATGTTAAGTCCCTACAGAGAAACTGGGGGGACTTCTCAGAATCTTAGTCACACTATGCCAGGTGCTTTCTTTGTAATGTCATTCAATACTAAAATCCCTTCAAAAACAGTGCTAATATTTCGGAAAACAAATTCCATTGTATTCTAAAAGTTCCAAAGGCTCTTATAAAGAATTCAATGTATATAGCAGAATACTGGAAAACTGGTCAGGGGATGGGAACCACAAAAAGCCAGTAGCCCAGGTGCCAGATTAAAGGTGACATCATTACAGTTGACTTTCAATTCACATAGATGTGAGGAATGGAAAAGGGTGGGGGACAGAAAAATTTGATTAAATGAGATAACATGTGTATGATAATTTTACTTATTGTTTTAGTTGTTGAAGGACCTTTATTTATATTTTATATTTGGTGCTGAGAATCAAACCCAGTACAAAACACCTGCTAGGTAAGCATGCTGCAACTAAGCCACAACCACATAACTATGGTAATTTTTAAATAGAGTGATTTCACAAATTCAGATGAAAGAGAAATAGCTGCTAACTTGATATATTTCTTTTGTGACAAAAACTACTTATGATACAGGATCACCTTGATGGTGTCATTAAATTTTTGATATAAAAATACACTTTAATATAAGCATTTTCAAAAGACTGGCCTCAATGTTGCAATCTTTCTGCCTCAGCACCCTGAGCCCCTTGCTATTTTTGCCACCTGGCTATTTTAATTTTTATTGCTTTAGGTGCTGGGGATGAAATCCAGAGCCACACACATGATAAGCACTTGTTCTGTCACTGAGCTGCACATCCAGTCCCAAACCTGACATTTTGAAGTACTAGCAACAGATAATTTTTTTTAAATGTAAGTGCTCCATGGAACAATTGAATGTGTTCTGGAGTTAGGCCAGAGCAACAAGCTCTGCTGGGGTGTCTGTGCAGATGAAATGCTACAGGGTTTCAGGGGGCATGGTTGGATGGAAAGCAAGCAAGGATAGACCCAGGATTCTGATCTGTGTGAACCCTGATGGGTTGTTTTGGGAGGTCAGGCAGTAATGGTCAGGTTGAGACAATGTTCTGTAATGTGTGCAAAGGAAGTGTGGCTTAAGCACTGAACAACATCCCACTCCCATTTATTATTATGAGGAAGGGTCTAGCTAAATATTTCAGGACCTTGCTAAGTTACTGAGGATGATTTGAACTCCCAATAATCCTGCCTCAGCCTCCCAAACCATTATAATTGCAGGCATGCACCAGTGTGCCAAGCCTAAAGCAAATTTAAAGTTATTTTACCATGCAAATGTGGATTTACTTAAACTTATACTATAAAAATATACATATAATATTTTGAGTAATGTGAAAGAAATTTAAAATAATGGGCATATGCCATTTATATGTACAGAAATACCACAAAATAAGAGCACTGTATTTTAGTGATTTATTGTGACTGATAAAGCTTGGACACTTATGGACATTTGATTTATATATTTCCTCTTATATCTTTTGTCTGGATTTATCATGGGAGACAACCCCAAAACACAGAATGAGTGAATGAAGAAATTGAGTCAGGTTATATGTACTCCTCAGGCTATAAAGACAATGTAGGCCAAATAGGATACAAAGGTCATAGAGGCTACGGATGTCAATCAGGCAACTCAAAACATAGAGATTTGCAAAGAAATAGAGGCTTCCAATGTCATAGATAATATTCAGGCCCCAGAAACTACGCACACCATGAAGGTTGTTCAAGTTATAAGGGGCTATGCAGATATGGCATAAAGGGTATTTAGGCCATGAAAACTACTCAGGCCAGTAAGGCTACACAGATCATAGATGTTAAGTAGGTCACAGAAGTAGTTAGCTC
>NW_027632446.1:0-508 GCF_902686455.1 Sciurus vulgaris
TGAATAACTTTGGCTTGAAGTCCACATTATCGGAAATGAGGATGGATACTCCAGCTTTTTTGCTGAGTCCATGTGCATGGTATGTTTTTCCCCATCCTTTCACCTGGAGTCTATGGGTATCTTTTTCTATGAGGTGAGTCTCTTGTAGGCAACATATTGTTGGATCTTTCTTTTTAATCCAGTCTGCCAGTCTATGTCTTTTGATTGATGAATTCAGGCCATTAACATTCAGGGTTATTATAGAGAAATGATTTGGTTTCCAGGTCATGTGGTTCATTTTTTAAATTTTATTTATTTATTTGTTTGACACAACTTGTTTCCTCCTTTATTTGACAATTCCTTTAGGATAATTCCTCCCTTTGCTGATTTGCTTCTTTGTTTTTCATCTCTTCCTCATGGAATATTTTGCTGAGAATGTTCTGTAATGCTGGCTTTCTTTTTGTAAATTCTTTTAGCTTTTGCTTATCATGGAAGGATTTTATTTCATCGTCAAATTTGAAGGTAAGTT
>NW_027632446.1:608-146015 GCF_902686455.1 Sciurus vulgaris
ACCAAAACTTTGTTGCATAAATGTATGAAATTTCATTTTATATATTAAAATAAGTTTGAAGTTGAAAAAGAAAGCATAAAATATCCAAATGGGATTGTTTCCACTTGATATTTTAATGACAGACATAAATACCATAAAATTGTAACTCAAATTCACTAGTAAATATTTCCTTTAAGTAGTCAACCTCATTGCCTTTCAAAAGTTTCTCTAATCCTATTGGTTCTGGAATAACTAGAGAAATTGGTACATTTTCAGAAAACTGTTCCATCACAGAACTGTTGAATCAGATTCTTCATTTCAGTAAATCTCTGGTTCATGGTTGTGCAGTTATATCTGAGGATCCCCTATATTAATTACCATAACTTTCTCATCTGAGAGATATGTACAAATTAGTTCATGATAAATAAAATTACAAAATCTATATTCTTGTGTTGATGCCTCAGTTTTATATTTTATTTCATAAAAGTGAAATTATTATCCTTCTTTTGGACTTATGTCTATTTTTCTTCAGAGGTATATAAGAGTATCACTGTGTATAGAAGTATATTAATAAATAATTAAAGTTATCACCTCCATAGGAGTCTACTCTCATTAAATTAAAACATCTGTTAATGATCAAGTATTCAGTGTACTATTTATTTACCTATTATTTCAGGATCTGTTGACATTCAGAGATGTGGCCATTGATTTCACTGAAGAGGAGTGGGAATACCTTCAGCCAGCTCAACAAAACTTATATAGAGATGTGATGTTTGAGAATTACAGAAACTTGGTCTTCCTGAGTAAGCATAACTTCCCTTCATACTTTTTAATTAATTATAATTATTTAATTTTCTTCCCTTGCAGAATAACTTCTGGGAACTTCTCTACAAGAATGTGTTTCATATTTGTGCTTTCATGAAATAAAAGAACATATTTTGGTACAGATAAAATGTTAAAGACATTCCTTTTCATCTTTAATCTCTCCCTTTCTTGGTAGGTTATATATCTTTTGCTTTAGAAAAGTGGTACTGAGAATAATTCAGTGATATAAAATATTGTGTCCTGACATAGCAGAAGGCACAGTTTAGAGTTCCAAAGGTCAAGGAGGAATTCAAACTTCAAAATGTTGATGTAGAAGTTATCAGACAGAAAAGATTTTTCAAAAGTTTAGATTGATTTCTCCTGTTGTCATTGAACATATACTGTCCTTTGTTTATCAAGTTTTCAATTTTTTTCAAATCTTCTATTTCTCTTTAGTGATGTCCCAGTTCATTTAAATTAATCAACCAAACTCCTCTTTGCCAGTGTGTGTCAGCATGATCTAAAAGATCTTCTGTTATTTGTGGGTCTCCACGTGGTATATGCACATTTTTGGAGAATTCTAGGTCAAACAATTGCAAAAAATTAATATCCTAAATCCGTTCAACATTATTTATATATTTATTTATTAAAATTACTTTATACATGCCCTTTGTAAATACTTGTAAAGGATTTTCTGTGAAGAGAAAGTAAAGATTTACAATAAATACTTTTTGTTGGTACATAGGGATAGTTGAAATTTGTGGTTATATGAAACTGTAAATAATATATCTATGGTTATATATAAATTGTTGGTTAAATTTTCCTTTCCCTTTTTCTGTCATTTTATGGGGTAGATTTCATGGTGTCAAACAAGTTTTCTCTCTTCACATATTACTGTTTTATTTTTTGCTATATTTTATGAATATATGGCAATTTCTATTACTTCAGAAGTTAATACAATATTGAAATTAATATATGCATGATTTTTGTTTCTATTGACAAAAATTATATGTGCTTTACCTTGTCTCTATAAATAATAGACCATTCTAATTGAGTGTTATATTTTATTTATATTGTTTTTTGTCCTGTCTATATACATAGTAATGAATATTTTCCATCATTAATGTAATAGTGATAGAATCCAGGGGTACTCTATTAATGGGCTACACCCCAACCCCTTTCTATCAAATAAAGTTATTGAGGATGGCCTTGAGATTATAAATTTCCTGCCTCAGAACTACACTAATAATTCTGGATTATATGCAGATTTTATGCATGCCCTTTATCTATATATTTATGAATTTGTTCTTATTTACAGGATAAAGACCATAGCATTTTAAATTTAACTTTCAAACCTTTTACTATTGTTTTTATTTTTATGTGGTTCTGAAATTCTATTTGTGATCAAAACCACAAAACCGTGCTTGATCTCCCCAATATATCACATATACTGTTCAGCAATGTTAATTCAAGTTGTGATGTAATATATCTGTAGAAGGTTTACATCCCAAAAGTCAATAAATCAATTTCCATGTAAACAAGCACTCATTTCTGTCTTCTTTCATCAATAATGTCCTTTTCATTTCTGATCAGAAGTATTTTTTCTTTGTTTTTTGGTGTCTTATTTAAGTATAGCTCTGCTATATTTTTCTTTGTGGTAGTGACATATTTCAGTTATCAAAATGTACTGAGGATTTATCCTGATTACAGATTTTGCAAAAATGTATTACTTTTAACTTGAAAAATATTATGCAGTTTCTATATTCCAAATTTCTCCATTCACTCATTTCAAGGGATATTGCTTCCCCATGGCAGCTCTGTTGAACAATATTATAACAAACATTGGTGTTCAACTATCTTATCTGGTATATGTTCAAGAATTTATTAAAGTCAAAATTCACTATGTCCTTCTGTCTTAATTGATGTCACTATTGCCAATTGAATATTGTAGTGTTTAATGTTTTTAAATTATGAAACAACTTTCTCCCAATTTTGTTTCTATTTTGAATATTTTTGATATATCATAATACTTTGAGATTCCATAAAATTTCAAATATCAGTTGTTTTCTTTTCTCTGCAAAATATAACAGAGATTTACATGGTGTCTCCAGGTAACTTTGAGGAGTACAAAGGTCTTTTAATTTAATCTTTCCATTCTGGAAAATGATCATATTCAACCTTCTGCAATCAATTGCCACATGTGTGTGGATTTTTGAATATCCTTTCCACGTTTTGATTTTTAACTTTATTCTATTGATCAAAAATAATTTTAATATTTACATACCTATTAACCTTTAGTCTTTTCCTTTCCTGCTGGTTTATTGAATTAAATATTTCATATACTATTGAGAACAATTAGCATAAAAGTCATATATGTTTAAATTATTTTCATAGTCTTCTGTTTTTAATTACCATTCTGTTTGACTTCCTTTACAGCAAGTATGGATTGATGTATCCTAGTATTAAAGTGTTGCTTTCCATTTCTTTATTTAATTTGTTAACCTTAACTTTTAATTTCTTGGAAGTACAATGTGAGTTGAAACTATATTTACTTTTATTACAGTATTCTATAAAAACCTCTTTTTTATCTTCATAAAATATTCTACTTTGCCTCTTTCAAAGCTTTTTGTTAAAATTTTATCTCATGTAACTTCTTGCATTAAATTTTGTATATCATAATTTGGCCAAGCAAACTTTCTTTTGGTCAAATTTTTATGTAATGCTCTTCTTATCTTTTGCTTTCATTCTACATGTTTCCTTAGATATAGAGTTCCAAGTAGATTGAATATATTTTTATTTCTTTTAGATTTATTATTTTCCTTTATTAATTTTAATTTCTTCTTTTTATACATGAAGTATTAAGTTATACTTGAAGTATAACTTCCCATGTTTGGGGTTGTCTGCAATGTGAAGTTACACTGCCTATGTATTCATATATGAGCATTAGAGAAGTTATGTCTGTTTCAGTCTGTTGCTTTTCTTAAACCCATCACCACTTCCTGTCTTTAATTCCACTTTATTTAATCCATTTAAACTTTATTCTACACTCCCCTAACTTATTGTGTTAGCCTCACATATCAGAGAGAACATACAGATTTATGAATTGATACATTACTACCTCTACTTTTTACATTCACCAGGATTTCTAAACATCTATACAGACCAGAGGTTTCAAATAAAAACTCAATTTTCCACTGTGTACATTCAGTATTGAAGGAAGTACAAACATTTAACAATAGTTCTAATTTAAAGATGTCTTTAAAATATGAGTATTCTTGTCCTTCAGCAACCCAGTCTGATATAATGCTCCAATTTTGAGAAGAAAATCCTTCATTAAAACTTTAACAAAACATACAAAATTTTGTTTACTGATTCTACTTTTGTCATCAATGGCAACATCTTTAGCATCTAAAAAAGGTGCATGTAGATAAGAACTCATTCATCCCTAATATATTCTACATAAAGTGCAATATAAAACAAAGCCCACACACGTATTAACAATAGTTACTTTTGCATCATTGTAAGCACACTGACATGGTGCTCCAGAGAACCAGCATACAATGCTTATTACTCAACAGGGATTTTGGTTATTACCCTCCACAAAACATTACATAGAATTTTTAAAATTAACTTATAAAATGTTTTATATTTTATTGCTTCTACTTTTAATTTAGTTTATCTAAAATGTTGATAATTCTAAAAAAAAATTCAGCATTTTCAAATATATATACAGGAATGAGTAGTAAAATGCACACACCAAGAAATGAGAAATGGTTATAATATAAAAAATGTCTTTTACACATAACCAGTCTTGCCCAGGATCCTCCCTACTCATGCTCAAATTTTCTTCATGTCCTCTTACCTCTGAATAAATGTGGACAATGTCACTGCTAGAGGTGGTCTAACAACTCCTTTCAAAATCATTTCCAGAGGATATGTCTGACTTTTTAAACCAAATAGGTATTTACATATCCTTATATTCTAACTGCAATATATATAAGTAACCTCTTTAAAATTTAGAATGTGCAGATATAGCACAAGTTTTAATAGGTTGCAGGACAAGATGAGAAAAACTTTTTCATAATATATATACAGGTCTTCTATAAATGCCCTGTAAATCTTCCTGAAGGGTATTGGACATTTCCAATAGCTCATATAGTTTCTTACCTTGCAGTTTCTTTCTTTGATAGAAAAAACCACAACTGTCCAAAGGTGTTCACTGTTCCACAAATCATGCTCCACAGCTTTGCTCACCTTCTGGGATGGATAAGATTTGTGTTTGCCTTCTCAGGACAAGGTGTCATCAAGTGGAACTTACACATAGTGGACACAGATGGCCCCAGTCTGTGCTGATTGGACAAACTTTATGTCATTAATTTGTCCCCCTTCTGGACTCAGCATTTTAAGTTGACCACAATTATTTTTGAAATACCAAGCCCCAACCACCCAATGGTGCCATTTTTTCAGTACTAGCTTTGGCTAGGATGGACAGTATTGGGCCAGGAGACTTGACACACAAGGATTCCTGGGTCTGGGATCAGAAAGGTTAATGCAACTATCAGGTCATGCAGGTAAATCTCTCAATCCTTCACAGCCTAGGTCAACCCTTGGGCAGTCACAGTGGGAATTCTGGGAATCTGCAGGGAAGAGACTGATCTTTCCCTGGGAACTGCATCTTACCCAGCAGCCTGGGGCTGGAGGATCACAAAAGGCTCCTAGAGTAGGCATGCTCCATTTCTGGTCACTCTTCCTCTGCCACAACTAATATGGCAGTTTCTTCTTTTAGATTTAATTTTGTTGGCCAAGTTGTTTATGATTTTTTTCATAATAATGCATTAGTAATCAAATACAATTTGAAAAGTGAAGAACTAATTACTCTTAGTTTGTAAGTTACTTTCTTTATTTCTTATAATTTTTTTTCTAATTTGCTCAATGTTTTAAATTATGATTCACTGTTTTTCATAGTGGCATACTTTGATTTATCTCACACTTCCCTTTCTATATTTTTATTGTCACTTTCCTTTATATATTATACAGGTTTTTAATTTTTCACAGTATCTCAATAAGTTGCTAAGACTGGCTTTGAACTGAAGGTCCTCCTTACTTATCCTCCCCTATGTTGCTAGTATTACAGATTTACACACAATTCCTGCCTCTCTCTATTTTTCTTAAGGATTTCTTCACGCAGAATTTATCATTATTTGTATTAGCATTTTTTCTCTGAATTTGACTCACAAAACTTCCTAGGAATCATTATTCAGCATGCTTTGAGTAACTTATAACTCACTCATCTAATGTTCCATTCCTAATATTTTGGTTCATTATTTTAATTTAGACCTGATTTCCTTTGTCTTTATGTGTTGTACTAGTTTTAATTGATTTTTACATTTTATAAAAACAGTCAACGGTAGATTATAGAGTCATTTTGGAAAGAGTATGGAAGATTTAAAATAAATTCAAAAAGTCAAGTACAGTTTCAAACTACATATTTGAAATCCCAGCTAATTGTGAGGCCATGCAAAAGGATTTCAAGTTTGAGGCAAGTCACAGAAATTTAGAAACAATGTGTCCCACACAGTTTTAAAATGCCTTTTGTTGTAGATCTGTGGTATAGCACCATTGGGCTTTATCTCAAATATCACATATGAAAAAAATAAAAGTAGAATGACTTCACAATCCAGAAATATCAGTCTAAATGTATATCCATAGGAAATTAAATTAGAATGTTGAAGACATATCCTCAGTATTGTGTTCAGTGCAAAGAGCATGGCTCTCAATATTCAAGTTATAAAATAAACCTATGTGCCCATCAATGACTGTGGGATTAAAAATGTGGTATTCATATGCTATTACTATTTTGCTATAAAATAAAATATATTGTCAGTTAAAGTGATATAGGATTAATATGCAGGACTTTGTTCTATGTGAAATGCAGTAGATACAAAAAGTCAGTTGCAGGAGCATCTGATCCACATGTGAAAGAAATTCAGAGTGTAATTGTGGTCACCAGGTACTGTGTTTTGTGATGGGTTTTTATATTGTTACTCAGAATCTACAGATCATTATTTCAATGGGAAAAATGTGATCAAGAGTTTTTCTGTAGCATATGGTGACTGTTACATAATATGGTCTTGAAAATTACTAATGGAACAAATGTAATATTTGTAAACACAAAACTGAAAATTATACAAAATAATACTTGTATTTCTAATATTACATGTGTTATTTCACTATTGTAATGTATAAATACATTACAATACAATGATATAATAAGTAAGTATGCAAAGTTGAATTTGTCAATAAAAAATCAGCAAATAATACAAATATAAAAATGCATTTTATTTGTCTTGATTTCCATGTGTTGTCTTTTTCCAAGTAATATTGACATAGGTTCTACAAGGCTTTTATTGCCTCTTCAAGTTTTTTTTTTTTTTTGCATAATCTTCTAGACATGTATATGTTTTTCTCATTTAATTTTTTCTGTTTTTCTTTAATATTCACTACCTTCATTAAATTTGTTGAATATCCATTGTTTTTGCACCCAAAAGCTACCTGTTACCTCCAGATCTCTGTATCTTGGGAGACAGAAAACAATTATCACACAGTCTTCAAAAAAGTCAGAAATGTTTGTGTAGTGTTTTTTATTTGGTTTATTTAACTGAGAGTGATGGTAGCTTGTAGATTTTTTTTCCCTTATTGCCCAGTACTATATTAGAAAAGAGGAAATACTATGGTAGTTAAAAGATAAATTTCTTTCCTCTACTATATTGCTATTTCTAGTAATATAGTTATCTTGGTACACTGCTTTTTACAATAATTTGGGTAACAGCATAATTGTGTACGTACATTTTTATGTAACATGTTTTTCTAGTAATGACGGCATTGGATTTACTAATCTGCTACACTTCTGATGTTCTGATATTGCTAACATTGCTATAATTTCTTGCAAATATAAATATAATTTATGCTTGCAAAATATATTTATCCAAGTCTTCTAAGTAATTTTTGTAAAATTTTCATTCATTTCAGCAATGACTTCTCAGGATACCCAAGAATTTTTACCAGACCACAGCATAAGACATGTATTTCAAAAAGTGATTAATGAAAAATATGGAAATTGTGACCTTGACAACTTACAACAGATGACAATATGGAAAACTATAAATGAAAGTGAACATCACAAATCATATTATCAGAAAGCAGACCTAATTCACTGGAAGAGAATTTATACTGGAGAGAAGCCCTACAATGGTATAGCACATGACAAAGGTTTTAATGCAAAATCACACCTCATTTGCCATCAGAGTGTTCATAAGCAAGAGAAACTCTACCAATGTAAACAATGTGGCAAAAATTTTAATCGGAGATCACACCTTACTCGACACCAGATAATTCATACTGGAGAGAAGCCCTACCAATGTAAAGAATATGGCAAAAGATTTAATCGGAGATCACACCTTACTCGATATCAGGGAACTCATACTGGAGAGAAGCCCTACAAATGTACAACATGCAACAAGCCATTTTATATAAAATCAGACCTTATTACTCATCAGAGAATTCATACTGGAGAGAAGCCCTACCAATGTAAAGAATGCAGCAAAAGTTTTAATTGGAGATCACACCTTATTAAACACCAAATAATTCATACCGGAGAGAAGCCCTACAAATGTAAAGAATGTGGCAAAAGTTTTAATCAGAGATCACTCCTTACTCGACACCAGAGAACTCATACTGGAGAGAAGCCTTACAAATGTACAACATGCAACAAGCCATTTTATAGAAAATCACACCTTATTACTCATCAGAGAATTCACACTGGCGAGAAGCCCCATAATTGTAAAGAATGTGGCAAAGCTTTTAATCAGAGGTCAAGCCTTACTCAACACCAGAGAACTCATACTGGAGAGAAGCCCTACAAATGTACAACATGCAACAAACCATTTTATAGAAAATCATACCTCATTACTCATGAGAGAATTCATACTGGAGACAATCCCCACCAATGTAAAGAATGCGACAAAAGTTTTAATTGGAGATCACACCTTATTAAACACCAGAGAATTCATACTGGAGAGAAGCCCTACACATGTAAAGAATGTGACAAAAGTTTTAATCAGAGATCACACCTTAATCAACACCAGAGAACTCATACTGGAGAGAAGCCCTACAAATGTAAAGAATGTGGTAAAGGTTTTAATCAGAGGTCAAGCCTTGCTCAACACGAGAGAATTCATAATGGAGAAAAGTCCTATGAATGTAAAGAATGTGGCAAAGCTTTTAATCAGAGGTCAAGCCTTGCTCAGCACCAGAGAATTCATACTGGAGAAAAGGCCTATGAATGTAAAGAATGTGGCAAAGCTTTTACTCAGAAGTCAAGACTTATTAACCACCAGAGAATTCATACTGGAGAAAAGCCCTACCTAATGTACAACTTGCAGCAAACCATTTTATAAAAAACTCGGACCTTATCTGCCATCAGAGAATTCATACTGGACAGAAGCCCTACCAATGTAAAGAAGGTGGCAAACCTTTTAATCAGAGATCACATTTTACTGGACACCAGAGAATTCATACGGGAGAGAAGTCATACAAATGTAAAGTGTGGCAAAGCCTTTAATGCACAATCAAGCCTTATTCAACACCATGGAATTCATAGTGGAGAGAAACCCTACAAATGTACAGAATATTACCAAGCTTTTATTTGAGCATCATACCTTATTCAACACCAGTAAATTAATACCAGTGAGAAGTCTTAAGAATGTGCAGACTGTTACATGTTTTTTTAATAAAAAAGGATGCCAAATCCACCACCAGAAAAATCATAGTGTAGAGAAGCTGTGCAAATGCAAAAATGTGACAAAACTTTTAATGGAAAAGTGTTCCTTTCTCATTAGCAGAGAAATCATACTGGAAAGAAGTCCTATAAATAAAAATAATGTGGCAAACAACTATTTGTTAAAAATTAGCTTTATTTGTTTCCAATTAGTTACATATGACAGTAGAAGGCATTCAGACAAATTGTACAGAAAAGGAGCATCAATTCTCCTTGCATGGGCTAAAAATGTTGCACACAATGGGAGTGTAATAGTGCATGCGTACAGGGTAAAAATATTCAAATCATTTCACTGTCCGTCCCCTCTTTACAGTGATGTATTTTTCCTCACTCCCTTATGCACAGTCACAGGACTTCATTCCCCCCACATTATGGATCAACATCTGACTATCAGAAAAAAACATTTGACCTTTTATGGTGGTTTTTGCTCATTTCACTTAACTGTGGTATTCTCTACCTCCATCTATTTAATAACAAATGCCATAATTTCAATTTTCTTTTTGTCTGAATAAGATTTCATTGTCTGCATATACTAAATTTTCTTTATCCATGCATCTGTTGAAGGGTATCTAGGTAAGCTATTGTAAACTGAGCTGCTATAAAAATTGATGTGGCTCAGTCAGTGTAGTATGCTGGTTTTAAGACTTTTGAGAGTAAAACCAGAGTGGGATAACTGGGTCAAATGATGGTTTCATTCAAAATTTTTTTAGAAATTTCAATAAAATTTCCAGAATGGTTAAATCAACTTGCAGTTCCATGAGCAATGTATGAGTGTCCTTTTCCCGTGCATCCTCGCCAAAACTTTTGTTGCTTTTATTCTTGATAATTCTCATTTTAATAGAAGTGAGATATAATTTTTGAATAGTTTTTTGTAAGATCTAATTTTTTTATTGTAAATAAATGGGATACATGTTGTTTCTCTGTTTGTACATGGAGTAAAGGCATACCATTTGTGTAATCAGACAGAATGAATCAAACATAATCTTTGAATAGTTTTGAGCTGTTATTTCTCTAATAGCTAGAGATGATGAAAATTTTTTTCATATGTTACCTGATCATTTGTATTTTTCTTCTGTGAATTGTTGGTTCAGTTCATTATCCATTTATTGATTGGGTTATTTGTTTCTTTGCTGTTAAGTTTTTGAGTTTTTTATATATCTGGTAGATTACTGCTTTATCTAAGGTTTATATGGAAAATATTTTCTCTCATTTTGTAGGTCCTCTGTTCATGTCATTAATTGTTTCCCTTACTGAGGCTTTTATTTTGAGTCCATCCAATTTATTGTTTCTTGATTCTTACAAGTATTTGTTAATGAGGTCAGTTTCTAAGCTGACACGGTCCAACATGTCAGCTTAGACATGGTCTGACTTGGTAGATTTGGTTCAACTTTTTCTTCTATTCAGTGCAGGGTCTCTGTTGAGGTGCCTACATCTTTAATAACCATTAAGTTGATTTTTCCACAGGGTTAGAAATAGATTTTTTGTTTCATTTTGCTATATATGAATTTCCATTTTTTCCAGCACCATTTATTTTAATAGGCTATCTTTTTTCAATGTGTGTTTTTGGTGCCTTTGTTTGGTATGAGATAACCCTATTTATTTGTTTTGTCTAGGTGTCTTATGTACCTAGTCTGTGTCTATTTTGGTGCCAATACCATGCCATTTTTGTTACCATTACTCTGTAAATCTGCATTGTGAGCCCTCCTGCTTTATTCTTCTTGGTAAGGATTGCCTTGATTATTCTGGATCTCTAGTTTTCTAAATGAATTTTATGATTGCTTTTTCTAATTCAGTGAAAAATGTCATTGGAATTTTAGTAGAAATTGCATTAAATCTGTAACAGTTTTGGCCCTTTTGACAATATTAATTCTGCCTATCCAAGTGCGTGAGAGGTCTTTTCATTTTCTATGGATTACCTCAATTTTCTTATTTAGCATTCCATATCTTCCCTTGTAGAGGTCTTTCCTCTTTTATTAAGTTTATTCTCAATATTTAATTTTTTGCATCTATTTTGAATGTTGATTTATCACTGATGTATAGAAATGTATTTATGTATAGTGATTATATATTCTGCTATTTTTTTCTGATTTTCCTTGTAAGGTCTAGAAGTTTTCTGATGGAGTTTTTGTGTCTTTTGAATGTAGAATCATGTCTTTGGCAAATAGTGATATACTGAATTTTTATTTCCTATTCATGTCTTTTTAATTTCTTTTATCTTTCCATTAACTCTGGCTCAAATTTTAAGGACTATGTCAAATAGAAGTGTTAAAAGAGAGCATTCATATCTTCTTCCAGTTTACATGGCTAAGGCTTCATTTTTTGTGTATCTAGAATGATGTTATCCTTTGCCTTAGCATGGATGACTTTCATTTTGTTGAGGTATGTTCCTACTATCCATAGATTTTCTAATGTTATAAACAGAAATGGATGCTGTATTTTGTCAAATGAATTCTCTCCGTGTATTGAGATGGCCACATAATTCTCTTCTTCACATCTATTGATGTGTGGAATTATTTTTATGGATATCCATATGTTGAAATTGTCTTGCAACTCTGGGATGAACCCCATTGAACTGTGGTCCACCATCTTTTTAATATATTATTAATTTATTTTCTCAAAGAACCAAGATTCTTTTTTCTCATTATTTTAAAATTATTTCCTTTGTTTCCTTTGTTATAATTTCATTGATTTCAAATCAAGTTTTAATTGTTCCCTGTCTTTTACTAGTTTTGGTGTTGATTTGCCCTTCTTTTTCTAGGACTTTGAGATATAAAGTTAGGATATCTTTTTGTTGGCCTTTAATTCTTTTAATGATGAACTCAATGCAATGAACTTTTCTTTTAGTACTTCCTTCATATTGTCCCAGATAATTTGACATGTTCTATAAGTGTTGTCACTTACCTCTAAGTACAATTTTATTTCCCCCTTATTTCTACTATTTTCCATTTGTCATTCAGCAGCATGTTACTTAGTCTCTACGTGTTGGACTACCTTTTATTTTTAATTTATAATGCATTTCTAGTTTCATTCTATTTATGGTCTGGTAGAATGCAAGGTAGTATTTCTTTTTTGTATTGGCTAATTGTGACTTTGAGGCATAATATATGGTTTGTTTTAGAAAAAAAATTATGTGCTGCTGAGAAGGATGAGAAGACAGTGTATTTGCTCAATGATGGATAAAATACTCTATATATATCAGTTAAGTCTAAATTATTGATTGTATTATTTAATACTATAGTTTCTTTACTTAGTTTTTTGTTTGGAAGATCTATCCAGTGGAGTTAAAGTTGTGTTAAAGTAAGCCAGTATTACTGTTTTGTAGTCTTTGATTCTTGAATTTGAGAAGTATTTGTTTGATGTAGGTAGATGCTCCAGTTTGGGGTCATATGTATTTACAATTGCTATGTCTTCTTGATATGTGATTTCCTTAGCAGTATGAATGTCCTTTTTCATCCCTTCTAACTTTGACTTGAGGTTCACTTTGTCTGATATGAGGATGGAAACACCAACTTGTTTATGAAGTTCATGTAAATGATTTTTTCCCCCAACACTTTGCCTTCAATCTGAGTATCTTTGAGTGCTGCATTGAAAAAAAACAGCTGAAATCCAAATTGGCTTTCTCCTACATGTAATTTGATTTCTTTCTCTCACAACTTTTAAAGTTTTATATTTATTCTGTATGTCAGCCATTCTCATGATGTACTTTGGTTATGTTCTATTGTAATTTTGTACAGTTGTGGTTCTGTAAGCCTGTTGTATTTGATTTCCCATACCATTCTTTAGATTTGGGAAATTTTCTATTAGGTCATTGAAAACATTGTGCATTCCTTAGGTTTTTGTCTCCATGCATTTGTCTATTCTGATAAATCTTAAAGTTGCTCTTTTTATGTTATCCCATATATCTTGGAAGTTCTGTTCATGGTTTATAGCATCTTGTCTGTGTGGTTGACTTTGTTTTCAAGAGTATATATTTTGTCTTCTTTGAGGTTCTGTGTTCCAAGTGGTCTAGGCAGTTGGTGATGTTTTCTATTGAATTCGTGATTTGGTTTACTGATTCCTTCATTTCATAATTTCCTACTTGGTATTTTTTCACAGTTTCTAATTCTTTTCTGAAGTGATCTTTCATTTCCTGTTTTTTTTTTTTTTTTTTTATTTCACTCCTTATATTAAACTTTACTTTACAGGGCATTTTGACTATATACATTCTTAACCCTTTTTCTGGCATTTCTTCTAATGTGTCAATTGGTTCAACATATATTGTGCAGCCTGCTGACTCAGTTACCTGTCCTGTGCTTTTCACAGAATCCCACTGTGCATACTGAAAGCCTCAGTGACCAAGATTATGATAAGAACTGCATACTTTCTTAGACATCAGGGGGTATGAGAAGTTCTGTCTCACAGGCAGTGTTAGATCAGGTCATAGGCACTGCCTGTCTGTACATGGATGAGTAAGTTTGTGGACTGCATTATTCACTGGTGCATTTGGATTGATTAAGGTCTTTAGTATCTTCTCTTGGTGTCTTCAGGTAGCTGATGCTGTGCTGCTACTGAAGGTGTGTGTCAAGTAAGGAAAAGTTTTTGTGCAAAATGAACAGTCATAGAAGAGTTGGTTCTTAGAATGACTTGGTTCCATTTTAGTTGACAATGTAATGTTTAATGACAACAGTTTAGTAATCTGTGTATGAATTTTTCTTTTGAATTAAAATGCCACTTTATTTTACATACACAGATCTAGTGACAATTAGGCATTTTTAAATAAATATTAGCCTATTATATATCTTCAGTCAGTTGCTCTTAATTACAAATAAATGCTTTAATTAAACTAAACTAGGATAATAAGAGGAGAGTTTTAATGAACAATAAATTCTGAAGTTGCCAATCCTGGAATTTGTTAATTGAATCATACCTTTGTTGTTCTGAACTCTTAAATTTGTGTCCACATAATGTTTTGAAATGGCAACAATCATAAGCAAGAGACTTTTTAAGTGCATATATCATGTACTATAAAATAATTATTCTTTATTGCTTTATTATCTGTCTATACCCATTGCATTCCTGGGTTATTTGCATTACTGTAATACCTGGAGGCAAAGAAATGACCCAGCAACTTAACCCCAGTGATTGTCCATGGTAAGCAGTGAATATTTGTCATATGAGTAGATAAGTATTTCTTGAATAAATAAATAAACATATGAGATAGCATATGGCTTCTAGAAAGGTGATGTTGGATAAAGTACACTGAAAAAAAATCTTTAATCTCAGTCCTGAAATAGTGGTTCTGTGAACTTGGTCAAGTCAGATAACTATCCTCAACAAAGCTGAGATAATGTGATACCTCAAATGAAGGCTGTAATAGCTGCCCTCCTATGTTCTTGGAGATATGACTGCAAGCATTTATTTTTTGAATAAAATCATAGGTGGGAAAACATACTTTAAAATAAACATCATGTAGTGAGATTATTGTTTTTATGCCCACTTCTGATTACACTCTAATTAGACATGAGTGTACAATATTCATTGTCACCTGCTCCTTATCTGTTTCAGAACTTTGTTGTTATGTGGTTTTTGCAAAATAAATTTTTATCCTTTGCTTAGTTCTGCCTAGCTCTGGAGAGTGTTATGAACTGTGCCCCATTCACCCTCCCCTGCCCTTCTTTCACAGTGACAATGTACTTGTGAGACTCAAACCATTCTAATATTGACTGGGTAATTAGAGATGCATCACAAGTGTGCATCTCATGTGCAATTCATTACCCAGTAAAATATGAGTGAGTTTTTACCACCTTATGTTTGTATTTTCAGCATCACATACAGGTCATTTCATCATTTGTTCATTCACTTATCACTCATTTAACAAGTAACTAATTATGCTCATGTAATCTATGAAACTTAACTCTTAAAGCTCCAAATTACCTTAAAGGCAAATGTGTTTTGATCCTAGCCAGGGACATGTTGTACCAGGGATTTGGGTAGACTTTGCAAGTTTATGTATTTGGATGTAGACCTAGGCATGACCCTTAAGCACAAGTTCTGATAATGCTTCAGGATGCTGTCACAACTAAGGAAGAGTCAAGGATCACTAGGATTCATTCTGCACTGGCACTTAGAATACTTCATCATGGTGATCTGGTCTTATCTCTTCGTATCCTAGGTGTTCAGGGAGAAATATTGGCCACCAAATTTATTCTCATACATAAAGAAGGTGAAGAGAGGCTGTTCTCTCATTGCTAGAAAAGGAATCCAAGATAAGAGCTATAATTAGAGCTCAAGGTGATGTGTGTCCTTTGCTAGGGCATTGGAACTCTTCATGGTCAGGTCTGCTAGAAGTTTATAGACTGGAAAGAAAAAAATAATTTGGTCATGGGCAGGGTCAAGTATGTTAAAGAGATAAAGATAGGCCACTCAGAGTTTAAGAAAACAGCTGATGTATTTGGAAGCTCATATACAGGATGGGTGCTCACTGAGGTAGAGCCCTTGGAAGTGGATGAGGCACATCACTGTCTCAGAGTGAAGGGAAGTGTGTTGGAGCTGAATGAATATGGAAAGAATCTGGGTTAGAGTGAGAAGAGTGACCTTGAGACCCAGTGGTTGGCCTTACTCATTTTCTGATTCTAGAAAATCCTAATTTAATATTTTGGGATTCCACTTGTTTCATGTGAAGTGAGTGCACAGCAGTCTTGTGACTGTCTAACATAAAAACATCTTTTTGATAGGAGCACTGATAAGGACTGGATGGGGCTGACATTTCCTTAGGACAATGGAATCTGGAAGTAGGGGTGGGAGACATGCAACCCATGCAAATAATGTGGAGTCATGTTTCTTAGCTGTCTGCATGATCACTCTCATCATTCATGGCATACTATGAAGGAAAATAGAGAAAGCCTTATCAAACAGATGCTGTGAATAACTGGATAGGGATAGAAAATGACCAGGTGATTTAAAGCCAAAGTATAATAGAAGTGGATCTTGGGATAAACCTGAGACCTTGAATGGTACCTTCTGGTCAATCTTCTGAATGCTTGTGACATGGTTCATCTCCATTTTCCTACAAGGGTGGCAATATGGCAAAGGATAATTTGTACCTGCTCTCTGGTGTTGTAATGCCATTTGCAGCCTGATTCCAGGACAAACTGCTAAGTTCTAGAAATTTTCTTTTCTGCTTTTCTGAACTTCAGGGATAGTGAGCTAGCCTGCTGACCTCATAGAACTTTTATATGTGTGTATAATTATCAAAAACTGGGACAGATAGGTGAGTTTTTGTGAATTACCAAATTTCATACATGTGAAATCATTTCTAATGTGGGCTCATACTTCACTGTAATCAGAGCTGACCAAAGCCTAGCTAGTTCTAATGGCTTCAGTGTTTGCTTCAAAGACCATTCACAGTGTGCACTTTTTATTCAGTCTGTAAGTCTCACCCCTTATGATAGACTCTGCAGATAAAAAAAACAATAAAAAGGCATCACTCTTTAGGGCATGTGGTCTAGTGAGTGTGGTTATAGCTGCCTCAGAGCAGTTCATCTCATGTACTCTTTTTTGTTGTTGTTTATAAGAGCTTTATTGAATTGTAATCCATCCACCATAAAATTTCTTTGTGAAGTGTCCAGTTCCAATTCTAGGGAATTAGCTTATCCACAGTGTTGTGCCCCTATATCAATGTCTATAATTTTTTTTCCTTTACTCTGAAGGAAAACCCTGTACCCATTTGTAGTCATTCCAATTTATAACTCTTCTCTAGCTCCAGAAACCATGAAACTTTGTTTCAATAATTTGTTCATTCTGAATATTTAATACAGAAGTAATATACAGTGCCTGGACTTTTGACTACATCTATGGCCTTACTCTTTAAGAATTTGAATAAATTTTGTATGCCCTGAGAACAGTTTAGTCATATCTTGATCTTGTGCAGAAACCAAGAATTATGGCACTCATAGAATTTTTGAATACCATCTTGTGATTAAATTTAAAGTAAAAATACTATTTCTTAATTGTTCATGGAAAAAGTCCCTGATTTAGCACAATTTTGTTATCTTACTATTCTTCTTAACGACTTTAGGAATATATAATAAGTAAACATTGAAAAGAGGTAATGATCAAAATAGTAGCTTAGAATGTGAACTTGAACATCAGAGTGCATGGGTTGAAATCCTGACTATGACACATAACAGCATGAGGCCTTGGGCACATGACAGCCTCTCAGGAAGAAATCTTCCATCCCTCTAAGGACATGAATCATGTTTTTGTCTGGTGTCTCCATACTGTATATGTTACCTTTATGTTATCAGATTGCTTCAGTATCACATGTTGGTGTTCAAATAAGCCTGTTTTACTTAATGATGGCCCCAAACATATGGAGAGCAATGAAAAGGAGGTATCAGAGCACAAAACTTGAAGGATGATTTAACTCCAGTACTCTGTGTCTATCTAGTAAAAATCACTGTAGGGGGTTTGGTAGTGTTCATGTCTTCAGATGTCCATTGAAGTTCTTGGAATATATCCCCTGGAGATCAGGGGGAGGACCTGCTCTATTATTATTTTTTTGAGTTCGTACAACAAAGGTAGGGGCAGTGGTGGAAATATTCTCTTGTTAGTTCAAGCAACTCTAAGAAAGCAAAGTTTTATTTTGTGTATTTGATTACCCTCAGGATCTGTAGGTGTAAAATTTATTGCCTTAATCCTTTTGTGAACAAGAGTCCAAATTCTTCACAATGGTATCTTGAAATTAAACTGATGAAGTAGTACTAAAATGAATGCTGTGAGATGAGTTGTAACTTAAGCAAGTTTTAAAGGTATTATCTGAGCCAGACTTGGTGGCACATATCTGTAATCCCAGTCACTCGGGGGACTGAGGCAGGGGAATCACAAGTTTACCAAAAATTCCTGGTATATTTCTTGTTTAGGAACTGGGAGTGAGAAGCACACCTTCTTGATTCTTTTCCTTGCCTGACACATTAACCTTGAAAGTAAAACCTATTTTTGTTGACAACTCCCATAGATATTGTTGGTACATATCAAGGCCCTGTTTTAGCAGACAAAAAAAGTACTGGTAATCCAGACTATCATTCTCGTACTCATCAGATAGGATGGTGTTGATGATGTCTGCTGAAGGAAGGGTCCTACACTCACTGACTCCATACACAGCAGCAACAAAAGTATTTTGTTCTCTATGTCCTCCACATGTGTCTCATGCTAATATGTTAAAGCTATGTAATCTACCTGCAAGTGTGTGTAACTACATGGATGCAAGTGTATGCATCAATTAGTACACACATTGATTTTACTTCAGATTTTGATAATTAGATGTGACAATTTAATTTGATAATTAAATAATTAGATTATGATGTTCCAATATTTTAAAACTAACTAGAGGGTTAAAAGTCTTTGACACTTGTGTGAGTCTCAAGTAAAATGATACTGATTTTAGAGTATGATTTGTAATGGAAATAAAATATTTCACATCTGAAAAATGAACTTCCATGTTTTTGTCTCCAAGTGTGGAAGTTTAGGTAGAGAATAGAGCTGAAACTTGTTTCATCCATACCATTCTTCGAATGATAGTTCCTTTAGTGTCTCTTCACTAATGATGGTTTTCATCTCCAACACCCTTCTATATTGAGTTCTCCAAAAATATTCTTTACTCTTCCATTTTTTAATATTCACCTTTGAATCTGTGTAGCACTCCTCTCTTCCAGACTGATGCATGTTCAAAATTTGTACTAAATCATTTGAACTTATCCTCTTCCTACCATCATCAGGCACTTTTTTCATCCATCAATTTTACTTATTTGGACCATCATTGTGTTAGTGTCTGTGACATTGTCCTATTGTCTGTATCCTACTGATGATAGTAAAAGTAACTTTGACATTGTCACAGAGGGCCTTTTACCAAACAAGCATTAGTTCTGTCAAGTGGTTGCATCCTTATGTGAAGACAGATTGACCTGATATTTCTGCCTCTAATAGTGAGTTGAAGGGCCCCTGGGAAACTCTTGTTAAGAGAATTTCTGACTCAAGCCTAGTTGGAAGGCAGCAGCAAAGAAGGTGGTGCCTGGCGGGTGGAGTGATCACAGAACATCTCTCCTAGTTTGCTACACACTTCCTGACCTCCATCCCACTTGCTTAGTGATTCACTCATTCTTCCTTCTCACAGCATCCACACACATCCACTTAGAAATCAAACTACCCAGATTCCATCTTTCTCGTCTTTGGCATTCCAGGAAAGAAGGGGTATCCCCCAACCACCCCATACGTGAGAAAACTTGCAAGATCCAGCACCTCAACTTGTCTGTGAATTTGCCCAGATATCTGCTGGATAGGATATTTTAAAAGAAAGGCCATAAGAGATAGAAGGAGTCAGAATGTAATGGATATAATGAGATTGTAAAGACTTGGGGTTCAGGTGTATATCATCTCAAAATTCCTTTTATAACAACAACATAATCACATAATGTTTCCATATGTGCCTGCCTCTGCTTGTGCCATGGACCACTGTGGATCACTGGGATAAGTGTCTGCTCAAGGTTCAGATACAACTGTTTTCCTCATTATGTAGGGTTAAATCATTCTCTCATGATATCCCCCAGACTGGGGCTCTTTGTGTGTGTGTGTGTGTGTGTGTGTGGTGCTGGGGATTGAACCCAGGGCCTTGTGCTTGTGAGGCACGCACTCTACCAACTGAGCTACATCCCCAGCCACAAGACTGGGGCTCTTGATATGCAGCTGAGGTTTCTTGAAATATTGTTCTCAAAATGTAATTAAAAATTTGTTAAAAATTGTTTGACTTTGACTTATCGTGGTTTTCCTGAAAATCATTTCACAGTGACAGACCAGGAGAGGATCCAGTCATATAATATTCAGAGCTTCTGCAGATAATGCTAAGACTCCAATTTCTTATCATTTTGTTCTATGTTAAATCAAGTGAATAAAACTTTGTTTAAAAAACCAGTTTGAAATGAAGCTCATTTCTAAGAATGATTTCAGGATGGACCTACTGCAGAAGTCAGCATTGTTTCCTCCATCAACTGGATTTCTAAATGTTGTTATTCCTGTAGATGAGACCACTCAAAAAATCTGATAAGTTCTATCATTCTCATGAACATGCTAATACGGTATTTAATCAGGAAGCCATTGAAGAAGAAATTTCTCACCATGTTATAATGGGATAAAATTCAAAATGTGAACAACAGTAGTCTTTTCAAGGTAGTACTCCACTTTGGCACACATGCAACCTCCATGCAAATGAAGGAGACTTCAAAAGCTTAGCGTTTGTCAAGTCAAAATCAATATCTCTAGGAAAATCAAGAGGTGAAGGCAACATAGAACTGATCTTGGTCCTCCATATTCTCAGTCTGCTGGGTTTTGCATTGGATAGGTTTTGTATTAGTAAGAATTGTGTATTTTGGGACTGGATTCATATTGGAACTTCTGCTGATATAATTCAGGAGGCCCAGGAGCTGTATAAAACCTGGTTTCCCTGTATCACTTGAAATACAGTCAATACTAATGTTGCATTTTTATAGAAATTTTAAATTTTGTTTGTTTTCCCTAAGATGTGCTGTGTAGTACTTGGTGAAAGATGTGGTGTTCTCATCTTTACCATGGTTGTGGGAATAATTTGATTGTGCTTTGTATGGTAACAAATGACACAAGAACCCCTATTTGGAATAACTGACATTAAAAGATCGAAATCAGACACATTAGATATGTGATATGTTTGTGGTGGATATAAGAAATTAGCAAAAAGAAAGGGAATGATGGGTGTGGGCATGGTAGCTCTGACCTTTAACAATAACATGTAGTCACCCAATTCTCTTTAATTTATAACATACAGATAAAAGAGGGTCAAGACTGGGAGGAGCTGCTTCTGTGATAAACATGATAGGGTGGAGTTAGAGGAGCCATTCTCTTAGGGAGAATATTCCAGAGGGAGACAGGAATCCTCTCCCTTGTAGTGCTACATGCTTCCCAGCAATTCCTAGAAGCCACAAATCTGGGTCCCATGGCTCAACCCAGTCTAATTCTGTTAAATAAGGATGACTTTCCACAATATTCAAAATATCAGTGACAGATAAGGATAATGTGGAGCCTTTGACAGGCCCTCACATTTGATTCACAGATGATGTCTTTTGGATATTGGATTAAGGCCCTGCCATCATCTTCAGACAACAAATTTCCCTTTGAAAAGGAGGTATTGGCCTGCTACTGGGATTGAGTGGAATGAGACATGTTGACTATGGATCACCAGTTCCTATTCAACCAGAACTGCCCATCATATACTGAGTATTCTGACTTACAAAACCATAAATTTGGACATTTGCAACCGTGTCCACCTTCAAGTGAAATTGGTAAATATATGATCAGGCATGGGCAGGAACTGATGGTGTAAGTAATTTGCATAAAGTGCCTCAAATGCCCATGGTTTTTAAGCCATCTGCAGTAAATTCTTTTCCTCAGAAGGAACCTATGGCTTCATGAGGTGTACCTTATGACCAATTAACAGAGGAAGAGTAGACTAGGGTCTGTTTCATGCATGGTTCTGCACCTGGAATTGGACAGCTGTGGCACTCCTGCCCATTTCTAGAGAAAAAAGCATGAAGGACAGTGGTGAACAGAAATCCTCACAATGGACAGAACCTCGGGCAGTATATCTGATTGTGCATTTTGCTGGAAGGATAAATGGCCAAATGCATGACTGTGCACAAATTATGGGCTGTAGCCAATGGTTTGCCTGGATGGTCAGGGATCTGGAAAGAACATCATTATAAAATTGGTGACAAGAACATTTGGGGAAGCGGTATGTGGACAGACCTCTCTGAATGGGCGATGGATTTAAAGATATTTGTTCCTCATGTAAATGCTAAACAAAAGCTGAATCTGCAGAGAGGGATTTTAATAATCAGGGTGATAAGATGACTGGATTTGTGAATAGCAGTCAGCCACTTTTCCCAGACACCCCTGACTTTGACCAGTGGGCTCCTGAACCATGTGGTTATAGTGGCAGGGCTAGCAGTTATTCATAGGTTTAGCAGCATGGACTTCCACTCACCAAAACTGATTTGGCTACAGTCACTGCTGAGTGCCCAATTTGCCAGTAGCAGAGACCAACAATAAGCCCACCATATAGCATCATTCCCCAGGGAAATCAGCCAGCAACCAGGTGGCAGGTTGATTATATTGGACCACACCATGATGGAAAGGGCAGCAGTTTCTTGTAAATGGAATGTCACTTTTTTAGGGTATGGATTTGACTTCAATTCATGTAGTCCTTCAGCCAAAATGATCATCCATGTACTTACAAAATGCCTGATCCAGTGTCATGTTATTTCACACAGCAATGTTTCAGACCAAGGAACTTCACAGCAAAAATAGTGGAAAATGGGCTCATGACAATGGGATTCACTGGTCTACCATGTTTCCCATCATCCTGAAGGACCTGGTTTGATAGAATGATGGAAAAGTTTCTTGAAGATGCAGTTAGAGTGCCAGCTAGGTGGCAATACCTTTCAGGGCTGATGCAAGATTCTTCCAAAGACTTTCTTTACTCTGAATCACTACATGGGTACTCTCTCTTCTATTGCTAGAATTCATGGGTTCAGGAATGAAGGACGGGAAATAGAAATGGTACTGATCACCATTACCCATAGTAAATCACTGGGAAGGTTTTTATTTTCTGTCCCTGCAACCTTACACTCTGCAGGCCTAGAAGTCTTAGTTCTGCAAGGAGGAATGCTTCAGCCAAGAGATACAGCAATTATTTCATTAAACAGGAAGCTCAGGTTTCCCCCTGGCCACTTTGGGCTCCTCATGCCTCTGAGTCAACAGGCTACAGAGTTATGGTACTTCCAAAGGTGATTGACCCAGATTATCAAGGGCACATTTAATTGTTTCTCCACAATGGTGTTAAAGAAACATACACATTGAGTGCAGGACATCCTTTGGGGCTTCTCTTGATGTTACCCTATCCTGTTGTAAGGTCAATGGGAAACTAAATCAACCCAGTCCAAGCAAGACAACAAATGTCTCAATCCCTAGTCAAGACCTGCTGATGTGCTTTCTGAAGGTAGAGGAAAAAAAGAATGGGTATTAGAAAAAGTCATGCATACCAACTACAGAAAGGTGACCAGATACAGAAATGAGGATTGTAATTGCCATGGATTAATCTGCCCTATTCCATTAAGAATATGCTGATGCATACACATGCATTAAGAGAAAATATTTGTTATGTTCCTGTTATTCATCATGTAATATATTATTGATTGACATAACATCAATAATATTTCTGTTTTTACTTCTCTTCTTGGGAGAGAACTAGTATGATTTTAGTTGTAAGACAATTATGTTAGGTGGAATTATGAACTGTTAACGTGCTGATTTGGAGGTGAAATGTGATGTAATGTTTCATGTTTGTGCATCAAGTTGACAAGGGGCAGACTTGTAATGGTCAATTTGAATTGTCAACTTGATTGGATTAAGTGATGACAATGAGGCTTCTGTTAGTGTCAATGAGGGCATGTTTAGGAATAATTGAAATTTAGAATAAAAACTGAAATGGAACCCCTCCCAAATTGTGGGCAGCAACATACAATATGATTGACTAAAAGCTGTAAAAATTAGGAGGAATATACTAATGCATGCTCAGCTCTTCTTGAATGGGTTCTTGATTGCTGTTTGAATGTCTGAAGATATTGGACTCTCACTTTTTCACTCTTCCAAAATAGGTTCTGCCAGTGATTCTGCAGGTATTTTTCAGAAACCTTGGTCTTGGACTAGGGTAGCACTGCTGAACTTTCTTGTACTTGGGCTTCTGTATCTTGGAATATGCAGCTGCTTGTTCTTCCAACACTCCAACTGCAGAACACCATTGTGGACTATACAGTTTCTGATCATGTAAGCCAATCTAAAAATTCCCTTTCTATAATCATACTTCTTGTTGATTATTTTCCTCCAGAGAACACTATTCCAAGCAGTTCTCACTGGTTTGAGGGAAAATGTATTATGATGCATGTATCACACAGCACCCCCTGATTTTGTTAATAGGAAAATTGCACAATTTCTAACAGGACTGTTTCCTTGATTCTGATAATAAAGGGAGTCTTAATTATGAGAGTCCCCCAGTCTTTACTATATGCTCTAACAAATAAAAGTTCTGAATTCATTAAACATTTCTATTTTTCATGTGTGATATGTTTTTCCAATCAGTTCTCTTGTCCTTTTCTTCTTCTTACAAGATGTGTTTTCTTAAAATGTGACCTATTTCAGAAATTAACATTACATCCCTGTGATTTACACATCCTTACACATAGAACATCCAGTCTAGGGGCAGGTTGATTTCTCCAGCATGTAAAGTACAATATTAGCACTGTGTATGAGAGGTCATCCAGGTACCAAATTGTCAACTTCAACCCAAAGACCCTTATTTGAGAAGTATTTCTCAGATCAGCCTAATCATGGTAAAACTTGTGTTCTGACCCCGATCACCTAGAACATGTTGTGCCAGGCAGGATCACAGTGGGGCACAGTTGGAAGGGATGTGCTTAAGGATTTCTCTTCCCTCATCTCTATGAAGTGGTCTCTTTGCTCAGAATGCTTTCTTACAATAATTGTACAATAGCATACACATTGCTATAGACATTCCTTCATAATAGTTACCATAAAATATTTACAGAATTTTAATCATATATACTTGATACGCTTAATTTAGTGATTTGCTTTTTAAAATTGGAGATAGCAGGATGACAAAAGTATATTTTTCTGTATTTTTTCCTGACATTACTAAGAGTAAGATTAGTTGTGGTTAGGATTACATCAAATTGTGTTCCTTTCTTTTATGCACACTATTGGGAAAGAGTCTAAATTTTTCCTGCTAATAATTCAGAACCTCACTTTCAGAAAACAATTTTTCAATTGTTATAAGGAAATGAACAAAGAAATTCATAAATTCCTAAATATTATTGCTAATTCATGGTACTGTACACTCCTACATTTTATTACTCCTGTTTGTAGAAATGAAGAATTCACAGCTATACTGAAATTACATCCTCCAATGGCTTTGAGTCACAGGCGATTGAAACATATCATCAATGAGTGTTAGAATACTTTGCTTTGTTAAGGCTCAAATGTTTCAAATTAATTAAAGCAGATCCTGTATGCAACTCACAGAAATAATGTGATAGAATGCATTTTTTTGGTCTTGTTTTATAATACAATATTTTTGTGTGGAGAAGGCAATTTAAAATTTTTCTTGTCTGTTTTAGTACCAGGGATTGAACCCAGGACAATTACCACTGAATCTTTTTTTCCTTAATTTTGTGATAGTGTCTCACAAAGTTGTTTAGGACCTTGCTAAGTTATTGAAGCTGGTTTCAACTTGCAATCCTCCTGTCTCAGACTCTTGAGTCAGTGCAATACAGGCATTTGCCACTGCACCTGGTCTAGTAAAATTATTTAAAGTTATTATTCTATGCTAATAAGTATCCATTTAATCTTACACTATAACTATATCCATATTTGATTTATGTGATATAAATTTATGATAATGAGCATAAACCATTTAAATGTGCATAGATGTCAAAAATAAGAAAAGTAAGTCCTAGTGATCAATTGTAATGGCCATAAGTTTAGATATATGAACAATTGACTTATATCTTTCTATTCTTCTTTTCTGGACTTATTTTTGGTGACACAAAAAACACTGAATGAATGAATGCAGAAAATTGTGTCTCATTGCCTTATCATTAACTGGTGATAACAATGTCTTTTCCTTTTGGTAGTTGAGAATTTAAATTATCCACAAATAATGCATGTTGGCCCTCATGTGTTGAAACTGAAAAGTTGATCACACAGAACTTGAGAACAGAAAAGCTACCTAGATCTATGCTAAGAAAGGGATTGTGATAGACTGTGTAAGAATGCTAGAGATAGTTAAAATGGTAAAGTAACACAGGTTTTATAGCACAATAGGGTGATGACACTCTATTATTATGTATGCAATTCAAAATAACCCCAGCAGAGTTTTCAGGTCTCAAATATAAGAAATAATTTTTGAGAAGATTGAAGTTTCCCTAATTTGATCACTATACAATGTATACCCATGGTATACCCACACTCTGAAATTATAATTCTATGTCCCATATTCAGTAAAACAGGTAGATCCCAAGTAAAAATAAAATAAACAAAAATCAACAATTCAATATTTTAATGAATATTAACATCACCTGAGATTTATAAGTGATGTCCTATAGTCATTGACATTTAACTTCTCTGGTGTCTCTTAATATCTTGCCTTATAGGTCTACACAGTCCAGAGAGTCCTGAAATGATATAGCTCACATGCATGATTTTATCATGACTATGTTTTTTCAATATGTGTGTGTATATCATTTAAAATATGTACATACTATTTCAGACACTTTAAAGCACACAAATGCTTTGTAAAGAAAATATTTCATCATTAGATTAATATCAAATTTTCTATATCATTTTTTCCTGGGCCTCTGAACTGGAGAACTGCTTAATAGGGAATAAAATTTGGAATCTTTAGGAAGTATATCTTTCAGTCTTGGATCAAATGTTTTTTTATTTAATGATAATCTTACAATGGAATGACTGAATCTATTTTAACTGTGACTTTAATTTTCACTCTGATTTCATATGAATGAAGGAGAAATATTAGGATATATTCCTACTAGTATTTGATAACTGGACATTGCTCCCTTAGAATAGATATTCTGGTCATTATAATAACAGGAATTTAAGATGAACAGCTATACTGGAATTCAAACACAGACCTAAAATACCACCAGATTTCTTTCTGCACATATTGCTAAGATGTTCTAATGTTATGGAGGTTTTCTGAGACAGCAAAAGAAGTAGTTATTAAAATATATGAGTTAAATCTCCAAACTCAAATATATGACGAAGTGAAAAATTTAAAAATAGTGGTAGTCATATTTATAGATGTCATTATCTCAGAAATACTTCCATACATGATACTTAATGTTTCACATATAATAGTTCTAGATGATAGGTAATATGATTGCCTATACTGTAAAGATGGAATAATAATATTCAGCATCGACTGTAGAACCAACCTAGATGTCCTTCAATTGATGAATGGATAAAGAAACTGTGGTATATATATACAATGGAATATTACTCAGCCATAAAGAATGATAAAATTATGGCATTTGCAGGCAAATGGATGAAATTGGAGAATATCATGCTAAGTGAGATAAGCCAATCTCAAAAAGCCAAAGGACGAATGATATCGCTAATAAGTGGATGATGACATATAATGGGGGGAGGGGAGGGTTAGTGTTAGGGTTAGAGTTAGGGTTAGGGAGGGGGGCAAGTATGGAGGAAGGAAGGACTGTATAGAGGGAAAAGAGTGGTGGGAGGGGTGGGGGAAGGGAAAAAATAACAGAATGAATCAAACAACATTACTGTATGTAAATTTATAATTACACAAATGGTATGCCTTTACGCCATGTACAGAGAAACAATATGTATCCCATTTGTTTACAATAAAAAGAATACATTATTAAAAAATATTATTCAGCATCATCATTACATTTTAAATCAATTAAAGTTCACAAATGAAAATTCAAACAATGTGTCTTAGAGGGTATGCCTCTCAATGCTGGGTCAGTTGATGTATTAAAGATATTACATCTGGTAATAAATCACAATTATGGCAACACTGAAATAGTGTATTCATGGGTACAACTACTCCATTGAGATTCATTTCCTCAGAGTGTTGACATTCTCTACTATTATGCAATCCTCCCTTTTCAATTCACCAAAACTTGTAAAGTTTTCATTATGTACCTTGAGCTTAATCAAACAGAGAAAGATGAAAACATGTATGACATTTCAGAGATAATTTCAAGATGAGATTATAATCAAAAATTATTTTCAATACTAAATGGTAATTAAGAATATATAGAAAAACACATGTAGTGTGGGAGCCTAACAATCATTATGCACTCCAGACATGTTTTGGTAATAATAGAAATATAGCATGTACAGTTTGTAAGAGAGACTTGAGTGCTGAATTGAGAAAAGGATGTGTTGAGGAGTCAACACGTTTCCTTATGGTGAGAATATAGGCTGAAATTCATAAAAGTGATAATAATTTAAATAGACTTTTATTCATTTTCTCCTAAGATATATACTCTGATTGTGGGGTTCTTTCAGTCATGTCACACATATATGAGAAAGTGGTTAACAGAGGATTATGTTGACTGTAAATCAATTACTCACAAATTTATCTACTCAATAAACACATAGAAGCCAATACTCTTTGAATGTGACAGTGTCTGACGGGTCTGGCCATACAAGCTCTGGCCTTTAACACCAACATTGTGTAGTCCAACTCTCTTTTATTTATAGACACACAGGTAAAGGGGGTCAAGATTGGGAGGAGCTTCTTTTGTGATGGACAGGATAGGGTGGAGTTAGGGGAGACATTCTCTTAGGGGAAATAGACAGGGAGCTCTCTATTTCTGCTAGATAAGGATGATTTCCCATATCTCCCCCTATTTAATATATTACAAAATGTTTCTAAGAGCTGTTTTGGGGTCTCAGATCATGGTTCTGATGGAATGGCAACCTGATGGTAAATAGAGCTAACAAATGGCTACAAATATTGTGATTGGATATTTAACTTCTCAGTGTTGAGTCATATTTTCAGCCTGTTGAATCAGATTCCTCATTTACCCCCATGATGGCAGGTGGAGTGTTTGGTTCAGTTGGTTCTTACTCTTCTTCCTCCACTTTGACTTCTGGTTCTCCCTGGAGGTCAGAGCTGATGTCTCTGGTTCAATCTTCAACCATTTGAACAATGGCTCCAGATCCTCCATGCTTCATTGCATGTTCAGTTACCAAAGTAGGGCAGAATGCTCCTTATGAAAAGACACAAACATGACCTCTACCCCCACTATTACTGGATCTTGTCCTTTCTACTGTCCTGTTTGTAAATCTTTCCACCAAATTAGACCCAAGACCTACAGAACCACAATTTCAAAAGTGTAAAACAAACAAGGCATGATGAAGTTTAATTTGCAGGTTCTTATTTCCCCCTTTTTGTTTTTGTGATTGTAGCTTAAAAGATAAATGTGTTCATTCTACAATGGATTACTCTTGAGGATTATAAGAAATACCTGTTTTGTGTTCAATAAAAAATTGGTGGCAAAACTGCTGAAAGGAACTACTATAGGCCAGAGCATTATTAGTTTCAATCTGTAATGGACATCCTAATACTCCAAAAGCAGCTGGACAATGAGAAATAACACATTGAGTCTTCTCTCTTTTGTATTTCTCTGTCCCGACCCGCAGGACTTCAACGGGAACCTGGAGGGGGGAGCGGGGATTGGGAGAGACAAGAAACACGAGAAATGGAGAAAAGACAAAAGCCTGATCAAGTCTCATTTATTAGGGGAATAAACCCAGTTAATATAAAGTACAAAAACCAATCAGGGAAAGAGCACGAAGGCAAGACTAGTCTGCGTGCCAGAACTCAAATAAGGAAGTGTACTTGGCCAGTCGTGAAGCACCACACAATCTAGTCTGATGCACCTGATATTGTCTGACAGTTATGTGTGCAGGGAGAGGCATGCCCCGCCAGCATCTGGCAGGCGCCATCTTAGCTCAACATGAGGTGAGGCAGAGGCCTGACCTGCCGGCTCCAGACAGGTCCCCCTTTTTTATTTTATAGAGCTGGAGTGACAATCCCTCGGGAACTGCACCTGTCTTAGGTTGTCCGTGACAGAGCAACATCCTTACCCATCTTTGGATAATGAGGCTCTTGCCCTCATTTCCTGTCTTAGATTGGTATGCGCTCTCATGAATCTTACCCATCATTGGCTGACAAGTTCAGCGCACAGGGGTGATGGTCTATTAGGATCTAATATTGATAAAATGTTGCACCATCACAATCCATCATCTCCAGTCGATGGTAATGAACCTGAATAGGTTTTGCCTGTATAGCCTCAATTTGAGCTTTGATGAAAGCCATAATCTTGTTGAATATCAAAGGACCTATAGATATGAGAAGCAGCAAGCAAAGGAGGGGACCTAAGAAGGGAAGGAGATAGGGAAGGAGTCCACTAAATCCAGTCCATAGTGGATTATCAGCCAGTGCTCATCGGCGTTCTTCTAGGTCTTCTTGCAGCTGTTCAATTTGTCCTTAATGATTCCTGACTTGTTGGCATAGAAAGAGCACTTCTTCTGCAAAGCCAAACAAATGCCTCCCTGTTCGGCAGTTAGAAGGTCTAAACCTCTTCTATTATGTAGGACCATTTCTGCCAAGGAATCTACCTGATCTTGAAGATCTTGTATGGTGCTTGAGATTATCTGTACATCAGAAATCAATTGTCTGGATAATTTAGTATATTGAGTAAGAGAGACCCCAAACCAGCAGTACCTGAGGCCACTGCTGTATTTATTCCAAGTCCTGCAAGTAGAGGAATAAAAGTGACAGCGCATTTAGGTCGCCCTGTAATGTAATCAATTGTTGGTATAGGAACAGGCTCATCTTCTGGAATAATGTCTACGTCTGGGAGTAAGGCAGCTAAGACACATAGTCCAGTCCAGTTGATAGGCAGTTGAGTAAAATCCTTATTACCTCCACAAATGAACACAGTGCCATTAGGAGGGCACAATGGCTGCGGAAGATTGAATGTCTCAGAGCAACTACTAAAGGTTATAGTCCCTACATCTAAATCCTAGGTATTATTATAGCCAGGTGAAAAAAAGCAAGTAGTACATGAATGGCTGTACTAAAAATGGTGGAGTCGGTAAGCAATTTCTACCAGTAAAACAGGACCATGATGCATCAAGATTGGTCATAGTCTTATAACATCACTGTGAGGTCAGTAGCAGAGTTATTTCTATAATCAATTGGGATAGCTAGTGGAACAGGATATCCTTGCTGTAAGCAAAGCCAACAATCTACAGTCAAGGGAGAGTTAGACCAATTAAGCAAGGTGTGAGTGGACTCAAGGATATCATATGTGGCAGGGTCTATCTCAGAAGGTTTATGGTTGGGTAATGCTAGTGGGTGATATAACAGACTGGGATGCCATTTCTTGTAAATCCATTGAATTTTTTCATGGACTTGTTTGGCTCTATTAGAATCTTGGGGACCTCCTCTGTCAGACACATGTAGGGGGGCCATAGTAGACCACTAGGTCTGCAGGACATGAGGCAACACTTAATTTTCCAGTGTTATTAGACCAATCCCCTCCAGTAGATCCTGGATGGGACTTTATTAAGGTAGTAGTAAAATAGGTTTTGTTCCCTGAAGAACAGGTCTGAGCTGAGGAATAACAAGAGCTTTGGAAGAAAGTGTGAAAGGTCGTGCAAGAAAAAGGTGCAGATTTGCCATTAACTGGAGGAATAATCTGTGGTTTTTCCATACAGTACAACAGTGTTTGTGTCTTCCAAAATGAGATGTGACTGCCATAATCTATCTCTATGCTTTGTTTCGGGAGATTACTGATGTATGATGGCTTGTAACTTGCCTCATCAGTACTCATTATAAAACCTCCCTCACATATACATGGTTTGTTTTTAAGCTCCAGTAAATATTCACGAGCCTTAGCAGGGTCCTCAAACCCTACATGGCTGTAGGAGAGCAGTGAACAGGCAGCCATCATCCAGAGAAGCAATGTTTTGTTCATTCCTGTGGAAGGAGAAGAGAAGACTCTCAGGGATGATTTTTATCCCTGGAGGAGGTAATTTCATAAACTTGGTGCACAAGGTGCTCTGGCAACCATCTGGCTGCATCAGCTTTTTGAGAGAAGATGCAGACTGAGCCTCGACCCCAGATCAAGACTGGGTCTGGACCATGCCATGAACCATCCGATGGATCTTTCCGTTTTACAATGGCAAAATGCTTTTGAGATTCCAGGTGCCAGAAATGATCAGCGGCAGATTTCCCATGATCATCCATTTTTAAAAAATTGAGAATGAGTAAAGCATGATTGAGTATATTACGGGGAGAACCCTTGATTGGGTACCATTCCCCCTTTTTATTTTATCAATAGTAGTTTTAAGAGAGAGATGTGCTCTCTCGACCATCCCTTGGCCTTGAGGATTATAAGGAATTCCGGTGACATGTTGAATTTGTAATTTTTCACAAAATTTTTGGAGGGTTTTTGCTGTATATCCAGGTCTTTTATCTGTTTAAATTTGTTTAGGTATGCCCAAGACTGAGAAGCAATGTAATAGATGGGCAATTACGTATTTCCTTGCTTCTCCAGCCTGAAGTGTAGCCAATAAAAATCCACTAAATGTATCTATGCAAACATTTTAGATTACTAAACTCTAAAAAATGGGTCCATTTGCCACACCATGTTAGGAACAAGGCCTTTAGGATTAACTCCTAGATGTGGAACTGGTAGATGAGTAGCACACATAGTACAGCCTTTTACTATTTGCCTTGCTTGTTCCCTACTGATTTTATAGAGTAACCTAAGAGAGTGGGCATTTAAATTATATAGGTTATGAGTGTCTTCAGCTTGCTTAATATTATCTGAAAAAGCTACTGCAACCATTTTGGTGGCTGTGTCAGCAATTCTATTGCCCTTAACCAATGGCCCCGGAAGGCCAGAGTGAGCTCTGATGTGTCCAATAAACAAAGGCTCCCCTCTATTATGGATTAATGTCTGACATTGAAGGAACAGTGATGCTGTTTTAGAAACATGTCTGATCTGAGAGACAGTTTCAAGGAGTGGCACTGAGTATGCTAAGCAGGCACTGTCTGAGTAGATATTAAGGGGTTGATTGGGAAAGGCAGATAAAACTGCAATAAGAGCCTGTAATTCAAAATGTTGGGCAGATGTGCATTTCATCTGGAAAGTGACAGTTCTATCAAGGAAGGTGTAAGCAGCTGTTCCTATGGATGACCCATCAGTAAAGACAAAAAGAGCATTGTGCAAGGGCTCCCTTCTAATAATACGAGGGAACAAAAAAGGATGTAGTTTGCAAAACTGAACCAATGTATTTGGTGGATAATGATTATCTATATTACCTGTGAATGAAGCACAAGCTATAAGCCAGGTGTCAGTATTTTGTAACAGCCAATTGACCTGAGATCGGGTGTAGGGTTGAATAATCTTATATGGTTCTATTCCAAAATATTTTCTAGAATCTTCTCTCCCCATGATAATCAGGTTAGCTACTGCATCATAATAAGGCAATAGCACCTTTTTGGGTGAGGAAGGAAGATGAATCCACATAATAGGATTATCTTGCCAGAAAAGACCCGTTGGAGTGATGGAAGTATTAAATATAATGAGCGTTAAGGGGCAAGAATAATCATTATTGGTAACAAATTGACCTGCAATAGCATCCTCCACCTTTTTAAGAGCAGCTAATGCATCAGGAGATATAGTCCTGGATGATTGTGGATTAGGGTCTCCTTATAATATCTCAAACAATGGTTTTAACTCCCCTGTGGTTAATTTAAGGTATGGTCAAAGCCAATTTATATTGCCTAGAAGCTTCTGGAAGTCATTAAGTGTATTTAAATGATCTCTCCTGATTGTTGCCTTTTGATTAATAATCCTAGGCCCATTGAGCAGGAAACCTAGGTATGTATAAGGGTCTTGTAGCTGAACTTTTCTGGAGCAATTTGTAATCCTACTGCAGTCAGCTTCTGTTTAAGCTGTGTGAGACATAGTAATACCTGTTCTTCTGATTGTCCTCTATGAGTATATCATCCATATAATGAATAATATACATTTGTTTCCAATAATCTCTAATAGGTTGTAAGACACAAGCTACAAATTTTTGGCATAAGGTTGGACTATTAGCCATTCCTTGTGGCAATACTTACCACTGATATCTTTTCATAGGTTCTCTAAAATTTATTGATGGTAGACTAAAAGCAAATCTTTTTTGATCATCTACATGTAAAGGGATAGTAAAAAAATAGTCTTTGAGGTCAATAATTACCTTAAAATATCCTTGAGGGATGGCTACAGGAGATGGCAGCCCTGGTTGTAGGGCTCCCATGAGCACCATAGTGACATTGACAGCCCTTAAGTCCTGTAGTAATCTCCATTCACCAGATTTTTTCTTAATTACAAATATAGGAGTATTCCAAGGAGAATTACTCTCTGTGATATGTCTGGCTGTTAGCTGTTCCTGCATTAACATTCAAGCAGCTTCAAGTTTTTCAGAAGTTAGCGGCCATTGATCAACCCAAACTGGTTCATCTGATTTCCAAGTTATTGGATCTGCACACAGTTGGGGTGCAGGCATGTCAATGACCAAAATCAAAAATTTCCCAAGCCTTTCCTGTCTATCTGTTCTACATTGGAAATGGGATGTAAAATACCATTTTTGGCCTTTCCTAGCCCTTTTCCTGGTGTATATCCCTGAGATAGCATTTGGGCAGCAACCGTTTCATTGGGGCTGCACATGATTACTTTCATCTGAGATAGTAGATCTCTTCCCCACAAATTAACAGGCAAATGAGGTATGATATAAGGCTTAATGAGACCTGTGTTGTTTTCTTTGTCTCTCCAAGTGAGGTATTTAGAACTCTGCTTTGGATTTGTACTTTGACCAATACCCCTAAGATTAGTCATAGTTTCTGTGGTAGGCCAAGAAGAAGGCCAATCCTCTTGTTTAATTATGGTCACATCTGCTCCTGTATCTATTAGACCTGTAAAGAATTTGCCATCTAGCCATAAGGTCAAAGAAGGTTTTTGATCAGTTATATGTTGTGCCCAATATACATTAGAGGATCCAAAACCTCCATTTCCTCTCCTAGGATTTTGAACTGGGTGTTTGGTTGGAACTAATGGTAACAGTATCAGCTATGCTATTCTTTCTCCCTGAGTAACAGTAATAATGTTGTTATCTGTTTTAGCTATGATCTTAATTTCTCCCAAGAAATCTTGATCTACAACTCCTGGGAGTACTTGTAAACCTTTCATGGTAGAACTACTTCTTCCTAAAATTAAGCCAAAATAACCTGAGGGCAATGGGCCAAAAATTCCAGTATTCAAGGCTTGAGGGCCCATGTCAGGAGTTAATACAACATGGGAGGTGGAACTGAGGTCCAATCCTGCACTCCCTGGGGTTGCTCTATTGAGGTCTGAAATGGACTGTTGTTGCTGCTGTTGGCTGGAATGAAACTGACTGCTCCATATGCTTGTTTTGGGGCCTGAGGCTTGCCCCTCCTCCCATTTCCCTGATGTGGCGGGGGGATTTCCCTGATTGTCTCTTTTGGACTTGCATTCATTAGCCCAATGTTTTCCTCTCTTGCACCTAGGGCAGAGACCAGGTATTTTGTCCTCAAGAGTTTTTTGTAAATCTGATCTGCAGTCTTTGGCAAATTGTCAACCCTTGCCACATTTGAAACAGGCCCTTTTGTTTTTGTCTTTATTATTAAGAAAGTCCCTCACTGTCTGTCCACTAAAAGCAGCTGCCATTGCTAAGCCCTGCTGATAAGAAGGTCCTATATCTGAACACAGATGAATATATCCTGTTAAATCTGTCTTCTTTCTGTATGGTCTTATAGAGGCTTGGCATGCGGGGTTGGCATTTTCATAAGCAAGTTGCTTGACATAGTCAAGACCTGCATCAGAACTGCCAAATATATGACTGGCCGTTGTTATAAGTCTGTGAACAAGGTCAGCAAAGGGCTCATGGGGGCCTTGTTTGACTCCTGTAAGAGACATGCTGATGTCTCCCTTAACAGACAATTTTCTCCAGACCTTAGTGGCTGCCGCCTGTATATCTGAGCATATGCTCCAGGGTCATACTGCACCTGATTGTCTGTGGTTTCATAATCACCTACTCCAGTGAGCATATCAAAAGTCCACCCATTTCCTGCTTGTTGATTTCTTTTAGCTGTCTCTTTGCAATTTTCAAAATATTTAGACTTCCAAAGCAAGAAGTCACCTCCAGTCAGGGTGGCTTTGACTAAAGTATTCCAATCCTGTGGTGTTAACAAATTTTCTGCTATGGAGTCTAAAATAGCAAGGGTGTATGGTGCTATAGCCCCATACTGAGAAACAGCAGTTTTTAATTCTTTTATGATAGTAAAATCAAAGCCAGTGTGGTGCCTCCAGGGTTGTTCTTGGTTATCCCTGTCTCAGTAACAGGGAAAGCACTTTGCGGAGGGGGTTTTAAATCTCGGTTGATTAACGGAGCTCCTCCTCTTGGACACTGTTGTCCAGATAGAATTTGAGGGTGAATATCCCTTTGAAATCCATCAGGACTAGGCACTGACTCATTGCCTGCCTTCAATTTTTGTAACCTGGTAATCAGAGCTTGGTATTGTTCCTCTAGTTTTATTTGTTCCTCTAAATGCTTAATTTTTTCTTTAAGGTCTTCCTTTGGATCTATCACTGCCATTGCCATAGGAGCAGAGGGTGTGCAATAGGGAGATGGATATGAGAAAACGGACAGTCCTTGTTTAAGCGGGCCAGTCGGGATTATGATATTTTGATGCTTTCTTATTTATGAGGTCCTAATCAACTTCCTCATTATCTATTTTATTCTCATTTGAAGGGTCTTTAAAACGAGTCAATGAAGGATAAATTTTAGGTGGAGCTTCATTCTGATGTTGTTTTCTTTTTAACATCTGTGCTGCCTGCATCTGGAAAAGGACTTGTAACTTCCTCATCTTCACTCTCAAGGGAAATAAGATCTCCCTCTCCCTTTTCCTCGAAGTGCTCTCCCTGAAGATCCTGTTTTGATGCTGCTTTTAAAATGTCCTGTCTGAGTAACTGCTGCTGCTATATCAGAATCATTTGTTGTATGTTCTAAAAGTTCCTTTATGAGACTCCAGTAAGCAAAAGCTGTAATAGGAACTTTATCTGGGCCAAACGTTCTATGAAAATCTCCCAAGGCCTCTCCCACCCTATTCCAACTTCTTATATTAATGTTCCTTCTTGTGAGAACCACGGACAGGTGTCCTTAATAAGGTCAAAAAACTTAAAAAGATCATTACTCTTAACCTTTACTCCCTGTGTCTTTAAATCTTCTTTTAATTGCTTAACAAAAACTTTATGCTTACCAACTTCTTGTCCCATAGTTAGGCACTACTGTACCTTTAAGAGCGGCACGGCAGGCTCCTGTGGCGATCCTTCTTGAACTGATTTCTGCGTTGTTTGGCTGAACCATTAAACGCCTCTTCCCTCGTGAATTCCCCCATATCCAAGCCTCACCGTTGGGCGCCAACTGTCCCGACCTGCAGGACTTCAACGGGAACCTGGAGGGGGGAGCGGGGATTTGGAGAGACAAGAGACACGAGAAATGGAGACAAGACAAAAGCCTGATCAAATCTCCTTTATTAGGGGAATAAACCCAGTTAATATAAAGTACAAAAAACAATCAGGGGAAAGAGCACGAAGGCAAGACTAGTCCGCGTGCCAGAACTCGAATAAGGAAGTGTACTTGGCCAGTCGTGAAGCACCACACAATCTAGTCTGATGCACCTGATATTGTCTGACAGTTATGTGTGCAGGGAGAGGCATGCCCCGCCAGCATCTGGCAGGCGCCATCTTAGCTCAACATGAGGTGAGGCAGGGGGCATGACCTGCCAGCTCCGGACATTTCTCTTTATTTATTCTAGGTGGCTAACACAAATGTACATCTTAAATTACATTTAATTATTGTTTCTTCTTTAAATGCCCAAGAATGGCTATGTTTTGGTTTTAACTGTTTTTGTAAAGGTTTAAGACCAAGCTGGTGGAATTGACCTGTTACTGTCTCTTCAAAGTCAGTTGAGTTCCCACAGGGTTCACTCATGGGGAATTTGAGAACAGATTCTTAGCTCCTGTTGTGCCATTTACTAGGTAGGGTCTCCTAGATGAGGTGGCTTCCCTTGGAGGCATCAGGGATGTCTCCCTTTTCCAATGATCCTCCTCAGCAGCAGGTGCACTCTTTGACTTTTCTTCCTCTAGTGGTCTCATAAATCTCCATGATCAAGAGGTCATGTTGCTCAGAGTTGCAAAGCTCCTTAGAGAAGTTCTCTGATTCACTGGATTCAGGTTGACTCTGAGGGAAAGTATCAAACACTGGTTTTCATGATCCCTTTAATTTACTCTCAATCACTAAGTTTGATCTTAAACATCCAGCAAGCCAGTCTCATTAGTCACAAAGTAAGAGTCTTGGGCTTTAACATCAATAACTGTAATTTTACAGTTATGTACTCCACTTTAATTTAATTGGAGTCTATATTATCTTATCTGTCCTATAAGTGATGCCTTATTATCTCAAATTAATTTAGTTTTTTTGATCTTGAAGCAGTACTTCTGCAAAATATTAATCAGTGCAACAGTTATAGATTTCCAAGGAAAATACAAAATAAGATTAACAACAGTAAAAACATATTTAGTTTGTGTAATAACTATTTTGAATTTTCGCTGAGTTATACATTACATTCCCTGTTTGAGATCACAATAATTTTACAACATAAAGGCATCTTTTGTCTGTAGCTTTAAATGAGCTGAAGACTGGCTTATTCTGGAGCCATTATAACTTGCAGTAAGATGGAAGGCAGAGCCTTATTTCAAATAAGGTGGGGGTATTCACAAATCCTAAGTGTTCTAGTTCTGTAGCTGATCACTTCCTTCTATTTAAACATTTTACAAAGTTTACATACATTGTTTCCTGACTCTTTATAAAGATCAGTCAACACACTATGACATTGCATCTAAAACATGAGTCAAGGAGAGGCTGAGAGAGATTTTAACTTTTGTTTTATGTAGCAAAGTGACAAAATGTTTTCATGTTTCACGATATTAACCTTTAAACAAACCAGGCTTTCACTAATCCTTAGACATACATTTTTATTTTTATTTCAGTGTAGAAGATAACAAAATTTTGCATATATTCTATTGATAACAGTTCCTGTTATACAATGTTAAATGATATAAATAAATTCTCAATAAAATACACTATTCTTTATAAGTTCAAAGTTACCATTACAGACAATTTAGTTTGATAACTGTAGCTTGATAAATTTTCTACTTTAAAGATTTGTATTTCTGGAAGATATGAATATATTTAATATACAAAGAAGTGTGACTATCCAACAATTATCTTGATATATTAATATTAACCAAGTTTAGTTTTTAAAGGAAAATTGAGACTCTGTAATATAGTACAATACCCTAAAAGCTTTTGTTTAACCATAATTGTACAAACCCTAATTTTTATGGCTATTTTTTCTAAAGAATAAAACTTAATAAAAACAATTTTAAGAGTAAATTAGTGTTTTAAATAAATCCTTGACATGTTAAAATATGAATGAAACTTTGGTTTATACCAGTACAATAGTAGTTTACATAGAAAAAGTTTAAATAGCTTTAATTGATTGATTCACATATGTATAACCAAATTTCTTACACACAAACTTGTTGAAATTTGCCCTTTATTTACACACAGACTTTCTTAGCACTTACTTAGACCTCCATGTATTTCATCACACAAAGAGTTTCCTACCCAGAAATATGTTTTCATTCTAGTAAATATATTTCCATAGCTAGAATCTTTTATTTTTTTCTTTTTAACTGTTGCCCTTTTTTTGTTCACCTTCTGGAATAACTCATGACATTTTTTAATTTCGGTAAATTATTCCATTTTAATTAGATGAAATATTTTATTGTATTTACATTACTCTAATTAAAACACAGATGAAGATTTTGGATCCCTTTGTATATAGAATTGAACTAGTTAGAACTTAACTCAGTAAAATTGTTTTTAGTGATAACACAAAGCAGTTTTAAACACTTTTTATTTACCAATCTATGAAAATACCAATAAAGTTCAAATATATTATCCCATGGGATTTAAGGAGCTAAGAGTACTCAATGTGATTTATCAGTTAGCAGATTAACATTACATTAATCAGATGTCTCTAGCAAAATACATTTGAGCAATTCCATACAGGTCAAATCTAACTTACTTATTTTACTGTGAATGCCAAGATTTTAGACAAGTGAATTGAACAGTAATTATCATCTCTAATGTTAAAGTCCCAGAAACAATTAATACTAGATGTTTTATAGACCACAACATTTTATCAGTGTGACCACCTAGAGACTTTTGTGTTAAGTAATTTTAAAAACATTTTACTTTCATTTGCTTACACAATTTAGATTAAACTTTTTAAATCACTTGAATTAATGGGATCTGTACCCATTTTTAAATTTTAATTTATGAGCATCTACATATCAATTTTGATATCATGTACATGATTTTTAGATGCTTATATATGGACAGACAACACAATATACAACAACACAAAATCAAAGATCTTATAAATTTTTATAGGAGAATCTCCATTGCAGTGTAGCAGATGTTCAAAAACTCTACTTGAATGAAAAATAGGACCAATCAAGAGAAAGTATTGACTTCAAAAAATATAGGATTTAAGAAAAAAAAAAAAAGGAAAAGTCCTGGAAAAATGACAGAGACATTAATTATTTTAGTAAAGCACCATAAATTTACTTTTTAGGTTATATTATTTGAAGTTCAGGGAAAAGTCACATTTTCCTTTTTTTTTTTTTTGGATTTGAGACTGGCTTCCTACTAAACCTCCAGGCATCTTCCATTTAAATTTCAGTGTAAGCCTTCACTGACATCTGTAAGGAGATAAGGAAGACATTATTTGTTCCAGGAAAATCTTGATGCTGAGGGCATATTAACCATTTCTTATTTTCAGGGCAGGTTTGGATGTCAAAGAAAATTATGAGACCTTGCTTTTCATTAAATTTTTTTATCAAGAATAACCAGTAAAACTTGAACTCCTTTTGAAGTTAAATTACCACTATTCATTATTACACCCATGGTATCCAGGGGCAAAAGGTCATAAATACCCATAGGAATCATTTGTTGACCCATTTTTTTGAGTTAGTACAAATTTTGAGTTGTGATTGAGGTCCAGCACTTTTGCTCCAGAGAGAAGGCCTCTCAGGCATTTTGAGACTGGGCCTGCATGTAAGGAGACTGGGTAAGTTTGAGTAAAGGCTGAGCTGGAGACAATGACTGCTCTGGAATAAAAAGTGACATTCTCATTGTTTGGTGGGTCCAAGAAATTCCAGTTTTTTTACTCGTGTAAGCCCAGAATGCTCAGTTATACCTATGTGGGCATGGCATTCCTTAGTCCAATGGTGTCCCTTTCCAAAGTGAATGCAAATCTCTAGAACATTCTTTGACTGAACTTTTTTGATACAGCTAAAACATCATTTCATAGAATTTTCCTCCTTTAAAGGAGGCTGTATGAATTGTTTTACAGAGGCAGTCATTGCTACAAATTCTGAGCATGTTAATTAAACATCAGAACAAATACAAACGCAATCTATTATTTTCCCTTTCTTACAGTCTGACCAAATCACTACTTTGCAAGCTTTATTAGCATGTAGAAAAGTCAATTGACTAAAGTTTCAGAGGTACTCAGATCACTGATCAGACAGTTTGTTGCTTGATATAAATGTGCTATAAAGTCTGAAAAATTTTTCTCTGGCCTCTGCCAAATTTGGATGGGGTCTAGAGTTTTCTCTGGGAAGGGAATTCTCTCCAAGCTCTTTGTGCACATTCACTTATTTGAGCATAAGTTTGAAAATCATAAGCTGATTGTTGTCCCAAATCAGAAAATTTTCCTGAACCAGTAAGCATGTCCAAGGAAATCTGAACTCCATTCAATATATTGATTTCTACCTGATCTAAACAATTCTCTATCATACTGGATTTCATGTTAAATACAGTCCTTTGGAAAGGCAGAAGGTAGCTAGCAGGAGCCAGTCATTAAGTGGTAGGGCTTCATTACATATTTATTGTAACAGGATAAGTATTAATGGCATGTTTGATCCATACACAGAGCATTCCAATTTTCACTTCCTTAATGTTGTAAAAGGAATAGACAAATGAGTTCTTTTTATTGCATCACAACTGTAAGAATCAGTTTGCTTAAAAATGGGGTGTAAACTGAATTTTGATAATTTCTTTTTTGCCTTATTAACAGTGGTAGAAATTCTTGGTCTTGTGAGTTTAAGTCCTTTTCTAGGGCCATGATGGGTTACTGGAGCAAGATCTTTCAAATATAAATTACAGGGGTGCCATACTAACTCATCTTCCTCTACATCTGAATGCCTCTCAGTCCTCTGAATAGAAGTTTTGCCCTCACCATTCAGTATCTCTTTTCAATGGGGAACTTCTTAACTACTAAAAACTTTTGAAATATGTTCCCAGAAGACAAAGAGGTCTGGGTGGATGATTATTACTGACTCTTAGACTTAAAGCTCTTAACAGCATCTAAGTACCATGATTAAATCTCTCAAAGTCCATAAATCAGCATCTTTGTCCAAATAAAAGTAAGTTTCTATTACAGTCCAAACTTTCTCTACATTTTCAACTGTGCTCCAAGGCATGTTAGTGGAGACACAATGTACATAGAATTTCTGGCCTAGTTTTTCGCAGGCATGTGAATCAAGTGATTCTTCCTCAGAAAACCACCCGAACTGGGCTGGGGAGATAGCTCAGTTGGTAGAGTGCTTCCCTTGCAAGCACAAGGTCCTGGGTTTGATCCCCAGCACCACAAAAAAGAAAAAAAAAAAAAAGAAAGAAAGAAAACCACCTGAATCACCTATAAAAATTGAGCAAGATCATCTCTTTGTATATCTTGTCCCTTTTGTGTTAAGATGGTTTTCAGGATAGCTAAATAATTTTATCTCTCCATAGAGATTTATCATTAAATACTGATTAGGGTCTTTTCTTCCCAGGATTCTAAACTTTTGCACTCATCTCTGCCAAGGTAGGCCTCAGTCTCATATAGTCAGAGATGCAGGCAGACCTGCCTGATAAAATCTGTAGTATTTAAATCAACCAGCTCTCCATTTACATTTCAGGAACTGTGGGAGTTGCATTCTTGCCACTGAATTTTAAAACAGGCTAAGCATTGAATATAGCTGAATAAATTTATTTTTATTTCTCTCTCTGTAGAGAGCAAATTCCCCAGGCTTAGCATCACACAATCAAATTCCCTTTCCTTTCTTATTACTAAACTTATTAATATGTGTGCTCTTCCCATGGGAAAGGGGCCAACACCTTAACTTTATTTTTTCTTGTAAAACCCTCCAGAAAAGTCACCGTTCAGCAAAAAATATGGGATCTTTCATCAACCTCCAACATGGATGGGATAAGGTCTAACTGGCCAAGAATTATGTTGACTGTAAATCTGTTACCAATAAACTTATCTACTCAATAAACACACAAGAGTCAATACTTTTTTAAATGAGAGGAACTGTGACAAATCTGGCTATACCAGCAGTAGCCTCTCACAACATTATTGTTATTTATGGAAGCTGGGAGGAGCTTCTTTTGTGTTGAACATGATAGGGTAGAGTTGGTGGAGCCATTCTCTTAAGGAAACTAGAAAATGAACTGCCTTATTCTGATAGAATAAAAAGGCTTCCACAATAACTTCTTGTTCAAAAGATGAAAAAGACCAACAAGCTATATGATTGTATTAGCATAATAAATGCATTTTTCTCTGAACTTGGCACTGAGATCTCAGCTGACACTATCCTTCTTTATCCCACATCTTCACATTCCTTCTTCAGCATGTGCTCAAGCCCACTAAATTCATCATTTGTCTCTTAGACCTAGTATGCCTAATAATTATGGGGTTCATAACTACAGATGTTTTTGTATCTCAGAATATTTGGGATGATATAAGATGTAAATTACTAATCTATTTGTATGAGTTTTTGAGGGTCCTCCTTGTGATACTTGCCTGCTAGTATCCTCCAGACTATCAACATTATCCCTAGAACCTTGTGTTCCTCTTGGTACTCTACATGTTCTTTAGTGCTCACTTCTCATTACTGCCATCCCCAATATGACTTCACATTGTCTTGTATTCATTACTGAATCCTGCATAATTTTAATAATGTGTTACTTAATCCAACATCTTTTTTTTTATACTAGATGCATTATAGGATGTTTTTCTTATAGGGTGCATGGCCCTCTCTAGTGGGTATATGGTGACCCTCTTGGCCAGGCATAAGAGTCACTTCCAGCACCTTCACCATACCTGCCTTTCTCCAAAAGTATCCATTATACAGAGGGCCACCTGCATTATGTGGCTGCTCATGAGGTTCTTTGTGCTCATGTACAATTGGACTGCATCTTCTCCTCTTCAAGAGCTATGTGTAATAATGACCTGTTTGTCATTAGATCCAGATGATTGTATCCAGTGGCTATGGCACAAGTACTTTCCTGCTCCTCTGTACTAAATAACAAATTATTAACTTGTTGAAATATTTTTGAGGAATAGAGTACATATTTAACTACTAAGTAATGGATAAGTTCTAATAATGTGCCAATAAACTGGCTTATAAAAAATAAATCATGGCAAAGAATTAAATAAATATAAACATGCATGTTTTGTTATCTGTTTACTTTGATATATGTGAATAAAAGTTTGTCATGTAAATGTCAATTATGGCACTTTCTGATTTAACACAAAGGCCAAATATCTGCTTTGTGTCAGCAAGTGATTCTTATAAAGTGGGTGTCACCTTCAAGGTATGAGTTCTGCACTTTAAAGACATTAAGAATGTAGAGTACCATTAAATAAATGCTCCAATGAACTGTATCTTGTCCAGCTCAATATGCCAATCTTTATTGCCATGCATTACCACCTAATCAATATCCTTTCATTGATCTGTTAAAAATAAATTAATGTAGACTCTCATGTTATTATATGTACTCCAGTCCTCAAAGTAACATTACTAATAATAATCTATATATGAAAATATTCAATTCCCAAAAGCAAATTAACGTATACACAAAATGTGGTGTGGACACACCATGAAATATTTTTCTTCCTGGAAAATAAATGTCTGAGGGAGTCACTCATGAACCTTGAAAATGTTATTGTAACTAAACTGCCAGTCACAAAACAACAAATACTGGGGCTGTGGTTGCTGCTCAGTGGTAGAGCACTTGCCTGGCATTTGTGTTTTGTCCTCATCACCACATAAAAATAAATAAATAAAATAAATAAAGGTGTTTCCATCTACAACAAAAAATATATTTAAAAAAAAACCAACATTGTAAGACTCTCACTACTCACTTCAGAAATGTCTCCATGCACAACTTCCTGAGCCTCTCTGCTCGACTCAAACTACCCCCCATAAATACCTCAGTGCACCCTACCTAATTACCTCAAGTGTCCCTCCTTCAGACATAAAGGAACCCTCTCTAACACCTCATAGAATGCTTTAACACATATCAAAGAGACCCCACGACAAAACTCAGATGTCTGCCCATAAAATCCTAAGATATTCCTCCTCACACAACTCAAAGTACCCTCCATATACATCTCAGGCTGTGATCCTTGATCACTCCAGCCACAGTCTTTACCCACTTTAGATAGATGTCCCTACAGTATTGAGTCCTCACTCCACTCCTTTGCAAACCATCAGTAAATACCTCAACATGCCCTATTACCTACTTCCAAGAACCCTCACTACACCAAACAGTGCCTTTTCTATTCAAAATACAAGGATTCCATACACATCTCAAATAGCCCTCCTTACTCCCCTTAGGAAACACTCTTACTCACATCAAGGAGCCCTCCTACACCCCTCATATAGCCCTCATACATACTTCAGAGGACAAACACTACATACCTGTGTGTGCCCTCACTTCAAACTTCAGGAATCCATCTCTTCACACCTCAAAGAGACCTTCTAACACCACAAAAATATCTCCCTACACATCTCAGAATGCCCTCCCTACTGACATCAACTACTGTTCCTACACATTTCTGGAGCTCTTTGTACATACCTCAGATGATCATCCCTACTCACATCACAGAACCCATAATACAAAATAAGTTAAAACTACCCTATTCATCTCAGTGAATCCTACCTGCACATCACAGAGAGTAATCATCCCACACTGCAGAAACACCCTCCTTTCAACATCATGCTGTCTTCTATAATTGTGTTGGAGAATTCTCAGTACTCTACTCAGATGTCCTTCTGGAGCTCACTCTCTGAGCCTTTTCTGCTTTCCTCAGATTGCCCTCAATATATGCCTTGGGACGTCCTCCCTAATAACTATAGTTGCCCTTCCCACAAACCTCAAGCAGCCCTTCAAAAAACCTCATAGAATACTTCTACACACATCATAGAGCCCTCACTGCACAGGTTACAGCCTCTTCCCTTATTAATCAGAGATTCCTCTCAAGACACCGCAGAGTGCCCTCCCTACACATCTCTGAATGCCTTCACTACTCAGGCCAAAATCATGCCCCATTCACTTCAGTGAATTCTCACTCAAACCTTTGCAAGCTCTTTATAAACATATCAGATTGCTTTTCTACTCACCTCTGAGCAGCATCATTCACTTTAGAGTGCCCTTCCTACTCACACAGGCCTTCCTATACAACTCAAGTGAGCCTTCTTATGCACCTTATGGTGCACTCCCACTCACATCAAAGATTCCTTCTACACACCTCATAAAGACATCCTACATACTTCAAGTGTCTCCCACAACATATCTTGTGATGCCTTCCTCTAAACCCCAGATAACCCTAACTTTCCATCTTTTAGAGTTGTTCCTGCACACCTCAGAGAACCAAAACCATAATAATCAGAGAGCTCACTCTACTCATCTCAGAATGTGCATCCTCAACACCACAGAGAACCTTCCCTCCACACCTCAAAGAGCCCATTCTTCACATTTCAGGGAGCCATCTCTACACACCTCATAGATTCTACAGTACAAAGTTCAGAGAGCCCTCCCTACTGAAAGGCTCCTACCTACACACCAGATATTCCTTCGTTCATAGCCCACATCTCACATGACCATCAATACACACCCTAGAAAGTGTTCCTCTGCACATCATTGGGCAATCCATTCACATCTAGGAATGTCCTTTCTACACACTTCAGAGAGACCTGCTATAAGTCTAATAGAGTACTTCTTTCACATCTCAGTGTTTTCTCCTTACTCATCTCAGAAAACTCTCACTACTGACATTAGATGGAGGTAACTACACACCATGGTGAGCCCTTTCAATTCACCACAGAAGCCTTCCCAATAAACCTTACTCACCTTAGGGAACATTCCCACTCACATCATGAAAAACTCCTATGCACCTCACATAGAATTCCTACACACTGTATAGTACCCTCTATACATCAATAAAAAGCCATGCCTACATTCTTCAGAGAGTTTCTAGTACACAACTCAAGTGCAACTGCCTATGGACCACAGAACGGTCTTTTGTTCTATACATAGTATGGCCTTACTCACCTCAATTAATCCTCCTTATTTATGGAAGGGCACACTGCCACTCAGGTCAAATGCCCTCCTTTTCAACTCATGAAGAGTTCCTACAGACTTAAGAAAACTCTCTCTACAAAACCCAGAGAGAACTTTCTGCAACATCTGTGTGTCCTTCATACTCACCTCAGAGAATGTTTACTACTCACCTCAGAATTTCCTCTACACAACTCACTGAACTATTTATACACACCTCAGTGCACCTGCCATATAAACCTTAGTGAGCTATTTCTAATAACATTAGGGGGGCCACCTACACATGTCTAGGAGCACTCTGACTCATTTTATAGAGCCCTCCTACACATCATAAAGCCCTCCCTATACTGCTCAGAATCCACTCCCTACAAACCTCAGAGAGATCTCCCTACATACCTCAGTGCTCTCCCTACACATCTCAAAATACCCTCACTATTCACCTTAAGACCAGTCTATACACATGTAACAAATATGTCCCAATAAATCTTAGATAGTCCTCAATCTACCCTTTTGCATGCCCTCTAGACACCTCTCAACCCTCACTCCTCATCTCAGAAAGCTCTTCCTAAATGCTTGCCTACATACCTCAGGAAGTCTTCTGTACTCACAAGTATACCTCCCTACACATTTAAGAATACCCTTCCTGCTTACATCAATCACACTTTCTCAACACCTCAGAGGGCTATTTTCTTTCTCCACAATTTATTGAGCAATTCAAAAATACCTTGAATTGCTCACTCAATGCACACCAGCAAGTTCTTCACAGTCTCAGAGAGCCTTGCACATGAACCTCATAATTCACTTCCTATAAAACTAAGAAAACACCAACTACATATCTCAGATACACCTCTCTACTCAGCACATATCTCTTTGTACACAACCAACAGACTTACTGACACATACCTAAATGTCCTCATGATACTTCTTTGAGTGCCCTTCCTGTACACCTCAGAAATTTCTTTATTCTCTTTAAAATCCTTCTGACTACACCCAAGTGTAATCTCCCTATTAACCTCAGAGGGATCTCATGACTCTGTTCAGGGGCTCTTTCTACCTAACTGACATAACACTCTTTTTTAAAAAAATATTTTTAGTTGTATATGGACACAAGAGCTTTATTTTGTTTATTTAGATTTTCATGTGGTCCTGGGATTGAACCGAGTGCCTTGAGTATTCTATGTAAGAACTCTACCACTGAACCACAAACCCAGCCCACACAGCACTCTTAGTCAAAACAACCTCCTACAACCCTCATAGATTTCTCCTGAACACCTCATAGAGAAAATCCTAAACACCTCAGAGAACATAGACTACAAAACTCACAGTACCAACCTTACTCTTCTCAGAAAGTCCTACTTACACATCATAGATAGATCTCCATTCAACATCTATCTGACTTCCATATTCATCTCAGAGAATGGTCACTACTCACCTCAGATATCTCTCATTACACACCTCGCTGAGCCCTTTTGTTTCAACTTAGAGCACCCTCCCTATACACCTCAGTGAGTCCTCACTAATAACAAAATGGGGCCATTCCACACAGGAAGTACCCCTTTGACACACCTCACATAACCCACCTACACACATCATATAACCCTCAATTTACAGCTTAGAAGCTTTTCCATACAAACCTCTGAAAGCCCTCAATGCATATTTCAGAAAGTTCTCACTATTCACCCTAACTGCAGTCCATATGCACCTCAGAAAACACTATGACAACTCAGTGAGTTCTTATTCTACTCCTTTACCAGTCGTCATAAAAAATGTAGTGTTCTTCTCATCTCAGAGAGCACACAACACAACTCAGAGACCACATTTTACTCACCACGGAGGCCTTCCTTATAAACCTCAAAGTCCTCCTTACTCACATAGTTAGCATGTGTAAGGAGGTGTGTGTGTATGTGATGTATGCTCTTTTTTTTGTAGTCATTGTGTAGTATGATGTGTAAGAAGGTTATTTACATGTGATGTATGTGGTGTTGCATGATGTGTGATTTAAAACTGAAGGAGGTGTGTACATGTGGTGGGTGCTGTGTTGCATTTTTTGTGTTGTGTGATGTGTGATACAGTGTGTGTCTTTGGTATTTGCTGTGTAGTGTTGTGATTGTTGTGTGCTGTGTAAGGAGTTGTGTGCATGTGTTGTGTGTTGTATTGCGTTTTGTGTGTTCTGTGATGTGTAAGGAGGTGTGTGTGCACATGGTGAGTGCTGTGTCATGTTCTGTGTATTCAGTGATATGTAAGAAGGTGTGGATGCCTGTGGTGGGTGCTTTGTTGAGTTTGTGGGTTGTGTGGCATGGGGTGTGTGCTCTGTTTTGCATTGTTTGTGCTGTGTGATGTGTAAGGTGGTGTTTGTGCATGGTGTGTCTGCTATGGAATTTGTCCCTCAATTAGAGTTGACTGAGTCTTGCAGATCAAGGCTCTCAGGATCACCAATGCTGGTGCCACCCTGTCCTCTGGTGACCATGGATAGTTATGGCAGTGACATGATCCATATGTGCACAGAACAGCTGGGGCAGACAAGGAAGCCCTGATTCTGACATAAAAGGAACGATCCTAGTCTCCTCCACAAAATTCTAGTGTCCAGATGGCAGTGGGTTGATAGGGTTGGTGTCCAGCAGGACCCTGTTTACCTGTGCCCATGTGAGGACAGGCTGGGAGCACCCTGCCCTCCCTGTGGTAGCCCCAGAAAAGCCACCTATGACTGTGCTCATGTGAAGGTCAGAGATCACAGCAGGCAACTCATGTGGCACTGGGAAGGCCACAGGGGTGAGGATAACACTGTGTCCTCAGTGGCTATGTTTGTAGTGCATGGATTATGAGGCTGTGTCCTAGTGCCATCTGCAGGAGAAAAGGATGTTTTAGGATGCCAGGGTAGGCACTGCATAGACCAAGGGTTGCTCTCCACACCTTCTCTCTCTTTTTCCACCACTAAAACCTCCTGGATGAGATGGAGGGAATTCCTGGCCTGCAGGGTGACACCTGCTCAAGGGATGGTTCCTGACCAGGATAGGGCTGCAGGGTCCCTTCTCTGGTCTGCTGGTCCAGTGTGATCTCTAATGAAAGAAATGCCTTTCTTCACAATGTTTATCCTTGGTGTTCCCTTGGTAGCCCTAGAACACCTACATTCTAGGACTGCCATGGGGTTTGGAAAAGAGATGGGGTTAACACCCCCCAATTGACATACCAACAGAAGCCCAAGTGCCCTGCACCCCTTCCTTCTGTTTCTAAGGCTTGCAGTCTTCCTGTGGCCTTGGCAGTGGGGCTTTGCTGGCTGAGGGTGGGGCCTTTCCACTGCCCAGGGTACAGGCTGAGCCCCTATCAAGGTGGCAGTGTGGACTCTTGCACAAATAGCATGACATTTGCACAGTGGCAGCAGGGACATGGCAAGGACAACAGGAGTGTCAGAGACCTGGACATACCACAGAGGCCTCTGTTCAACTCCTTGTATCCAGTTCCCACTCAAGTGGTAGCCTCATAATTTGCGGAAGGATAAGGCAAGTTCACCAAATTGATGGTTCTGGGCCTTCCTTGCAGATAGGGTGCTGGTCAGACTGGTCTTCAGGAAAACCTAGTGAATATCTCAGCATGGATGTGTCTCATGCCACACCAGGAGTGAAGCCCAACAGAAATGCCTTCAGGAGAGTCCACAGGCCAAGTTTTCAAGGTCAGTTCCTGAATAATCCTCTTCACAAGAGGACATAGGAGGTGGGATCTGTTGGGGATTCAAGGACCTTAGGTGTGTGCTTGAAGAGGGCTGTGGGACCTGGTCTCATCCTGATTCTCTCTTGCATCCCAGATATGAGGTAGGGAGTTTGCCCTGACACACGCTCCTCCATGATATGCTGCCTCACCTTAGGCTTCAAACAAGACTGGACTGAGTCCTTTTGACTGACCCAGAGTCCTTTTCTGACATTTCTTCTAACATAGTGTCATTGGATTCTATTAATATAGAATCTAGATTTGTTTGGATCATTTTCTTCCCTTGTTTTTTTTTTCATGTTGTTCATGTATCTTCCCCTCTAGCAGTGCAGATCTGGGGTATTGCAGATTTCCCCCTGTAGGCTTATAGTGGTCCTATAGGTTTCCAAACCCCTTTCTTTAAGGGGAGATCAATATTAGCAGTGCCCAAATCAGACACTATGCAATCCTAGACCAATTAGCCCCTGACAATGAGCTTCAAGCCTCCAGCAGGCGTTGCAGGATGGGATTTGCCCCACCCAAAGATTGGAGCTCGGGCTTCCAGGATTATCCAAGATGGCCACTCTGGCTTCGAAATGTGTTGGCAAATGGGGAGCTGCAGCTCAGGGGTGCACGTGGTCAGCTGGAGGTCCTGGAGACAGGATGCAGTTGGTCCGGCAGGGGTCCTGGAGGTCATGTGTATTTGGTGTGGTTGTGGGGTCCTGGAGGCCGGGTGAAATCAGTTGGTCTGGGGTCCCAGTGATAGGGCGCAGTCAGTTGGTCTGGGGGTCCTGGTGGCAGGGAGCAGTCGATGTGAGGGCCCCAGAGGCAGGGAGTGATCGGTTGGGCTGAGGGATCCTGGAGACAGGGCTCAGTCAGTCTGGCCAGGGGTCCTACGGGGCCTGGCTGTTGTCTCAAAATGGCGGCAGCCACATGTAATCAAACCTGCAGGTACTGTAACAGTGAACTTCCAGGCAGCAGCAGGCAGCTGATGCTCCACTGGCGGTCAGTGATCAGTTTGCTGACTGTTGTCGGAGGAACGGGAGGTGAACCTCAAGCATTGGGTGATGGATAGGTGTAAGGCAGGCGATGGACAGGCAAGAGGCAGGCAAATGGTGGATGATAGATGCCTGAGAGCGAGCAATCTTCTCTCAAAAAAGGTGTCAATATGCTGGCAGGTCATCACCCCAAGCCTGGTTTTTGTGAGGACTGACTGACCCAGAGTCAAAGCAAAATCTTCCTCCTGTAACTCTGACATTTTTGTTACAGCCTGGGAATCTGAATTTCACCCTTCACAGGTGCCACAGCCTGGGAATCTGAATTTCACCCTTCACAGGTGCCTTACTGTGTCCAGCACTTGCTGTCTAAGTCACAGAGCCATGAGGCAGAAAAGGACCTGTGGGACACTCGAAGTTGGGTCATGTCCACTCTGTCCATCGACATGAGAGAGGAGAAGCCTCTGCAACAAATTAATCATGAACAGGTCACTCAAGAGCACAGAGCAGAGTTTGAAGAGGCCCTGGATGCAGATGCACAGCACCAGGCCCACTCCAGTTCAAAATAGCACCCCCTCCTGATTCTACTCATAAAACTTTCCAAAATGGAAAAGATGTGGACTTGTGCTAGATCGTGAGGAGTTAATGGGTAGTGGTGACCCGGGACTTCAATAGGATATTGCAGTCTGTATCCTGGCGAAGGTCCAGGATGCCCTTAGAGGAGAGCTTTCCAGTGTTTCCCATTCCAGTTAGTGTTTCTTCTCAGTGTTGAGAAGAAATTGGTAGCAGCAGAGCATTCACAGAAATGTCCAGAGATGAAGGAAGGAAACTGGGGTCTCTGAGAGGCTGGGAGCTTGGAACAAGATCTGGGAGTTGGAATTCTTTCTTGTGGGAGGAAGGAGCACCCTCTGGATGAGCCCCTGTAGCAGAGCAGGGCAGTGACCCTGTTAGAGATGCCATGCAGCACAGTCAGGAGAGTGGAAGTTGGACAGAGGGTATGTGACTCTAGCCTTGGCCAGGGTAGTGGGATGAAGGGCTGGACAAGGAGGCTGGGTATATTAGAACCAGTCCACCAATGGCAGCTTGTGGGGCTGGGGCACCAGAGGGTTGCTGCTGAGATCAGGTACACTGATATCTGAGGGGAACTGGGAGTTGCAGGCTTGCAACAGGAGAAAGTCACCACGGTTTGGTAGAGATGATGTGGCCACATGCAGTAGGGGAAGATACCAGGAAAGCCTGGGTGGATCTGAAGGAAAAGAGCCTGATAAAAGGGACAGACGGGGAGGGGAGAGGGCAGGACAATATGCCCTTTAAGCAGGGAGACTGGAAAGAAAGAGGGAGGGAGAGTTGGTGAGGACAGAAGAGCCAGGCAGGGGTGGGACGAGATGGAGAACTTCCAAGGGAAACTCTCTGCATCTAGGAACAGCACCCATGTCCATGGCTTGAGACAGCAAAATCCCTGCAGAAAACCTTCTTCTCCAGGCTGTCTGGCCTCCTAGATGTTATGTCACTTCCATTTCCCAGGCGAAACAGCACAACACTCAAGCATATGGGAGCAGGTGGCGGTCAAGGATGTGACACTGAGTAGCTCACAGTGTGTGCTCCTGGCCTCTGGGCTGTCCTTCTCCTCCAGGAGGTGGGGATGTGTTGTGGATGGTGGGTATAAGGCCTGGGTGGGCCTGAGGTCTTTGCTGTTTTGACAGGATCTGTGCTGTTGTTGTGAAGTGGGAGCTTCAGGACTTTTGGTATCTGGAGTACTTTTCGAGCCTTGTGCCTCATCTTCAGGAAGAGGGTATATCCCCAGTAATGTGGACAACCCCACTGCATGACATTCCTTGGGCAGACTTGGGTGTGCTGAGCTTTCTATGGCACTTGCCAGGGTCCATAGTCCCCTGGGTATTTGCTCAGCATTGGGGTGGGAGGAATGGCCAGGAGCCACAGGAAATGGGAGGGTACATTCAGCTGCTGTCCTTGAGTCCTGCCCTGGAGCTATGGAGAGGCCATGCCTTCCAGGCACATGGAGTGACTCAAGGGCCAAGGCTGCTTGTGAAGTTTTTCTAGGGACCCTTGGATGCAGCTGGGCATGCAGGGTTGCACGTTGTTGTAGAGCATGCTGCAGTCACCCCTCCAGAAGTGTTCTGTCCTGAGTCTTGAACCTCAGGTGGCCTGTCCAGAAACTGTGCTCATCACAGTGCTGGCAAAAAAGTGTCAGGGCCATAGAAGACCAGTCTATCTGCACAGCCTTGGCAGTATGGGGTCCAGGAAGAACCTTGCACCTCTACACAGAAAGTCATTCTGCAGAGTCACAATTTGGTAGGTGCCACACTATGGTTAGAACTATAAATGTGGTCTAGAGACCTCCAAGGGACAATGACACCCTATGAGGATTTGTGCGCATCAAATTTACTCTCCAAGCCCTATAAATTTGTGCCTTCATAACACCCTATTTACACATAAGACCATTGAGGCTCATGGAAGTTCAATAACAAACCCAAGGTCACACAGTGAATAAATGGAAGAATGGGTAGAACCAGGCACCCTGGACCTGGGTGTCCATCTCCTCATCATGACCAAGGAACCAGGACCTCAAACATACAGAACAAGCAATGAACCCTGTGCCCTGTGTGTGGCACTGTGAAGCTCTGGGTCAGCATTTCTGAGGGTTCAGGACTGCTGTGCACCAGGGGTATGGGCACAGAGACAAAAGCAGGAGTATCCCTGACACACCAGAGCTGCCCTGGGCAGACCAAGTAGCAGAGTATGGAAATGTGATTCTCTGTAGGAGAAAATTTTTGACCAAGTTGATGTAGGCTGATGGAGCCCTGGGCACATCTGGATGATGTTGGCTTTCTCTCCTCAAAGGTGTGAAGACACAGGTGTGGGAAGGATCATCTGGGGGCATGGACAGCATCTAACTGATCTGTCTCTGACCCCTGACCTCATTCTTTCATCTTCTAAGAACCTGGGATGACATCAGGGCCCCTGGGCCTCCTTGATCTCCTTCCTTCATCCAAAACCTTAGCTTTATCCCATCTGCAAAGTCCATTTGTGGTGCAGATCCCCAGAATAAGAACCAGGATGAGTCTGGGCCAGGTTTATGTTTACTCAACTGTGGGCTGCCTGCTTTACTTTATAGGTGACCTGGGGTGAAGCTTAGTCACAACAAAGACTGCAGGTCACACAAGCAGAACATGCAGGCTGGTCACTGTACGAGTCCAACTCTTGTTCTGACTTCTTTGCAGGAATGTGCTGCTCCTCCTGGGTTAGTCCTGGCCTTTCATGCTGGCACATAAACAGGACAGGATGGATGGCTGGAGTCTTCTGTCTGGGAAGGCAGTGGAGGCAGTCCTCCTCTTGGGATACTGGGAGTACTCAGGGAGATATGGTGGTGCTGTGAATAGGTCTGCCCCTTCCATCACCACTGAGCCTGGCTACTTGCCACAATACTCCATCATGTGGGGCATGACCTGGCTTCTCCCATGAGCCCTGACCAGCCTATCAGCACATGGCAGGCTGTGGTGGGGACAGTCTACCAGTGTTTCTATTGCAGCTGGATCCTAGGAGGGTGGAGATAATCCCCACACAAAGCAGACGTAAGTTCATAACACCAAGGAAGTCTGTCTCCTCAGAGATTGGAGGAATTATTCCCCTGAGTGGAGGGTAGGCCTCACCCCAGTGTGACTTGGTTGGTCACATATCCCAGGTCCTTTTACTTTCCCATGAAATGGGGCCATTACTCCCATTGGGAATCCTGACATCCAGGAATAGAGTTCAAATTCCCACATTCTGCACCTGGAATATTTATCTGATGAAAAGAGCTAGAACTCAGTCTAGTCACACAGGGCTGGTGGAAACTGAAACCCTTCCAGGGACCCTTGTCCCCAGGACCCCAGCTGATATTGCCCCTCACCCCTGTTTTCCCTATGGTTGTTGAGGCAATGAATTTCTGGGCTCATCTTCAGCCCCTCAATGACCAGATAAATTAGCTCTGCTGGCCATGTTTGGGGAACTGAGTACCTTAGTTTTGTCCACCTACCCACTTCTGCCAGCTGTGTAGACTAGGACATGGTCTGGACCTATCGGCCACCATGGCGTCTGGATCCATGGGGTACTTGGTGAGGTGATTGCATCCACATCAAGGGATTTCTGACTAGGTCCTGTGATATCATATGGAGTTCCTAGAGGCAGGGAAGAAAGACCCTTTAGCAGCCCAGATGGTAACTTCCTCCCAATCCTCTGGCACCAAACAGAATACAGCTCAGTCCCCAATCAGCCTTGAGAGTGTGGGCAAGACCCAGAAGTGCAAGTTGCTCAAGGACATACAGAGAAACAGTCATGCTGTTCAATTTATTCCCAGAGTCAGGCAGAGGACCCTGGAGAAACTGGGTGGGCTCACTTAAAGCCTTCATGCTCAGTAGCAGGCAAGCTGCCTCTGTCCTCCAGGCTTCTGAAGTGAACTGGATCTGACCAGTAGTGGTCAGCAGAGTGGCATCCTCCAAGGTCCTGAACTCTCAGCACTGTGTCCATGGATCTGGTCACTGTGCAGGCTGTGGAATTCAGGTGAACTCCAGAAGTGTTCATCATCTGACCACTCCTTGTGGCCACAAATGTTGTAGTCAGGAGTAGGCTGGAACCCAGGCCCCACCCACCAGAGCTGCAGGACCTGTGAAAGTCAGCTACCCTAAGGCAGGCCAGACACCTGCTCTGCATGCCCATCTACCTGCCTTTCCAGACCAGGCCTGAGATGTCTGCTCTGTTTGCTGTGTCTGTTCCAGCTAGAAGGGCCAGGAGAGACTGTGGGTGCCCTGCCTTGTGTGCCCAGGGACTCTAAAGACATGGCTGATATCCTGAGCATCTGGCTGACCTAGGTGAACATGTCTCTAGAAAGACATGCATCTGCTGCACAGGGGAGGAACAGGTCACAGGGTAAGCCTTCCTCAGGGCCTTTGTTTCCTGCCCTGGAGAGAGGATAGTTTGCCATGATAGAGATTGACGGGCTCCCATAACAATCAGCAGGCTGTGTCCCAGGTGAGCAGGCAGGCAATTGGCCAGGACCAGATGGAGGGCTTAGTACATTGATCCTTCCAAACTCCAGAGTACATGCCTGTGGGTGGATGCCTTTACAGTGGGATGTCTGGGTCTCCGAACTGAGGTATGTCTCCCCCATCCAGGGCCACGGTGTCAAAAATACTTGGCCTCAGGTAATCAATTGCTTCCCACTTCCTTCTTCTTGCCAGACTGATGTGTGATATTTTCTGAATACCTGAGAAAGTGAGTGCCTGCCTTCCTGGAGGGGAGGGACATATGATGAGGTGGGAAATGTGCATCTGGCACCAGGGACTTCAGCAACAGGGCAGGCCCAGGAAGATGTCCATTTCTAATCTTGGGAGTGAGATTGGCCATAACTACTCAGCATATGCTCTGGCCCTGTCCCCACCCTGCAACATGGGAACAGTAGGACTGCCTCCTTCCAGAGGGCATCAGAAGAACAAACAGATATTTTGTCCCCTCCTCACAGCATGTGAAAATGCTGGATTCAGATTGTTCCCAAGAGCACCAGGTACTTAAAAAGAAAGATGAGAAAGGAGGGTATAGGTAGAAACCCTGGTTGTACTCAAGGTGTGCCCTGACCTTGTCACAACTGGATTCTGCCTGGTCACATCTGGGTCCTGACCTGTTCAAACACAGGGTCCTGAACTGTTCAAACACAGGGCCCTGATATGGTCACAACTGGGCCTGACTCAGGTCATACTCTGTATTCTGACCATGGTCACATACCGGGCCCAGGTCTTTGTCACTTTCTGAGCCCATACACTGGTCAAAAACTAGGTCATAAATTTGGTCATACTCTGACCTTGAATGTACTCACACTCTGTAACATGAGCTGGTCCTAATTGTGCCCTGACCTGGTCACAATTAACCCTGACCTGGTCACACACTGGCCAGTTACCCTGGTGATCACTGGGCCCTGGCCTAGCACAATGGAGCTATGATCTGGTCATACACTGGACCCTGACCCTGGTCTCACTTTGTGTCCAAACTCTAATCACATTATGGGTCCTGACACTAGTCACAATCTAGGCCCTGATCTGGTCACACTTTAGTCCTTGAATCTGTTCACATCCTGTACCCTCACCTGGTCAAAATTGGTTCCTCACCTGGTCACAACTGGGTCCTGACCTGGTTATACTCTGTGCTTTCACTTGGTCAAGAACAGGTCCTAATCTTGTCACAACTGGGACCTGAACTGGTCACAATGTGGTCCTGAACAAGTCACACAGTGGACACTACCTCTGGTCACACTTTGTACCTTGATCCTGGTTAAACTCTGGGCTTTGATCTTGGCCACATTCTGGGCACTGGTCATGGTTACACACTGGGCCCTGGCCTTGGTCACATAGTCACTTTGACACTTGTCATACTCTGGGCATTTTCTTGGTCACACTCTTGATCCTGGCCCTGGTTACAAACTAGGCCATGAACCTTGTCACACTCTGGACACTGACCTTGGTCACATACTTGACCCTGGCCCTGGTAACCTCTGCTGGACTTAGCTGTGGAGTGGGAGAGTGAGGAGGAAGCATCAAGCAGGCTATCAGGAGGCCTGAGTGTGCTGAGAGGGTGGGAGTGCATCCTACAGCCCTCAATGAACAGCTGATTGTCTGCCTTTTCTAGGTCCCCCAAAGAGCAAACACTTGTCACAGAATTCTTGCTTACACTTGTCCTGGTGTCCACAGGAGTCTGGCTCACTCCAGGTCCTTCTAATGAAACACAGGTTTCTGCAATAATGACAAGAGACTCAGTGCCACTTAGAGTGCTGGTCCTCACTGTCTTGGCACCTGCCTCAGAAGTGGTGGAACGTAGGCCAAGGCATGTTCCAGAGTGCAGGGCTAGGAGTCTGAAGCCAGTTCTCCCTGGTGACTGACACACTTTGTTGTCTTGGTGTGTCATTTCCACACTTCCAACTTCAAGGATTCCAGGAGAAAATGAAAACCAAGTTGGATTATCCAGGACACTAAACAGAGTAAGCAAGGGCAAGGCTTCAGTCCAGGATGATGCCACTGCTCACCAGTTGAGAGCTGGACCCCTTCAGCCTTCAGAGACCATGAAGTTAGATGATCCTGATTGTAGATGTTTTGTCAAGCCTGCTGAGGCATGAGTCTCTGGGACTCCCAGCCACAACTCCGCTCAACTATCATTACAGGACTCAAGCCCAGAGCAGTCTCAGAGAACCTATGCCCTGTTGCACAACCAGAGGTGAGTAGGGTCCTGTGTGGATACCAGTTCTGTGTGGTTAGCACTTGAGTGAGCTGGGGTGAAGTAGGCCAGAGACAATCATGGTTCACCAAGTAGCTGGGGAAGAGTGTTACCCACATGGAAAGAGATGCATACTGCTTGTACCAGGATTTGTGATGGTGGCCACAGAGGCAGGCCCAGCATTCCCTGCACTACAACTGGGTTTCCCCAACCCCACCAGAATCTCAGCTGCCAGGACCCAATTACACACCTGATCCAAGGACATGGGGATAAAGAGGGCAAGGGCCAGGCCTCACCTGACTAAGAGAAACCTTCAAAGCCAGCCTGTAGCTTCCCTCCCTCACTTTCTGCAGCCATAGTGATGCCTAGGTCAGCTTGTCCACACTCAAAAACCAAACATTCTTTATTCTAGAGTGGCTATCTCCCAGCTGAACATGTAGTCAGCTCTCTCCTCAGAGACCTGAAGGCCCAGAAATCACCTGCCCTGATCCCTCCAGTAGGTCCTCTAGAGGCACTGAGTAGAAAAGCAGGCCAGGGAGGGAGTTTTAAAAGACCCATAGTCTGCCTGGTTGTCCATGGCTTCTCATTGACTCCTGTCACCAATTGCCTCCCTCTTTTTCCTCTCTGGAGGGGAAGGGTACACTGCTCCCCAATTGCTGCTACACTAGGACTAGGCTGGAGTTTCTGTGACCATAAACACTTACTAGCACCTCCTTTCTAGCAAAGTTGGACTCTTCTGAAACCAGGTCTTACTCCATCCATCCTGGAGACCTATCCTGGGAAGACTGGAATCTGTTGCCATCTCTCAAACCCAGTTAACACTCACACAAGAACATGCCTCAAAATCCCAATTGTCCCATCATCCCATAGGTGGAAAATCTATAAAAATTTAAATTGAGCAAGATATATAACCCTTGTGATAAACTCAAAATGTTATTTGAGTTCTTATTATGTTCATGGAATTGGAAACTTATTGGGTTAAAGGGGCTCTCCAACCTTCACTACCCTGGGAGAAATCACTCCCCTGCCCAGCCTTCAGCCAAAATGCACTCCTCCTCTCCACAAGAGCTGAGGAATTCTCAGATAGTGAGAATCTACAAGCAGTGCACTTCAGGTGTCAGCAGTGACTTTCACATCAGCCCAGTGTGTGCCCATGGGTGGTGAGAGCAGAAAGCATCCACTAGCACACTGCCTATGAATGCCAGGTGCTGAGATTCAGGTTTCTGGCTTCAACCATGAGGCCCAGCTGGGTGGTGGAGAGGGGCATGCTCACCTGTTTGTAGGTGCCCTCTGAACTGAACTCCCAGGAGACAGAACTCTGAAGACATAGAAGAATAAGTTGAAAACAGTCTGCCTCAATCCTGACTCCAGATGGAACAATAGGAAAATTTGTTTGAAGCAAACAAAACTGGGCATTTCTATTTTCTGTGGCCAGCAGAGAGCAGGAGGTGTGCATTTGGGACTGATCTCTGTCCATCAGAAAGGCAATCCCTTCCACTGCTCCCTCTGCTTGACCCCTGGAAGGAAAGGGAGGTATGTGGCCCTTGGTAGCTGCTGGGATCTCACTTGCAGATATCTGTAGCTTGGTTGTGGTTGGCATGCCCACCAGGGTCCACTGTGAGTAAAGGCTTGAGCTCTGCAGGGTGGCACCAGGTGGAGGTGGGGAACATTTGGTGCTTGGCCTAGTGGGCACTATGGGGATCAGTGCAGTGACTCCAAGAATGGGGTCCTCAGGGACAACAGGTGATGCTCAGAGAGAATGGTTATATAGGCCAGAGCCTGTCTGCTCCACCTGGAGATGGGAAGCTTGCTGCACACACCCTGCTATGGTGGTGCCCATGGGTTGATCAACAGGCCCTCACCAGAACTGCCTGGAGGGAGATTCCATTTCTTAGACACACCAAACAAGAGAAAAATCATCTCTTCTACATAGCCAGCTGACTCCAGTGTTTTCTTGCAGAAATTAAAAACTGACCAACAGGCACCTAAACTTCCAGCTCAGTTCTGCAGTCCCATAGTTCAAGATCACAATACGATAACCTTTTTGTGTGGACAGTGCATCTTTCTGGGTGCTGGTCATCTCCTCTAGCTGTGTTTCATATGGCAGAGCCTGTGCCCCATGTTTCTGCCTCATGAGAGAACCAAGGCTATGTCCCCTGACAAATCCCCCTTGATACTCTTCAGAGTTGGACATTAAACATGGGGAAGAAGTCACCAAGCATTAAGACAACACAGTTTCTTCCAAAACACACATCCTTCTCAGACATGCCAAATTTATTCATTCCATTCCAGTAGCCCCCAAAGTCCACTCAGGTGGCTGGCTCTAGGAGGGAAAGGACCAGGTGAGAGATATGCCCTCCCACCTACCAGTACCTGCCTACTGTGAAGTGCCACCCTACAAATGCCCCTCTGAATTACCTAACATGAAGTGTTCCATGGGGGTCCTGGGTGGGCTCCTAGAAGTAGCTTTGGGAGGAAACAGACATATCAGGTTTCTGAAAAAGAACAGAAAATTCCTCAAGCTGGCAGAGTTGTACAGAGTCCTATTGAGTGAGTCTGGCCCTGCTTGGAGCCTCCAGCTTGGTCACCTGATTTGAGAAGCCTAGTTGGTGGTGCATATTAGCACAGAGGGATATGTGATGGTGCAAAACCCAGAGAGGAAAGCACTTCTGATCTACCTGCTTTGTTCCCCAGCTGAGGAGTAGGCCAACTGGAGGGATACTCTGGGAGCCCACATCAGGAAAGTCACACTGGACAGTCTATATCTTCTTCCTTTCTGTGCCCCAGACCACTGTGGGAAGTTTTGTATGACCAGGCTGACCAGATCCCTGAGGCCTCTAGGCCCAATCGTAGAGTTCACTGAGGTGGGGGCTGAAGGTAGGTGGAAGCCACACGAGCACCTGGAGCCCTACTAGGAGTGGGCAGCTCTACAGGGCTCTGCAATTGGCCTTCAAATTGGGACAACCTGACTTCATGCTCAGGACACAAGTGAGTTTGTGTGTAATCTTCGATACACTGTGCTTTTGACTGGCTTCAGGTTGGGTCAGATTTACAGCTTTCACAACAGCAGGCCCTTGTGAAAGAAGGTCTCCTATTGAAACATAAGGTGACTAAGGATGGCAGGGTGCCCCACCTATGAAGCCAGACACTCAGGAGTCTGAGCAGGTGGATAAAATGTGAAGCCACCCTGAGCATCATTCAAAGACCATGTCTCAAAATAAAACAGGAAGAGAGCTTGGGGATAGCTCAGAAGAGGAACCTGGTTCCCAACCACAGGGTCTTCCTCACATTGACAAGGGGGAGGAGCAGAAGTGGTGATGGACACAAGGGAGGGTCCAGACTGAGGTTGCACCTGGGACCTGAGGAAACCATGAGCTTGGTGCTTGAAGACTTTAGGTTTGGGAACACTGCCACAATGATCATCACCAGACACCAACAGTTTTTCATAAATTCCAGGAACTCTGATCAAGGAGTAATAGGGAATGAGGAGAGAGCATCTGGGCAACACTGCACCAGGCACCAAGAGGTGTGCATCTGCCAGGTAAGAAATGGAAAATGGGAGAGGAGAATGGGGAGACCAGGGGTCCCTGACTGAGCTCAAGAATACAAGGGTTAGCCTTAGGTCCCTGTGAACAAGGTGGGACAAAGAGGCCCCTGGCTTCAGCAGGACTTGGATGTGAAACTGAACCTCTATTACCCTGTCTACACAGTCAAATTGTGACCCCTCCCCTGATGCCTAGGACAACAGTCCCAAACCAGACATTCCTGAATTCGGGGACAAACGGATCAGAAACAGAACCGGAGCCAGGCTCTTCAGACCTCTGACTTCTGACAGTAGAGTCAGAGATCATTAGATCCATGGAAAGGTTATGCTGGAAGACACAGTGAGCCCTGAGGACCCCACACACTCTCCAAGACATTGGCAGGAGAAAGAGCTGTTCCTGTCCCTCCCTCTAGGCCAATAAGACATCACAGGCTGTTGGGAGTTAAGGAGAGAGGCTGGGCAGTGAAGCACACACTGCTGGACACTGTTCCCAGACCCACCAGGGGGATATAATATCGGGGAGTAGAGAAGTCAGAGAAGATTTCATGAGATCAGAGAGCAGCAGCAAGGTCACATGAAAAGGGGACAATTAGAGAACAGTTAGTGCTACATTCACATGAGTACGAAGGATATAAACTGTCCTTTGAGCCAAGTCAACACTGTTCACTCTCCTGGGCCCTGTGGGTGAAAAATACTCACCTAGGAGGTCTCACTCTGCTCTGTTCCTACCCTTAATTTTCCACTCACACCATTGATTAGGGTCCTCTGTGTCCTGTGGGTGAACATCCCTGTCCAACCATTGCTCAGTACCCTGTGAATATTGTGAGTGGGCAGACTTCCACCACCAGTGCTCACTCTCCACTGAACCCTGGGCAACTCTGTACTCTTAAAGATTTCTCTGGGTGAGCCCCATTCTGGCTAATGTCAGGACAACATCTCTGGCCTTATCTGCATGTCCAGGGCAACACTAATATGGAAACTTGGAGAGATGTGGATACTTCTTTTTCCAACAAACTGAATAGCACTGTGGTGATGCTGTGGATACAGGATCCTCACCAATATCTGAAAAACTAAGCCAGTTTTAAAAGATATTAATGCCCAAAGCACTGAGGACTTCATTTTATTACTCATCATCCACAATTTCCACACAATTGCTCAAGTGATTGAGACTGTATGAGTGATGTGGCAAACCCAGGTTTTTGACATCTTTCTGATGGAAACATATATTTAATTATTTTCAGGATCTTGTCTGATATGTCAGTGGTTAGTATCTTTTGACAAGAGAGGAGAAATTTTAAGTCTACTTAGGCAGAATGCACACCTTCAAAATATAGTGTGAATTGTGGCCAAGGACAATTTCCGTCTTTTTGGAGGACTACTTCAGAACTTCGAAATAGAATCATTTTGACCATAAACAAGGTCAATAAAACTTTGGCCCAAGGAATTACTCTACAAGAGGTTCAAAAAACTCAGAATCCTATAGGTGAGAATCCTCTGCAAAACTTGTTGTCTCCTGTGGATCCTCTATTCAAGCACTGTTTATCTATTTGTGCTTTGTCTTCTCATGTTTCTACCCTAAACCTCAACCCAACCATCATCATTCATTGTCTTCAGAGTCTTCTGGTTGAGCACCCATCTCACATTGTTTTCAGTCTTCTCTGGGTCCTGCCCTAAGTTTTTTATTATCCACCATTGTCCAGGGTACTCTGAGTCCTTTTGATGAGCATACTCAACCACTAGTGCTCTGATTCCACTGGGACATCTTGGTGATAGCCCCTCTCCTAAAATGCCTCCTTTCTTTGTTTAAGCTGCTAAGTTCAACTAACTTTTTCTTACTGACTCTTCTTTGGCTACTGTGGGTGAGCAACCCTCACCTAACAGTACTCAGTCTTCTCTGTTTCTTTTTTTTAAAATTCCCTAAACATTCCTTGCTCATACTTACCTGGGTGCTTTTGTTGAGCACCCCTCACATTTGAATGCTCAGTCTTCTCTCTATCCTTTTCCAGGATCCCCAAGGATATACTAGGTCAGAATCATCTGGGTCCTGTAGGTTAGCACCCCACTCCTTACAGTACTCAGCCTTCTCTGGGTACTGTCCTTAATTTCCCTTCACACACCATTGCTCAATGTAATATGAGGCCTCTGGTGAGTGCCATTCACACTCAGGTGCTAAGTTTTTTCTGAACTTTGTTTTGGAGTGCCCTTTACCCTTCTGTACTTTGTCCCTGTGTCCACTGGTAGAGTTCCCCTCATCCAGCCATGTTCAGAATACTCAGGGACTTCTGTGTGACTACCCCTCACCCAGAAGTTCTCATTCTTCTCTGTGCCATGTGCTAAGTTTCTGCAGCCAATATTACCTCAATCTCCTCTTTCTCCTGTGTGTGATCATAGGTAACCTAACATTGCTAAGCCTTTTCTGGATTCTTTCTTAACCTCACCTCCCCCATCATTGATCAGGGTCCTCTGAGTCCTGTGGTTGAGCACAACTGTCTCACTGGTGCTCAGTCCTCCCTAGGTGTTGTGGCTGGGCACATTTCTGACACAAGTGCACACTCTCCACTTAGCACCTGGCAATCTTATTCTCTTAGTGAAATCTCTGTGTGAATCTTATTCCAGCTAATGTAAAAAAAAACATCTCAGGCCTTACCTGTTAGTCCATACCAACAATGTGGTGGAAATGATGAGTAACTTGGATACTTCCTCTTTCCAAAAACCTCAATAGTTCTTTGGTGCTACCATGCAGATATCCTCCTCAAAATTTTCTGAAACCAAATACAATTTAATGGATGCTTATTCCTACAGCACTGGGAACCTCCTTCCATCATACTTCATTCAGTATTTCCACACATGTGCTCAAGTGACTGAGTTATCACAGGTGATGTGGCATGCCCAGGATTTCTTACATCTTTCCAAACTGTGGATGGAAAGTATATATTTAAGTGTTTTCATGATCTTGTCTCATATGTTACTGGCTGCTCTCTTTTGACAAGAGAGGAGACCTACTAAGGTGTCTGATTTAGTCACAATACACACTTTTAAAAGTAAGTGTGAAATGTGGCCAAGGACAATTTCTCATCATCACAGAGGACATATTCAGACCTTTGGAATAGAATCATTTCAACCATACTTGAGGTCAATAAAACTTTGGCCCAAATGATACACTAAAAAGGTTCCAAATATTCTGATCCTTATAGGTTTAGCACCCCTCTCTCCAAAGACCTCTGTCTCCTTTTGATCCTGTAATCTAGGAAAACTCATGTATCTTTGCTCTGTCTTCTCTGGATTCAGTCCTAAACCTCCTCTCAATCACCATTGCTCAGGGTGTCCTGAGTCCTCTGGATGAGCACCCTTCTTCCACATGTTCTCAGTCTTCTGTGTCCAGTCCTAAATCTCCCCTCATCCAACAACGTTCAGGGTATTTAGTCCTTTGAGAGAGCTCCCCTCACCAACTACTGCTCTGAATCCACTGAGACCTCTTGGTGATAGTCCCTCTAATACCATGGATCAGGCTTCTTTCATTAAGCTGCTAAGTATGTCTGACTTGTCCTTACTTTCTTCTCTGGTTCCCGTGGATGAGGGCCCCACACCTAACAGTACCCAGTCTTCTCTGTTTATTTTTTTCTGAGTTCCCTAACCATTCTTTGCTCATTTTTTCTGCATCTTTTTAATAAGAGCAACTTAACTGAGAGGTCTCATCTGAGTCATATGAGTCATGAGGTGAGTGTCACTCACACTCATGGTCTCAGATTTCTCTGAATATTGTTTTGGATTGCCCTTTATCCTTCAGTACCTTGTTTCCTCTGTGTCCTCTGAGTGAACATCCATCCTCCAGCAGTGCTCAGAATACTCTGGGACTCGGGGTTAGTGTCCCTTATCCAGCAGTGCTCAGTCTCCTCTGGGTCATGTGCTAAGTTCTCATAGCCAATCATATTTTAGCCTACTCTGGTTTCTGCATGTGGTCATAGATAGCCTAACATTGCTCAGCCTTTTCTGGGCTTTGTCTTAACCTCACCAATCCCACCATTGTTCATGGTCTTCTGAATACTGTGGGTGAGCAACCCTCTCCCACCTATGCTAAGTCTTCTGTGGTTCTAGTCCTTAATATTCCCTCCCCAAAAATGTTCAGGGTCCTCTGAGTCCTGTGGTTGAGCACCCCTCTCCCACCAGTGCTGATTCTCTTGTGGGTGTTGTGAGTGAGCACACTTCTGACAACAGTACTCACTCTCCACTGAACCCTAAGCAACTTGGTTCTCTTAGTGAAATCGCTGGGTGAGTCCCATTCTGGGTAATTTCAGTACACCATCTCTGGTGTGTCCATGCCAAAAACACTGTGGAAACTAGGAGCAATGTGGATAATTTCCTCACTCCAACAAACTCAGTAGGTATTAGGAGCTGCCATGCAGACATGCTCCTCACCAAAGCCTGAAAACAAGATAATTTTAAAGAATGTTAATGCCCACACAACTGAAGATCACAAATTGTCCACAATTTTCACAACATAGCTCAATTGGATGAGTTTCAGTGGGTGATGTAGCATGACCAGGATTTCTGACATCTTTCTGAAGAGTAGATGGAGAGTATATTTTTAAGTATTTTCAAGATCTTGTCTAATATGTCACTGGTTGCTCTGTTTTGAAAAGAGAAAAACTCCTAGGATCTCAGGGTCAGGCACAATGCACACCATCAAAAACTGTGAATTGTGGCCAAGCACAATTTCCCACAATTATGGAAGTGTTCAGATCTTTGATCTGAGGTTTGCACTGTAACTGAGTTCACTATAACTTTGGCCTAAGGGATAATTTCCAAAATCTTCCAAAAACTCAGAGGACTATAAGTTACAACCTCTCTTCCAAAAGACTCCTATACCTTCTGGATCCTGTAGTCAAGCAAGCCTCTGCTATCTTTGCTCTGCCTTCTCTAGGTTCTGCCACAAACCTCTGCTGAAAGAGCATTACTTATGGTTTCTAAATCTTCTCGATGTGCACCCCTCTCTTAATGGTACTCACTCTTCTTTAGGTCATGCCATAAATCTCCCCTCATTCAACATTGCTCAAGGTGATCTGAATCCTGTGGGTAAGTGCTCCTCACCCTCTAGTTCTCTGATTCCACTGGGTCCTCTTGGTGATAACCCCTCTCCTGACATAGCTCAGCCTTCTTTGTTTAAGCTGCTAAGATCACCAAACATGTTTCTTTGATGGGAGTTCCCTAACCATTTCTTGCTCATTACTCTCTGGGTCCATTTTGTGAGCACACCTCACTTTGTGTGCTCTGTCTTCTATCTGTTCTGTTCCAGGTTCACCAGTGATATTCCTCCTCAGACTGCACCGGGTCCTGTGGGTGAACACCACTCACCTGACTGTGCTCATGTTCCTCTGGGTCCTGTTTTAAATCTCCCTTTGCACAACATTGCATAATATCATCTGAGTCCTCTAGGGAGTGTTCCATGAAGACAAATGCTCTGTTTGCCCTGAATATTGCTTTGGACTGCCCCTTACCTTCCAGTACCCTGTCTCTTCTGTGTCCTCTGGGTGAGGGTCCCTCACAGAAGTGTTCAGTCTCCTCTGTGCCATGTACTAAGTTCTTGTAGCCAATATTATCTCAACCTCCTCCAGATCTTGTGTTGATCATAGATTGTCTAACATTTTTCAGCCTTTTCTGGGTTCTGTCTTAACCTCATCTACCCCATGATTATTCATGGTCTTCTGAGTCATGTGTGTGAGTGCCCCTCCCCATCACTGCTTATTCTTCTCTTTGTCCTGTCCTTAATATCCAAACTTGCAGCAACTTTAAGGATCCTGTGAATACTGTGGGTGAGTGCCACTCTCCTACCAGTGCTCAATTTCTCATGGGCATGTTGGTAGGCACACTTCTGCAACCAGTGCTAAATCTCCACCTGGTCCTAGGAAACTTGGTTCTCTTAGTGAAATCTCTGGGTAAGTCCATTTCAAGGTAAAGTGAACACACATTCTCTTTTTTTATCTGCATGTTCATACCAACACTCTGTGGAAACATGGAGAGATGTGGATGCTTCCACTGTCCAACAACCTCAATAGTTCTGCCATTCAGACAGACTCCTCATCAATGACTGAAAACCAGTGCTCAATACCATCTGAGTATTGGGGTGGGGTTGATGTCCAACATCTGTGGTCACTTTCCACTGAGCTCTAGGCAAACCAGTTCTCTGAATAAATTATCTATTAGTCCCATTCTGGCCAATGTCACTATATCATCTCTGTCCTTATCTGCATGTCCAGGCCAACATTACTGTGGACACTTGGAGAGATGTGGATGCTTTCTCCTCCAACTTCAATCGGCCTTGGTGATTCCTTGCAGACAGGCTCCTCACCAATTCCTGAAGACCCAAATCAATTGTAATGCATGTCAATTTCCCCAGCACTGAACCCCTCGTTCCACAACTCAACATCCACAATTTCCATAGCATTGCTCAAGTGCCTCTTTTCTTATAGGTGATGATTCATGGCCAGGATTTTTGACATCTTTCTGAACAGTGGATGGATAGCACATATTTAAGTTTTTTAGAGTCATATCTGATATGTCATTGTATGCACTCTTTTCCAAGAGAGGAACATCTTAGAAGCTCTGAGTCAGGCACAATGCATACCTTCAAGGGACAGTCAGAAATTTGACCAAGGACAATGTACCATCATTTTTGAGGACTGCTTTAGACCTCTGATATGGGATCATTCCCTCCACTTCTGAGGTCATTGAAAATTTGGCCCAAGGTAAACTCTCAAACAGATTCCAAAACTCTGACACAGTACCACTCTCCCAAAGGAACTCCATCTCCTTTGGACCCTATGGTAAACCACACCACATCAATCTTCTGTAGTGTCTACCCTAAATCTCCTCTCAACCACCATTGATCAGGCTCCTAACCAATTCTGAGATCTCTGGGGAAGTGCACCTCTCCCACCAGTGCTCTGTCTTCTTTGGGTACTATCCTAAATTACCCCTCATCCAAAATTGCTCAGTTTTTTTTTTTTTAGTCCTGTGGGTGAACACCCCTCACACACTAGTGCTTTGATTCCACTGGGTCATCTTGGTGATAGCCTTTTTCCTAACATGGCTCAGCATTCCTTGCTAAAACTACTAAATTTGCCTAACCTATCCTTACTGAGTCTACTTTGGGTCTTGTGGGTGAGTTCCCCTTATATGAGAGTGCACAGACTTCTCTATGTTTTTTTTTTTTTTTTCTTTCTGAATTCCTTAATCATTCCTTGCTCATTCTTACCTGGGTCCTTTTGGTAAGCACTCCTGGCCCCAGAGTTCTCAGACTTCTCTCTGTCCTGTTCCAGATTCCCCAAGGTAATCCTTGCTCAAACTCCTCTGGGTCCTGTCGATGAGCACACCTCACACAAGAGTGCTCAGTCTTCTCTGAACCCTGTTGTTAATCTCCATGTCACCATTGTTTAATGTCATCTGAGTACTTTTGTGAGCATCAATTGCACAAGGTGCTCAGTTGTACCTCAATATTGTTTTGGATTTCCCCTTACTTTTTAATTCTGTCTCTGCTGTGTTCACTGTAAAAGGGTCCATCATCCAGCAGTGCTTAGAATACTTGGGAACTCTGGGTGAATATCCCTCTCCCAGCCATGTTCAGTCACCTCTGGACCATGTGCTAAGTTCCCATAACCAATCTTTTCTCAGTATCCTCTAGTCCTTGTGTGTGATCATAAATATCCTGTCTTTGTTCAGACTTTCCTTTGTTCTGTCTGTCTTAAACTCAACTACCTCACAATTTCTCATGGTCTTCTGAGTCCTGTGTGTGAGGTACCCTCTCACATCAGTGCTCAGGGTTCTCTGCATCCTGTCCTTAATCTTCCCTCATGCACCATTTTTCAGAGTCCTCTGGGTTCTGTGGGTGAATGCTTCTTTCCAACCAGGGCTCAGTTCACTCTGGGTATTATAGGTGGTCACACTGCTGCCACCAGTTCTCACTCTCCACTGAGTCCTAGGCAACTTGGCTCTCTTAGTGAAATCTCTGGGTGAGTACTATTCCAGATAATGTCAGTATAACATCACGGGTCTTATCTGTATGTCCAGGTCAGTAGTTATGTGGAAACTTGGGAAGATGTGAATGCTTCCTCTTTCCAAAAAGCTCAGTGTGACTTTCATGATGCCATGTGGACAGACTACTTACCTGAAAATCCAAGACAATTTAAAGAGTTTCAATGCTCACAGAACTGAACACCTAAATCATCATCTACCATTTCCACACACCTTTGCTCAAGTGACTGAGTTATCATGGGTGATGTAGCATGCTCAGGATTTCTGACATCTTTCCAAACAGTGGATGGAAAGTATATATTTAACATTTTCAGGATTTTGTCTCATATGTCACTTATTGCTCTCTTTTGAGAAGAGAGGAGACGTCCTATCACTTCTAAGTCAGGCATAATGCACACCTTCAGAATACAGTGTGGAATGTGGCCAAGGACAGTTTCCCATTGTAATAAGACTTCTTCAGACCTTCAAAATGGAACCATTTTTACCATACCTGAGGTCAATGTAACTTTGGCCCTAAGGATACTCTAAAAACCATTCCAAAAGCTCAGATAACTATAGATGAGAACCCCTCTCCCAAAAGACCTCGGTCTTTTTTTGATCCTATAGTCAAGCACACCTCACCTTGGCATGTCTAAGAAGGAGAATGAGTAGGGACACATTTGGTAAACTTAGCAGCTTAAACAAAAAAGGAAAAGCCAGGTCAAGAGAGGGGCTATTGCTAAGAAGATTGAGTGGAATCAGCACTAGTGGGTGAGGTACCCTCAATCACAGGACACAAAGTATTCTCAGCAATTGTTGATAAATAGTTAGGGCAGGACCCACAGAAGACTGAGCACAGGTATAAGAGGGGCACTCACTCTGAGGATTTAATAGATCCTGAACAATTGTGGTTGAGAGGAGGTTTAGAGCAGAAAGAGGGAAGGAATGAGAGTGGGTTGAGCCAACTGCTGAGGGGACCTGAAAGCAGCCCCTGCCTGGGCTCACTTTTCTCCAGGTCTGTGGTGGAAGGGACAGTACACAACTCTCCAGGACCTATGGGACACTCTTATGTTATCCCTGGGCACATCTATTCTCATGTCCTTAAGGAAAGTTTGGCCATACTCCTTTTCATCTCCAAAGCTTGCTCTCATCCCTCTTGTGAGTAGACACAGAACTTTCCAAATTTTTTTGGTATGTTGGCTTGTTGGTAAAATTCTATCCACTTAACTCTCTTCTTGTGGTTTATGACAAGCACTCAGCAGTGCCAAGCCCACCCTCTGCAACCTACTCATACAGGTCTTCAGTCAACAAATCTGTCTCTACACCCAGGTCATGTACACCTGGGACAGAGCAGTTGTTTCATTTCCTGACTGTACTGAGGCAAGGATGACCTGTCCTCCTGTGTCCAGTCCAATTCCACACTCCAGTCTCAGGTCTAACAGACTGGCCCCCTACCCACATGTGGCCTACAGCAGGCTGGGGCTTTCTGCAAGTCTTTCCTTCCTGTGTCTGGTTGTCACCCTGAAGGTTACCAGGGTGCTCTGATGGACCCACTGTGGTCAGGCTATAGAACCTTCTCATATGTCCAGTTGTGGGCCTCCTATAGAGTCAGCTTTCAGCACAGTTTCAGGTAAATCTGTTGGAAGAAACCCACCTTCAATGTTTGTTGAGCCTGGTAATTTGATGGAGTCTATTCTCCTCCAGGAGTGCCAGGTGATGTCTATTAACCCTGACCTGCTTATAGAAAACTCATGTTTTGTCAGACATCTAGAATCCTCCTCTTTTCTGAGGTGTCCTTATTTTACTAGTCAGTTTCTGGCTACTGTGACTAAAATGCCTCAGAACAATGTAGAGGAAGACAGGTTTATTTGTCTCAGGATTTCAGATATTCAGTCCATAATTGGTGGACACCATTATTCTGGGTCCAAGGTGAGACAATTGTCACAGAAGCACATGACTCAGGAAAGCTGCTCATCTCAGAGCAGCCAGAATTTTGGGATAGGGGGAGTGACTGACCAAGGAGAGAAAATTTAGTCCCCAAGGTCTTGACTCCTGAGACTGACTTCCTCTAGTCACACCCTGCCTATGATGACCACCTAGCAGTCTTTTCACTTATTAATCTATGGAGTGGATTAGTACCTTCATTAGTTCTGAGTTCTTGTGATCTCATCACTTCATGTCTGAAGGTGCTACACCATCCCACAGATGGGCTTGGTGGACACATCATGTCCACACCATGCAAGTGACTTTACACCCATAGACTCTACATGTTCCTGAGCTACAGATTCCCTCATCTGGGCAATACTGAGGGATGCATTCAATCTTTATTCTCCACTACACACCTGGTATCAGGTTCCAGTACCTGTCATGCCCTGAGTTGTCCAACTTGAGATGCTTTAATACATACCATTGACTCTATTTTTTCCTCCAAGGTCCCCTTTTCTCTTGGCACTGGAGCCTGAATCCAGAGAGCTCTACCACTAAGCCCTCTTTATTTTCCATTTTGAGACAGGGTCTGGATAAGTTGCTGAGACTGCCCTTGAACTGGCGATCCCCTTGTTGCAGCCTACAAAGTTCCTGTGAAATTGCATCTGACTTTTCTTGGAAGGGTCTGTGTGTGGCATTGCAGGCTTTCTCCAGCATGCACTTCAGGCCTCCTTGTGTTCGTCCCATTCACTCAGTTTCAAATCCATCTCCACATTTTACGTGTTTGTATAGCCAGGCCACACCCAGTTCCAGATATCTTAGTTCATTCAGGCTTCCACAACAAAACATAAACCAGGCAGCTCAGAAACCACAAAAATTCATGCCTATGGTTCTGGATGCTGGAGCTTAAGAACAAGGCACAACAGATTGAAAGTCTTGTCATTTCACTGTGCCTCAGCTGTGAACAGGACAGGAAACTCACTAAGCCTGAATATGAGGCACTCAGGGAGGGTTTATGCTCCTGACCTAGGACCTTCAAAATGTCATCCAGATAACATCACATTGGGGTTGAGGCATCAACATAAATTTAGGGCAGCACATATTCAGACTGTAAGAGGGCAAGGGATGGGTTCAGATGGGGTGACCCTACCCAAGGCCTGTATCAGCTGGATTGTATTATAAAGTCTCTCTGGGCCTATGGGTATTTGATCATGTGATCCAGTCAGAGACCAGTGCCTGCCAGCACACCCTTAGACTGAAAGCACCCAGAAAACCACTCCAGATGCAGAAAATTACACAAGAAATTTTATTCAGCAGACAAGCAATATGTATACCCTGTGGGGTTAGGGAGAGAGAGACAAAGACAGAGAAAGAGACAGAGAGAGAGAGAGAGAAAGAGAATATCTGGGGAGGTATTCTCAAGTAGCAGAATTTTGCAGGTTAATAACAAACTGATCAATGACTGACAAGAAAGTTCATGAGCTAATGATCTAGGTTGTAAAATGGTTTGTGTGTGGGACAGACTAGTGGCAGCAGCAAAAATACAGGGAAAGATGGCTGCAGCCTTCTTAACCCATTATCTCTTCATTGATCACAACTTAGCCTCTGCAGTTGCACACCCTGCTTCAGGTGGCCACCTGTGCCCTGTTGAACTCCAGAGGAGTGTCCACCCTGAAACACATGTATGGAAGTTGGTCCCAGTTTGTGTCACTATTGGGAGATGTAGAAACCTTAGAAAGCAGGAAATGGTGGAAGGAGGCCAGGGCTTGTGGACCTGACCTTGACTGTCTCTTTGAATCCCAACTAGCATGAGGCCCTTAGGCCTCCTCTACCACACACTCCCACCATGATGTGGTACGCTGATGCAGGCAAAAGCAGCAGGGTCAGTTAACCATGGAGTGAAACCACTGAAACCTTTTCACCTGGTGAGCTGTTCAGCTTAGTTATTTTGTCACAGCAACAGAAAGCTGACTCTCATGACTTTATCCTGCAATAGGCTAAGCCCTAGCTAGACAATTAATCACCATAACCCCCAGGGGAATCCAGGGGCAAGACAGAGAGGCCTTGGAGATCTACTGCTGCAGGTCTTCATGCTGCAGAATATGTGTGCTATGTGGAGTGTTGGGCACAGAACAGGAAGTCAGACTCCCAGGCGGTCTCATAGCAGATGACTCTGAGGCTATCTTGTCCTGGTTTAATGCATATTCAAGGCTAAAACTGTACTCTTTCCATTTGTTTATGGAACATGTTTCTGGGCTTGCAGGAGATTTTGCTTTAACTCTCTTTCCCAGCATAGCTGTTGGCTGCCAGCCTTAAGTAGGGCTTGGAAGGGGACTAGTTGCTTCTCTGCTGCCCAGACTCCTTCACACCCCTGTACACCTGCCTGGACCATGTACACCAGGTCCTCACCTCCCAGACTCCTTCAGACTCCTCTTCCTGCCTGGACACTGTGCTCCAGGTCACCACCTCCCAGATTCCTGAAGTCCTCTCCTCCTGCCTGGACAATCTATCCCAGAATCCCACTTCCAAGATCATTCAGGTCCTCCTGTCTGTACCCCGTGAACCAGGTAACCACCTCCCACACTGCTTCAGACACCTCCTCCTGTCTGCACCCTGTGCCCCAGGTCCCCGAATTCCATACTCTTTCACAGTCCTCTGCACCTGCCTGGACCTCATGCACCCCATTCTCACAGACCTTTCCCTGTACCCTCCTTCAACTAAGCTTGGATTCCTGCCATGGGAACTCTCCCATGTTTGGTGGCTTCTCCCCAGACCCCACCCACATACTCCTGGATACTGTGAGGTCCTGCAGCTGTGATTCACTGTGGAAGGGAAGGAAAAGGAAGGAAGGGGCAGCCTAGAGAGACTTGGGTGGGCCTAGGCTCCCTGCTGACCTGGAATGAGCTTGATATTATTTCCAGAAACCTCCTCCCCCTTCCCACAATGATTTACTCACCTTTTCCTAGGAAGCCATTCCCTGCATCTTGGGCCAGTGGATCTTGTGGAAAGGTAGGGAGGGTGCTGCCAGGGCCCCTCATCTTGATGGACTGGGATCAGTGCTCCCCACCAACCATGCCTGGCCTGCCAACTCACAAAACTTTCAGAGGCTGCTAGCCTCAACTTCCTGCCCCCACCCACCCTGGGCCTTTTTCCAAACACTGGTTGGACTCCTGTCTTTCCTTCATTTGCAGGCCTGGTCTCCAGGGCCAGGATGGGAGGGGAGCCAGTTAAGGACTAACGGTGGTTGAGGCTCAGAGACCACAAAACCCAAAAGAGCAGTTCTGGGACAAACCAGAATGGAGGGTGGATAGGGATGCACACTACATGACCTGACAGCAGACCCCCAGGACCTTTTATGCCAACATGGACACCAACATATTTGCTCACTGCTCATGAGCACCCACACTAACTAACTCTTCATGTGCACTGTACATACACACTCCTAAAAAAATCCTACTCACACACTCTCCTCTTACACAATTTGTATACCTCATGCACATTCTCACCTCATGCACACTTCACATGTACATTCACTTCTCATGCCTACTCAACATAGACACTCTGTCCTCATGCACACTCACTGCTCATTCACCCTCCACATGTATATTCACTACTCATGCACACTCAACATGAACACTCACTCCTCATGCACATCCCACATGGACTCTCAATCCATACTTGAATTCCACATGGACACTCACTCCTCAACCACAAACCACATGGACACTCACTCCTCATCCACACTCCACACGATCACTCAATCCTCATGCACACTCCACATGGACACTCTTTCCTTATGCACACTCCAAATGAATATGCACTCCTCATGCATACTCCACATAAACACTTACTCCTCATGCACACGTCAAATGCACACTCACTCCATACTTTAACTCCACATGAACACTCACTCCTCAACCACAAACCACATGGACACTCACTCCTTGTACACACTCCACATGGACTCTCAGTCTATATTTGCAGTCTACATGCACACTCACTCCTCATCCACACTCAATCCTCATGCACACTCCACATTAGCACTTACTTCTCATTCACATTCCACATGCATAATCACTCGTCCCACAAACTCAACATGGACACTCACTCTAATACAAAATTCATGTGCACACTACTCATACACATTCCACGTGCATGCTCACACCACATGTGCCCTCCACGTAGACACTCCTTATGCACACTCCATATGGACACTCAAATTCTCATGTGCTTTCATACACATTCACTCCTCTTGCACAATTCTCATGAACACTCACTCCATATGCACTATCCATATGGACTCTCAATCCTTGTGCACACTCTGAATGGACACTCACTCCTCACAAACTCTCCACAATCACACTCACTCCTAATGCATTCTCCATATGCACACACAATTCTTATGCACCACACACACACACATACCCATTCGACATGTGCGCATACCATCTGCACAGAGTGACAACAAATTTATGCAGAAAGCACTCCCATGCTGGGGCAACAGCTATGTGCTGGGAGGCCTATTAGAATAGTGTGAAAAAATGCTTAGCTCAAAAGCAAGGCAGGCCACCTCCTGCCCTACAGAATGGGACTGGTGTGAACTAGGCAGCACTGGTACCTGGTTGTGCACAGGTCCAGGTGTGACAGACAGTGGAATCCAGAGAGAATAAAGTTCCTTTCAGCTCAAGTCTACTAACATTCCTCATTAGGTGACTGAATGGAAGATGGCTTGGGACCCTCCAGATGAGTGTGACAAAGCAAACTGTGTGTCCTTTGGGAAGGGGAATCCAAGAATGTGGGAGAATTTGGGTAGGATTTTGGACTTCTTGATGTCAGAGTAGGGGTAACAGTGTAGGCCCAGTGCTACCAGGCAGTGACCAAGACTGGTAGAATTACTTAGGTCCCTCAGATAGTACCACAGATGGTGACCTATGCCCACCCTTGGGTTTCTTAGGGAAGTGACAGCACTGAGCTTTAGGCAGTCCCATGATGAGGCCCTTTGTCCCTAGAAGGCCTGCTAGATGCCTGGCATAGTCACCATGCCTGGATCATGGTAGGGATACCAGCAGGGGAGCCAGACATCCCTCCTGACTGCAAGGGATGCTCAGGGTGCTGACTCATGCAGGCTCCAGAGTGGTAGGCAGTTCAACCTAAAGCCAACAAAAACAAAAAGAATATGTGTTACCATTTTGAGGACACCTTCATTTTCTCTAACAATTCTAAATTAACCCATTTGTCAGAGATCCTTTTATGTTAGAATACAACCAATGAGATACAGCAACATGTTAACATATGTGCCAAATATGTGAAGGTACAGTCGAATCCTAGTCATGCTGTGACCTGTTGAAAGAAGCTGAGGCCACTTGGTCACAATTCTCACGTTAGGATCCTCTCTGAAGACTTCATTGAAGGCTTCAGTGCCCACACTGATGTGAATTTTCTTCCTTTCTTTTTTTTTTTTATTGTAAACAAATGGGATACATGTTGTTTCTCTGTTTGTACATGGCGTAAAGGCATACCATTTGTGCAATCATAAATTTACATAGAGTAATGTTGTTTGATTCATTCTGTTATTTTTTCCCTTCCCCCCACCCCTCCAACCCCTCTTTACCCTCTATACAGTAGTTCCTTCCTCCATACTTGTCCCCCTCCATAACCCTAACTCTAACCCTAACACTAACACTTCCCTCCCCCCCATTATGTGTCATCCTCCACTTATTAGTGATATCATTCGTCCTTTGGCTTTTTGAGATTGGCTTATCTCATTTAGCATGATATTCTCCAATTTCATCCATTTGCCTGCAAATGCCATAATTTTATCATTCTTTATGGCTGAGTAATATTCCATTGTATATATATACCACAGTTTCTTTATCCACTCATCAATTGAAGGGCATCTAGGTTGGTTCCACAGTCTGGCTATTGTGAATTGAGCAGCTATGAACATTGATGTGGCTGTATCTCTGTAGTATGCAGATTTTAAGTCCTTTGGGTATAGGCCAAGGAGTGGGATAGCTGGGTCAAATGGAGGGTCCATTCCAAGTTTTCTAAGGAATCTCCACACTGCTTTCCAGAGTGGCTGCACTAATTTGCAGCCCCACCAGCAGTGTATGAGTGTACCTTTCTCCCCACATCCTCGCCAACACCTGTTGTTGCTTGTATTCTTGATAATCGCCATTCTAATTGGGGTGAGATGGAATCTTAGGGTGGTTTTGATTTGCATTTCTCTTATTACTAGAGATGTTGAACATTTTTCCATATGTTTGTTGATTGCTTGTAGATCTTCTTCTGTGAAGTGTCTATTCATTTCCTTAGCCCATTTGTCGACTGGATTATTTGAATTCTTGGAGTAGAGTTTTTTGAGTTCTTTATAGATTCTGGAGATTAGTGCTCTATCTGAAGTATGATTGGCAAAGATATTCTCCCACTCTGTAGGCTCTTTCTTCGCATTGCTGATAGTTTCCTTTGCTGAGAGAAAGCTTTTTAGTTTGAATCTATCCCAGTGGTTGATTCTAGCTTTTATTTCTTGTGCTATGGGAGTCCTGTTAAGGAAGTCTGGTCCTAGACCAACAAGGTGAAGATTTGGACCTACTTTTTCTTCTATAATCTGCAGGGTCTCTGGTCTGATTCCGAGGTCCTTAATCCATTTTGAGTTTAGTTTCATGCATGGTGAGAGATATGGGTTTAGTTTCATTCTGTTGCATATGGATTTCCAATTCTCCTAGCACCATTTGTTGAAGAGGCTATCTTTTCTCCATTGCATATATTTGGCCCCTTTGTCTAGTATGAGAAAATTGTATTTATTTGGGTTTGTGTCCGTGTCCTCTATTCTGTACCATTGATCTACCTTTCTATTTTGGTACCAATACCATGCCGTTTTTGTTACTATTGCTTTGTAGTAGAGTTGAAGATCTGGTATTGCAATACCCCCTGTTTCACTCTTCCTGCTAAGGATTGCTTTAGCTATTCTGGGTTTCTTATTCTTCCAGATGAATTTCATAATTGCTTGCTCTATTTCTGTAAGGTACATCAATTGGGATTTTAATTGGAATTGCATTGAATTTGTATAGCACTTTAGGTAGTATGGCCATTTTGACAATATTAATTCTTCCTATCCAAGAACATGGAAGATCTTTCCATCTTCTAAGGTGTTCTTTAATTTCTTTCTTTAGTGTTGTATAGTTCTCATTGTACAGGTCTTTCACCTCTTTTGTGAGATTGATTCCCGAGTATTTTATTTTTTTCTAGGCTATTGTGAATGGGGTAGTTTTCCTAATTTCTCTTTCTGAAGATTCATCACTTATGTATAAAAATGCGTTGGATTTATGGGCATTGATCTTGTAACCTGCTACTTTACTGAAATCACTTATGAGTTCTAAGAGTTTTCTGGTGGAATTTCCAGGTTCCTCTAAATATATAATCATGTCATCAGCGAACAGGGATAGTTTGAGTTCTTCTTTTCGAATTCGTATCCCTTTAATTTCTTTGGTTTGTCTAATTGCTCTGGTCAGAGTCTCAAGAACGATGTTGAATAGAAGTGGTGAAAGAGGGCATCCCTGCCTTGTTCCAGTTTTTAGGGGGAATGCTTTCAGTTTTTCACCATTTAGAATGATATTAGCCATGGGCTTAGCATAAATGGCCTTTACAATGTTAAGGAATGTTCCCACTATCCCTATTTTTTCTAGTGTTTTGAGCATGAAGGGGTGCTGTATTCTATCAAATGCTTTTTCTGCATCTATTGAAATAATCATGTGATTCTTGACTTTAAGTCTATTCATATGGTGAATTACATTTATTGATTTCCTGATGTTGAACCAACCTTGCATCCCTGGGATGAAACCCACTTGATCATGGTGCACTATCTTTTTAGTATGTTTTTGTATGCGATTTGCTAAAATTTTGTTGAGAATTTTTGCGTCGATGTTCATTAAGGATATTGGTCTGAAATTTTCTTTCCTTGATGAGTCTCTGTCTGGTTTAAGTATCACTGTGATATTGGCTTCATAGAATGAGTTTGGGAGGGTTCCCTCCTCTTCTATTTTATGGAATACTTTGAGAAGTATTGGAATGAGCTCTTCTTTAAAGGTTTTGTAGAACTCGGCTGAGAACCCATCTGGTCCCGGACTTTTCTTTGTTGGTAGGCTTTTGATGACTTCTTCTATTTCAGTACTTGAAATTGGTCTATTTAAATTGTTTATGTCCTCCTCGTTCAGTTTAGGCAATTCATATGTCTCTAGAAACCTGTTGATGTCTTCGAAATTTTCTATTTTGTTGGAGTATAGATTTTCAAAATAGCTTCTAATTATGTTTTTTATTTCAATCCTGTCTGTTGTGATATTTCCTAGTTCATTCCGAATTTTAGTGATTTGGATTTTCTCTCGTCTTCTCTTTGTTATTGTGGCTAAAGGTTTATCAATTTTGTTTATTTTTTCGAAGAACCAACTATTTATTTTGTCAATTTTTTGTATTGTTTTTTTTTTGATTCAATGTCATTGATTTCAGCTCTGAGTTTAACTATTTCCTGTCTTCTACTACTTTTGGTGCTGTTCTGTTCTTCTTTTTCTAGGGCTTTGAGCTGTAGTGTTAGGTTGTTTATTTGTTGAGTTTTACTTCTTTTATTAAATGCGCTCCATGAAATAAATTTCCCTCTAAGTACTGCTTTCATAGTGTCCCAGAGATTTTGATATGATGTTTCTTTGTTCTCATTTACCTCTAATAATTTTTTAATTTCCTTCCTAATATCTTCTGTTATCCATTCATCATATAATAGCATATTGTTTAATCTCCAGATGTTGGAATAGTTTCTGTGTTTTACTCTTTCATTTATTTCTAACTTCAATCCATTATGATCTGATAGAATACATGCTAGTGTCTCTATCTTCTTGTATTTGCTAACATTAGCTTTGTGGCATAATATATGGTCTATTTTAGAGAAGGATCCATGTGCTGCTGAGAAGAAAGTGTATTCACTCTGGGTTGGATGGTATATTCTATAAATGTCCGTTAAGTCTAAATTATTGATTGTGTTATTGAGATCTATGGTTTCTTTGTTCAATTTTTGTCTGGAAGATCTGTCCAGTGGTGAGAGAGGCGTGTTAAAATCACCTAGTATTATTGTGTTGTGGTCTATTTGGTTTCTGAAATTGAGAAGGATTTGTTTGACATACATAGATGAGCCACTGTTTGGGGCATAGATGTTTATGATTGTTATATCTTGCTGATTTATGCTTCCCTTAAGCAGTATGAAATGACCATCTTTATCTCTTCTGAATAACTTTGACTTGAAGTCCACACTATCGGAAATGAGGATGGATACTCCAGCTTTTTTGCTGAGTCCATGCGCATGGTATGTTTTTCCCCATCCTTTCACCTTTAGTCTATGTGTATCTTTTTCTATGAGGTGAGTCTCTTGCAGGCAACATATTGTTGGATCTTTCTTTTTAATCCAGTCTGCCAGTCTATGTCTTTTGATTGATGAATTCAGGCCATTAACATTCAAGGTGATTATAGAGAAATGAGTTGGTTTCCCAGTCATTTGGTTCATTTTTAAAATTTTGTTTATTTATTTGTTTGACACAACTTGTTTCCTCCTTTATTTGACAATTCCTTTAGGATAATTCCTCCCTTTGCTGATTTGCTTCTTTGTTTTTCATCTCTTCCTCATGGAATATTTTGTTGAGAATGTTCTGTAATGCTGGCTTTCTTTTTGTAAATTCTTTTAGCTTTTGTTTATCATGGAAGGATTTTATTTCATCGTCAAATTTGAAGGTAAGTTGTGCTGGGTATAAATTCTTGGTTGGCATCCATTTTCTTTCAGGGCTTGAAAAATGTTGTTCCAGGCCCTTCTAGCTTTTAGGGTCTGGATTGAAAAATCTGCTGATATGCGTATTGGTTTCCCCCAGAATGTAATTTGGTTCTTTTCTCTCACAGCCTTTAAAATTCTGTCTTTATTTTGTATGTTAGGTATTTTCATTATAATGTGCCTTGGTGTGGGTCTGTTGTAATTTTGTATATTTGGAGTCCTATAAGCCTCTTGAACTTGATTTTCCATTTCATTCTTCAGATTTGGGAAATTTTCTGATATTATTTCATTGAATAAATTGTTCATTCCTTTGGCTTGTTTCTCTAGGCCTTCCTCAATCCCAATAATTCTTAAATTTGGCCTTTTCATGATATCCCATAGTTCTTGGGGAATCTGTTCATGATTTCTTACCATCTTCTCTGTTTGTTCAACTTTGTTTTCAAGGTTAAATATTTTGTCTTCAATGTCTGAGGTTCTGTCTTCCAGGTGTTCTATCCTACTGAATATGCTTTCTATGGAGTTCTTAATTTGGTTTATTGTTTTCTACATGTCAAGGATTTCTGTTTGGTTTTCTTTCAATATCTCTAACTCTTTATTGAAATGATCTTTTGCTTCCTGTATTTGCTCTTTTAACTGTCGATTGGTGCGATCATTCAATGCTTGCATTTGCTCTTTCATCTCATCATTTGCTTCTACATCATTTTAATTATGTACATTCTGAACTCCTTTTCTGTCATTTCTTCTGCCATGCTGTCATTGGGTTTTATTGATGTAACATCTAGATTTGTTTGCAGCATTTTCTTTCCTTGTTTTCTCATATTGCTTAGGTATCAGTGGACCGCTGAGATATTGCAGATTTCCTATATTGACTTACAATGTCCCTGAAGATTTCTATATATATCCCCCCTTAGCCTTCAGTAGGCTGTAGTCATGGAGGAAGTTGATAATGCGGTGCTCCACAAGGAAGCTGCCTCTCTAGGAGTGGTGGCCTTCAGGTGGGGTATAATTCCTGCTAGTGGGCAGAGGTGCCTCCACTTGTTAACCAATGGTCACCCAAAGGGGACCTAGGCTGCGGGCTGAGGCAAGGCCTGTTTGGGCCTGAGTCTCTGCTTTTACCGTCCTTGTGGGGAAACCTCACCCAGCAGGGAAGACTCACCTGGTGGGGAGGTCTCGCTGGTCAGTTCCCTCCTAGAGGCTCCCCTCAATTTACAGCTACCGCCTGGGCTGGGCTGCCTTCCTCTGCAAAGTTCCCAGGGGCCCGGCCCTACCTCCTGGGCCTGGGAGCCTCACCCTTCGCAGATGAATCTCCTTAGGCTGCCCCTCCTCAGAGAATTTGCCCACAGGCCTGGAACCTTCGCTCCGCCCTAAGCCTGTCTCTGTGCGGCTCTTCCACCCAGAAGCCTCCTAGATCCTGGGACCCTGCTCTGCACCTAATCGCCTGGCTGTGTGACCCCTCCTCTGAGCAGCCACCTGTGGCTCCGAACAATCGCTCTGAGTCCCAGAGACCCGCCACAGGCCTCTTCCTCCAGACAGCCACCCAGTATTCCGGTGCAGTCACTAGGAGTCCAAGAAACTCACTTCGTGCCTCCTCCTCCCACCAACCACCCGTAGCCCGGGGCAATCAATCACTCCGAGTCGAAGTGACCCTCCCCATTCCTCCTCCTTCTCCAGATAACCCCCGGGGTGTTCAGGAGCAGTCCCTCTGAGTGGCTCTGAGTCCACGTGACCTGCTGCACGGGTCCTCTTGGCAACCGCCCGAAGCTCTGGTGCGGCCACTCAAGACCAAGCGTCCCACCACGCTTCTCCTCCAGGCAGCCCCCCTGTGTTCAGGAGCTGTCACTTTAAGACCAAACAACTCACCACTCGCCTTCTCCTCTGAGCAGCCGCCTGGAGCGCTAATGCAGCCACTGTGAGTCCAAACGACCCACCGCGCTTCTCCTCCTCCTCCTCCTACTCCTCCGGGCAGGCCCCGGGGTTCAGAAGTGGTCAGAGTCCAAACAGCTAGCCACGCAGCCCCTTCTCTGGCAACCGCCTGTAGCTCTGGTGTAGTCACCCGAATCCAAGCGGCCACGCTCCTTTTCCTCCTCCTCGTCCTCAGGGCAGGCCCCGGGGTTCAGAAGCGTCATTCTGAGTCCAAACAGCTCGCCGCGCGGCTTCTCCTCTGGCAACCGCCTGTAGCTCTGGTGCAGTCACTCCGAATCCAAGTGGCCACGCTCCTCCTCCTCCTCAGGGCAGGCCCCAGTGTCCTGAGTCCACACAGCTCTCCTCGCCACTCCTCCCCTGGGCAGCTGCCGGAGCCCCAGTGGTTGCTCCGAGTCCCAGCGCTGTGCCGAGCGGCCTCCTTTACGGCGCTCCCAACTGTCCGCGTTCACTGCTCCAGCGGGGAGAGGGGCTTCTCGCCGGCAGTTCTACTTCACAAAGTTTCCTGTGTTCCGGGACCACCGTCCCATCCGGGATGCCTCCCCAGGGGGTGAGAGTCACCCGGCTGCTTTGAGTTGGTCCCAAGCGTCTCAATATCTCCTCTTTTGAATCCTGAGTCCTGGAGCAACATGAAATGCAGCCACCCTCTAGGCCGCCATCTTGAAACCAATTTTCTTCCTTTCTTTCTCTGGTTTTGGAGAGGCAGCTTATTTAGGAAAGCATATGTCCGGAGCCGGCAGGTCACGCGCCCTGCCTTGCCTCAAGGTCATGTGCCTTGGCTCATGGTCAGGAGCTTTGACTCATGGTCATGCCCCCTGCCGCGCCTCATGGTGAGCTAAGATGGTGCCTGCCAGATGTTGGTGGGGTGTGCCATTACCTGTTTACACACCTGTCAGACTATACCAGGTGCATCAGACTAGATTGTTTGGTGCTTCATGATTGGACAATTACACTTCCTTATTGGAGTTCTGGTGAGAGACTAGTCTTGCCTTCACGTGCTTTACTCTGATTGGTTTCTGTACTTTATATTAACTGTGTTTATTCCTCTAATAAACGAGACTTGATCAGGCTTTTGTCTTGTCTCCATTTCTCGTGTCTCTTGTCTCTTTCAATCCCAGCACCCCCCTCCAGGTACCCATTGATGTCCTGCAGGCCGGGGCAAGCATATTTTCATTCAAGGGTGCAGGTGTGTTCACTTGTGGATTGGGAGATAGTCCCCTAAGTAACTTGGATAACCAGAGCTTACAGTGAGGGAGCAAAGGACATGAGAGCCAAAAACCTCCATTCAGAGAAAAATGTATCTTAAGTTTGCAAAACCAAAAAGTGTGTGTACCAGTCAAACTCTCCAAACACATAAGCACAAAAGAAAAAATGGAACTAGCCATGGACATTTGGTTGAAGTTGCTCCGAAGTTCTCTACAGTCAGTTCAGTTGGGTTCTAGGAAGCTGTGGTTCCTGGCAGGGGCAGGTATGGTGAAGGAGATGAGGTCTCAACTCTAGCAGATCTTGGGAAAGTGAGGTGCTGCAGAGCAGTTTTCTTCCTAGCCTGGCACATGTCTCAGGAGGAACACCAGGGGTGTAAGTGGCTCCAGGGTCAGGGTTGCCACACTGTAAGACCCCCAGCAGCAGGCTTTGTGCTTCTGAGATGAAATCCTGTCATCATCAGATTGGGCCCCAGGAGGTCCACAAAAGTTAGAAAGAGTTTCAACCCAGCCCCACAGCTCCTTGACATGCTGCAGAGAGGGATTTCAGGACCTGTCAGCAGAGTCTTGGGCAGAGATTTATTCAGAAAAGCAAAATACACAGAGCACGGTCCATGCCTGGTGAGAGGAACCCTTTGGGGTGTGAAAACTCCATGAAAGAAAACTTGTAGATCATAAAGATGAGGAACAGGCATGGTGGATCAGTCTGGTGGCTCCATTCCATTGGTCTTGGTGTGCTGGTTGTGGCAGCATGTGGTTTCCCCTCAGAACCTGGTGTTGATGATCCCTAGTGGATTGGTAGCTCCTTGAATGTACCCATATTCAAAGTCTTGAACATTCTTTCTCCAGGTTTCTTGTAATCAGTCTGCAATTTCTGTAAAATAACCGTGTTACTCTGCCTCCCTCTTCTCTTCTTGCAGATGGTGCCACGGTCACAAACAAATACCTAATGGCCCTTTCAGAAAAAAACAGTTTAAAAGTTATCCTCTGTGGAATGGAAAAAGAGGCTCCAAATGGACTCAAGATGAGAATCAAATGCAAGGAACACTGAGGAGTGGGGTCCCTGTGCCCACAGAGAATGATTTTCTAGGTTTGGACTTTGGGATCAGAGTCATAAGAATCATATCTTCATCTTATCAGGAGGAGTTATGGAATCAACACTGTCTCTGAGTGTCAGAATTTCAGAACACAAGAATGAGCTTTGTAGCTGCAGGGATCATTTTTGCCTGTTCCTCTCCCTGGGCCACCAACCCTGGGCTAGGCCCTGAGTGCTGCATCATGTGACTCCAGCAGAGGTTTCTCTTCCCACCAACCTGGCCATATTCTGTAATGGGCCCAGCACAGAAGCTTGCACCTGGGGTTCCCACTGACTGGGCTCTGTGTGTCTGCATCAGGAAAAAGAGGAAAACAGCATAAAATGGGACACCAAATTGAAATGCAGTTTGGTCTTCCGGAGAAGACAGTGAATCTGCCACCAACCTCACAGGAGGGGCATTTAATTTGGAGACTGCTGTCTTGTGGGAGGCCACAGCTCTATTCCAGCCCAAGTGAAAACTGGAAGCACTCGGGCCTCAATTATTGGACAGAAATTCCCTGAACTTGTCAGAAGATTGTCAGGCCACGTAAATGAGGGTTGGAGGGAGTGCACAGTTCTTGGGCGCATGGACACTCAACCATGTGTGTGACTTCTGAACTGTGGGCACACAGGTGTGGCCTGGGCTGAGAGGCATTACCTGGGTGAACCCTGGGTCCTCAGTGTATCATTCAAGGCCACTGTCAAGGAGGGTCTCAGCAGGGCAGAAGACCAGACCCAGGGAAGCCAAGTCCCTTGCCCAGGGCCCAAGACCCCTCAGGGCTTCCCCACACCAAAGGAACCCAGTTTGCAGTCAAGGACACAGGATACATGGCACACACCTTTTTCAACACAGACCATGTAATTAGCCAAGAATATCTTTAGTAAAGTCAAAGAACATTTTAGGTGTGTAGTGAAGTGTGTGAACATGATGTGTGTGAAGTGTGCAAATGGGTGTGCATGTGGTGTTTTCTGTGTGTGTAGACATGTGGGTGCTGTGCATGCTATGTGTCATTTGTTTATAGATGTGTTTCTGTGCGAGGGTTTTAGTGTGTTGAGTGCTTGTGTGTGAAGTGTAAGAGGTGTGTATGCAGGTTGAGATTACAGTGTTGTGTTGTGGATACATTTTGTGATGTGTAAGGAAGTGTGTGTACATGAAGGTAGTGCTGTGTGTTTTGAGATGTGTGCTGCATGATATGCAAGAAATTTTGTGTACAGATGCTTTGTGCTGTGTTGCATTTTTTATTATGTGATGTAAAAGGAGGTTGTTTACATGTGGTGTGTGCTGTGTTGCACTGTTTGTGTTCTGTGATGTGTATGAGTGTGTGTGTGCATGCGGTATGTGCTGTGTCATGTTATGGTTGTTGTGTGATGTGTAAGCACAGCACATGATCAGTGCTGTGCTGTGTTGCACGGATTCAGTGATATTTAAGTAGGTTGTGTGCCTTTGGTTCTGCTGAGTTGTGTGTGTTGTATGATGTGTAAGGGTGTGTGTGCACAGGTGGTGTGTGCTGTGTGTTTTGTTCCTCAATTTCAGAAGTCTGAACTTTGCAGAGTCAGGCCCTCAGCACCCAGTGTTTGTGCCATCGTGTCTTCTGGTTGCCATGGGCAGTAATGGTAATGACATGATCCCTATGTGCACAGGACAGCTCAGGGCAGACAAGGAAGCTCTGAGCCTGACATATAAACAAAGACTCCTCCACAGAATTCCACTGTTCTGATGGCAGTGGGCTGGTGGGACTGGTAACCAGCAGAAGCCTGCCTACCTGTGCCCAGCAGAGGATAGGCTGGAAACTCCCTGTCCTCACTGTGGCAATCCTGGGAAATCTGCCCATTTATGTGCTCAGGCCATGCTCAAGGACAGCAGGAGCCTGCTCATGTGGTACTGGGAAGTTCATGGGAGTGAGGACCACACCATACACTCGGTGACCAAGTTTGTAATGTGTGGATTCTGAGGCTGCAAGCCTCTGGTACCAATGCACAGGACAGAAGGCTGCATATCAAAGTCAGGGCACTCAATGCTGGCCAGTGGCTCTGAGAGAGGCCCTGTGCAGACCAGGAACCTTTCTTCACACCCTCCCACTTTTTTTCCACCCCTAAAGCCTCCCAGCTGAGACAGACATGGTCATGGTTCAGGTTCCAGGAAGACATTCCTGGGGTCTATGCAGTTCAGGAGCTTCTTCCACAGTGTCTGGGGTGACACCTGCTCAAGAGTAGTTTCCTCACCAGTACAGGGCTATAGGGTCCCTTCTCTCATCTGCTGGGTCAGTGTGCTCGCTAATGAAATGAATGCCTTCCTTCTTAATGTTTATTCTTGATGATCCCTGGGCAACCACAGAACACCTACATGATAGGATTTTCAAGTGACTTGAAGAAGAGTTGTGGTCAAGTCTCCCCAACTGATACCCCAAGAGTTGCCCACCTAATCTGCCTCTTTCCCTGGGCCCATTCTTGGTGCCCCAAGACCTGCAATACTCCTGTGACATGGCAGAGAGGGTGCCCTGGATGAGGGTGAGGCCCTGGCACTACCCAGAGAAGAGGCTAATATCCCATTGAGATTGCAGTGTGGGTTCTGGCCCAGAGAGCAGGGCATCCACCCAGGGTCAGCTGGGGCATGCCAAGAACAGCAGGGGAGTCACAAGCCTGGCTACACCACAGAGGCCTCTGCCCTGCCCATTAGATCCATTCCCCCTGATGAGGTTCCCTCAGGCTTTGCCCTAGGATAAATCCAGGGTACCAGAAAAATGGACCTGGGCCTCCCTTTCAGACAGGATGCTGATCAGATGTGGCATCAGGAAAACTTAGAGATTGTCTCAGCATAGGTGTGTCTCATACAGCATCAGGAATGAAGCCCAACAGTAATGCCTGCCTGACAGAACACCCAGAGGCCACCTATTCAAGGCCAGTCTCCAATGGTGTTAGTGGAAAGAGGAGTGACATAGGAGATGGGGCCTGGTGGAGGTTGAGGACACTGAGGAGTGCCCATGAAGAGTACTGTGTGACCCAGTCTGATCCTGAGTCTCTCTTGCATCCCAGAAATGAAGTGGAGAGTTTGCCCTGCCACACACTCCACCATGATGGGCTGACTCACCCCAGGGTGAAAGCAGCTCTGGACTGTCTTTAAATCTCAGAGTCAAAGCAAACCCTTCCTCCTGCAGGCCTCTGGCATTTTGCTACAGCCTAGGAAGTTGTCTCTCGCCCTCCACAGCAGCCTCAATATCCCTAGCACTGGAAGTCCCATACGCACAGCCAGGAGGCAGGAGAGAACTTGGGGGACTCTTGAAGGTGGTTCCTGCCCAATCCATCCATCAACAGGAGAAAGAAGTTGCCTCTGAGACATACTTATCATGAGCAGATCACTCAGCATCACAGAATAGAATGTGCACAGGACAAGTACACAACACCAAGGTCACTCTAGTTCAAAGCAGCACCCCCTCCTGATTCTACTCATGGAATTTTCCAGAATGGAGAGGATAAGGGTTGGTGCTACATCCTGACATGTTACTGGGCAGGGGCATCATGGGGACTTAAGGTGTAAGGCCCCCAAAAAGGAAACCCCAACTCTGTCCCATGGATCGACGGCAACCCCAATCAACCGCAGGAGGCATCACTTGATGCAAACCGCAAGAGGTGTTTATTCCAGCGCGCTGGGACCCGACTCATGACTCACGCAGGAGTCCAGGAGTCGAGTCCCTAGCAGAAAATCTTGTAGGTTTATAAAGGCAGAGACCACACATCGGGAGGGGTGGCACATGAAAGGGAAAAGGGGGACAAAGCTGCCGGGAAATTTCAAAGGGGGTCTGGGTTTGCTGATAACATACAACATGTTTCACAATGTTTTACAACAGGGTGTATATTCTGGTCAATAGTTTCTGGTAATCCTACTGTTTGATCACTATCTGGCTATCTGGCTCAATTTACTCTTTTACTCCCTGTTTGGGACTGATTCCTGGAACAGCTTTAAGGGCTTTGTTCCCATCACTGGGAGGGAGACCTTAGGGAGTTGAGATAAAACAGACAGCTTAAAAAAATGTCCATTCTTTCAAAGGACAGAGTTCCAGGTTGTATCCTGGTGAAGGTTCTGGGTGCTCTAAATGAAGACTTTCCAGTGATTCCCATTCCTTTCACTGTTTTTCCTCAGTGGTGAGAAGCAGGAACCATGGCAGCAGTGGAACATTAAGAGAAATATCCAGAGATGAGGGAAGCAGGGCTTGAGTCTCAAAGGAGCTGGGAGCATTGACAGAGACCCAGGAGTTGGGGCTCATTCTGGTGGCAGGCAGGATCCCCCTCTGGAGGATTCTCTGTAGCAAAGCAGGGCAGTGACCTGTTCAGAGGTGCCCTGAAGAAGAACCAGAAAGATAGAGGCAGGACAGAGGCATGTGTCAGGAGCCTTGCCCAGGGCAGTGAATAGAAGCACTGAATAGAAGGTATACCAGATGTGTTAGGACTGGCCAACCAATGGCAGCTTATGGGACTGAGGCACCAGAAGGATGCTGCTGAGGCCAGGTGCATGGGTAAGTGAGGGGGCTCTGTGTGTTAGGATTGGCCCACCAATGGCAGCTTATGGGCTGGGGCACCAGAAGGCTGCTGCTGAGGCCAGGCCCATGGGTAAGTGAGGGGGCTCTGGGAGTGGCAGACTTGCAACAGCATGATACAGTCACCCCTACCATGATAGAGTTTTCTGGGCCTGGAGCATCAGGTGTCCTCTTCAGAGCCTGTGTTCATCACAGTGCTGCCAAACAATGTGCCATGGTTACAGCAGAGAAACCGACCTGCGAAGTCTGGACAGCAAGAGTCCACACTACTACTTGCACACATACCCAGAGGGGACAGTCTGCACAAGACCATCAGAATTTTGGAGATGGTTACACTGTGTTTCTGGAACAGCAGACTTGTCTAAGACACTCCATGGGTCAGTGACATCCTACAAGAATTTGTGTGCATCAGAGTTACTCCCCAAGCCCTAGGAAGTGGTGATTTCTTGCCACCCTATTTACACATAAGGCCATTGAGCTCCAGGGAAGTTCAATAACCAATCTGAGGTCACAAAGAAAATAAGTGGAAGATCTGGGTAGAAACAGGAACCCTGGATCTGGGAATCCATCTCTACACCATGACCAAAGAACCAAGACCCAAAGCATGCAGAACAAGGGGTTGACCCTGGGCCCTAAATGTCTTCTGCAATGAACTCTTTTCTACTCTGAGATATTAGAATATGGGGTTGATTCCTGTCTTTTGGTCATTCTTGTGGTCATTGTGATACCGCTCTTTACCAGTGATTAGTCCTGCTTCCTCAGGTGTTGAAGTATAACGCCGGAGAAACACGCCGAGGCAAACGTAGAGTGGAAATGCAGCTTTATTAAAGAAAAGTAAAAGCAGACTTCTCCCGGGTGGAAGAAGGGGACCCAAAGGCAGAATCCATGGGATGAGCAAATCTTGTCCTTTTTATGGGTTTTATTCTCCCATTCTCTCCCCCTTATTTTTTTCCTTCCTGCCTACAGGATTAGGCCCAGTTTTGCAGGTGAGCTGTAACAAGTAAAAAGCGGATGGGGCAGGGGGAGGGCCAAAGTGATTCAGACAGGTAAGGGCCCAGGGGGCATTAATCAGCATATTCCTACCTGTAGTCTCTGACAAGGGCAGGTAAATTTGGTTATCAATGGGCTCTGCAGGACCTTTATATTCCATTCTCCCAGGGTGGTCTCCAACTTCCAGAGGCAGATGGCTTCATGGCTTCCATTTTCTCCGATCCCCTATTTCTACACTAATTGCCTGTCCCCAATTCTGGCTTCAATTATTGCACATGGATGCTATCTATGGAGATTTCTGGATGTCTTTTTGTCTTGTGGGTGTGCTGCCCATTAGTGTTATTTGCCAGATGTTTCCCATGTTTCCAGATGGCATTGAACGTTCTTGTCCCTTTATTGTTGGGTGGTGCTATTGTAAGGCCCCCAAAAAGGAAACCCCAACTCTGTCCCATGGATGGATGGCAACCCCAATCAACCGCAGGAGGCGTCACTTGATGCAAACCGCAAGAGGTGTTTATTCCAGCGCGCTGGGACCCAACTCGAGGAGTCGAGTCCCTAGTATGTGATAAGGTTAAGCCTGCCCAGGTGCAGTGACACCTCTGTTCTGTAATCCCAGAGGCTTGGGAAACTGAGGCATGAGGATAGTGGATTACCAGTCTCAGTAATTTAGCAAGGCCTTAAGCAACTCAGTGAGACCCTGTGTCTAAATAAAATATCAAAAAGGTCTGGGGGGGTGTTACTTAATGGTTAGTGCCCTGGGTTCAAACTCCAGTATCAAAATAATAAAAGGCCAATGAGTTTTAATTTATTCACACACTGGATATTCCACTGATAACATTAAAACTTTCTCCATACCACAGGAGTTCAATACCATTTGAGATGGCCATTGTTCAGTAAGCCAGAATCTCTCGGTGGAGTTGCCTTGCTTACCATCAAAAGGCATGCAACATTGTATTCAGGCCTTGGAGATTTTTGATGATGCTTGTTTCTGAAGCCAGAATTAAGGACAGGTAGTTAGTGTAGAAATAGGGAATCGGGTCAATTCGAGGAAATGAAGCCATGAAGCCATCTGCCTCTGGAAGTTGGAGACTGCCCCTGGAAGAATGGAATGTCAAGGAGCTCCAGAGCCCATTGATTACCAAATTTACCTGTCTTTATCAAGGACTGCAAGCATGGAGCTGCTAATTAATGCCCCCTGGACCCTTGCCTGCCTGAATCACCTTGGCCCTCCCCCTGCCCATGGCTTCTCACTTAATGAAAAACCAGGCCTAGTCACTTAGGCAGGAAGGAGAGATAAGGGGGGAGAGAAATGGAGAACAAAAGATAATTTAACCTATAAAAGATGTAGGGTGCGCTCACTTCTTGGGACTTTAGAACATCAGCCATGGCCCCCTTTTTCCTGCCTGGAGAAGTCTGTATTATTACCTTTAAATGAAACCTGCTTAATATGCTTGCCTTGGTGTGCTTCTCTAGTGTTCAATCTTCAACATTAGAAGGAGCAGAACTTGTCACCAGTAAATGGCGGTATCATTTCTATGGCACATCTAGCATATGTTGACTGTTATGTGGTGGAGCAATTAGAATAGATTAATTAATACCATATCTTTACTTACTCACAGGAAATTAAATTGCCTTTTCTGAATAATAATTCCACATTCCTTGAGAGGTATATCATTACTATTGGCCTATTGGAAGGACAGAATTTAGTTTTCCTTTCAAAGTTGGAAAGAGTGAAGTTTTGATAAAATATTTTTGGCAATTCAGTTCAGTTTTCTGATATCTGAGAATGACTTGATAAATTTAGTGAAGTCAGCTTTTTCTGCCTTGAACATATTATTTCATCTTGGGCCATGATATTCATTTGCAGGACTTGGAAAATAGTGGTAATATCTACAAATTTACTGAGTACCAACTATGTGTGAGACACTGAATACAACTTATCTCTGATTATATCTAAAATTCTATAAAATAGGCCAAATAGTATCCCCAATTCCATTGGACAAATCTCAGGAAAAAGACTAATAACTTGCCTAAAGTCACTTTGCAAGTAGAGCCAAGATTTGAATAAAATCGTACTTGCAAATCTCCACTTTATTTCTAATGCCCTGGCCAATTTTCCTCTGCAAATTTCTAGGAATGTGATAAAAGATTCTTCAGGGATACTATTCTTGAAACTATTAGAAACTAGATATTCTGTATAATGGTTGAATATTACATTTTTATTCATTCAATAATTCATAAATTCACTCATTCTTTCAGCAGGCTTTGTTGAGGATCTATCAGGTTTGAAGTTTTGTTTGGGACTGGATTTAGATGTGAATCTCTTATGATTTCTGCCTTCAACTTCAATAGACTGCAAACTTGAGGGGAGAGTAATACACACACACACATTCACACACTCTCACACATGCAGTGTTAAACATATGTCTAGGAAAGTATGGGCACAGTGAGGAGGTAGCTCCTGCCATATACAGGATATGGAAAATAAGTGGAGAGATACCTATCTGTTTCTGCCTTCTATTTCTCTTTTAGTATCTTGAACACATTCCACAAAATCCCCATTCCACAAAACCCATATCCTGGGGGTAAATGTCATTATGCCTGTCATGATCCCAGTTTCTAAAGGTAATGGCTTCTGTATTCTATCCTCTTCCCTAGAAGGTGCCCTCTGTTCCTGTTTCCCCTGCTCCTGTGCAGTCATTTTTTTCCAAGTTCTCTTATACAGAAGGTTAATACCTCCTCCAAAAAGCAGTGGAATAACATCTTAGGTCTTTGTAGTACATAAACAAACTTCCCCAAAGTCGGGCCTCTCAGTTGCTCTTCATAGTCTGAGTTGTTTGCAGAAATGTACAGCAGGGGAAAAAGAGAAAATGTCCCTTTGATAATATGCTCCTAAGATGGATAATGTGAGGAGAAACAAGTTTGAAGCTTGGGTGAATAAAATAAATGTAAGCTTTATATGTGAAGAGTGTAAGGCAGATTTGGCATATTCACTTCTTTTGGCAAAACCCTCAGAGCAAACTGTATAAAAGGGTCAATAGGTTTACACTATCTCTCAGGTCTGGTGGTGGGTGATCAATACTACTAATCTACAGAAAAGATGACTTGAATGTAAGAACCCCATTATGTTCCCCATCAACTCTATGTGATCTATAAATGCTTTGTGAGGAAGCCAAACTCAACTAGACCCAGAGGTTCCCCAAATTATGACAATGCTTCTGTGAGCCAAGGATTTTTAAATACCTGTGTTTAAAAGAACCAAAGGCACATTTTCCATGGGGTCACTCAGACCTTAAAATGGGACAATCAGAAAGGCAAGGAAAAGATGGGGAAAAGGCATTAGGACAGGAGAATTCCTGAGGAATATAGCACAGACTTTGTCAAGTGGTCCTAAGAAGCACAATCTTTACTTCATATTAATGGTTATTAAGGTTCTTAGAGCAAAGCACTTGAGGAAAAATGCTGAAACTGATGAAGGGCTGGACTGATGAAAGGCTTTGTGATGGAGGGGGCTGGTTTGGCCCAGATGAATGGGCTTATGAAACTCCATAATGAATCTCTTTGTACAGAGCTGCTACATCAGTTATGCTAGCTTCTTTTACTGTGTGCCATGAGTTCATATTAGCAAGAGGCTATCTTGGGAGCTGCAGTAACTCTTGGGGCCAATCACACAGTGTCCAGTTGCCCTTCTTTCTTCCTGAGGGACCTGATTTTGTTAATTCCCAATGGTTCAGCTGGTGGAGGCAGAAAATGTGACGGGAAGAGTCTGAATGTTACAGTCTGTGCTGAATTGAGTCCAGCACGTAATCTAGCCAGATGCAATCAAAAAAGTCCTGGAAGACTCTGGTATGGGAAGGGTCTCTCTTATGCAGGGTAAGAGCAGTCTATCTTCTAGTCCAACTGGATGGCACAGCACACCATCTGATTGCAGATTGCTTTTGGCAGCAGTCTTTGGACCTCCAGGAGACCAGAGTTACAGTGAAGTTTACACAGTGGATGGCAGAATTAGATCCTTGAAGACAATGCCATGTTGACAAATTAATATCCCCTGGGACACCTTGTTGTGGGAGGAATCAAGTTCTGTATTTGAAACCAATTGGGCTTGGATTTTCTGACCCTAATAGAGTAGGCCTCTCACATCCTTCTGTCCCATTCAATCTTATCTCTGAAATTCTATTGGAAAGCTTAATTTGACCTCTATGGGAGAAAATGGCTTCAAATGCAAAAAGAAGTGTTGTTGTGTCTCTGTTTTGGGCATTATGCATGAGGAAGAATCTTGGACTCCCTTCCTGGGATGACAATGAATGATAGCTCATGTTGATGGCACCTGAGGCATGTCTTCAGTTGTGAGGATGCTTCTACATGAATCCTCCAAGCTTTCCAAACATACTTTGATTATATGCATAAGCTGATATTTCATATGGTACTGTTCTTATATTCTGGAGTCAGATTACTTGACATTGAATAAGTAATCTCAAGTATGTGACTTTGCCTCTCCCAGTCTCTGCTCAACTGTGATCCTTAGAAGTGGCCATGAGAAATAAACTGAAGGCAGGTGGTTTGATCAAGAGTAAGCACTCCAGGCGCTGATGACACGCTGAGGAGCCGGGAAAAGGCTCCACAGGGCGCGCTGGCGCCGCGGTCCACGCCGCTCCCGTGGCCCCAGACGGCTGGCGTGGCCCTGGGTCAGTTACCCGCGCCCGCTCGCCGGGCCTGGCCGTCGCCGCCGCCTCCGGGTGGACCTCGCTCCCCTCACACGAGGCGCCCTGGCGGAGGGCCGGGGCAGGACAGGGCGCAGAGGTGCCCGCGGATGAGCACAGCACCGGGACACACCTCGTGACGAAATAAGAAGATGGGCTCAAACTCTCTGTGGTGACCGAGGAAAGGAGGACTGCTCCCTGCAGGCCAAGATTCATTATGCTACTGCAGCCAAAACAGGAGAGAAGTATTGCTGGACATCGGCAGGTAGAAGGTATAGTAAAGACGTCACAACAGGTGCTGCGAGAATTTACAGCTGTAGGACGCCATTACCACCAACGTTGAAGAACATCTACAGGGAGTAAGGAGGTGAGACCAAATGGAGATCTGGATTCGTACCAAGGAGTGCAGAGCCTGCAGTGGTAAATAGGACTCCCCTGTTGCTCAGAAAAGTGTTGCTAAGAACAAGGAGGGCATGGAGGCTGTGTTGCTGCCTGCCTGGTCCCAGACACTGGTGACCTTCAAGGATGTGCTTGTGGACTTCACGAGGGAGGAGTGGCAGCTGCTAGACACAGCTCAGCAGGTCATGTACAAAGACGTGACCCTGGAGAACTACAGGAACCTGGCGTCCCTGGGGCACCAGCTTCCTAAACCAGAGGTGATTCTGCAGTTGGAGAAAGGGGAAGAGCCCTGGCTGGTGGAGAGGGCAGCTCACCAAGAGGCGCACCCAGATTTGGAGACTACAGTTGAAATTAATTCGCCAATTTCCAGTAAGAGTATTTCTAAAGATAAAAAATCCTTTAGCATTAAAGTGGAAGGAATGGCAAGGAATGATCTCTGGTATCTGTCACTAGAAGTTGTGTGGAAACGTGAAGACCAATTGGGCAAATATCAGGAGAACCAAGAGAGACATTTGAGGCAAGTGGCCTTCACCCCAAAGAAAGCCTTTTCTCCAGGCAGGGTCTGTGAGAGTGGTAAGTATGAGGGCAGCTGCCTCCTTCCTGCTCAGCTGGTGCTGAGAGAGTATTTCCACAAACAGGGCTCAGATGCCAGAAGCATGAAACATGACTTGGCATTTAGGAGGCATCAGGAGCACTGCACGGGTGGCAGTGGCCAGTGTGGCCAGGCTTTCTGCAAAAACATCCATCTGATTGAGTTTGTGAGAACTCGCCCAGGGGGCGAGCCCTGCAAGTGCCCTGCTGGCAGCAACCCTCTGGCTCCTGGGGCGTCCCTCCACATGTCTCCAGGCTCACACAGGGAGAAGCCCTATGAGTGTAAGGAGTGTGAGAAATTCTTCAGCTGGCACTCCAACCTGACCAGGCACCAGCTCAATCACACTGGAGAGAAGCCCTTTGAATGTAAGGAGTGTGGAAAGTCCTTCAGCTGGAGTTCCCACCTCATTGGGCATCAGAAGACTCACACTAGCAAGGAGCCCTGTGAGTGTAAAGAGTGTGGAAAGTCCTTCAGCTGGTTCTCCCACCTGGTCACCCACCAGAGGACACACACTGGGGACAAACTGTACACATGTGGTCAGTGTGGGAAGTCCTTTGTCCACAGCTCCAGGCTCATTCGGCACCAGAGGACACACACAGGAGAGAAGCCCTATGAGTGCCCTGAGTGTGGGAAGGCCTTCCGACAGAGCACGCACCTCATCCTGCACCAGAGGACTCACGTCTGAGTGTGGCCCTACGAGTGCAGCGAGTGCGGCAAGTCCTACAGCCAGAGGTCCCACCTGGTGGTGCACCACCGGATCCACACTGGACTCAAGCCTTTTGAGTGCAAAGACTGTGGGAAGTGTTTTGGTCGCAGCTCACACCTCTTCTCACATCAGAGGACACACACTGGAGAGAAGCCTTACGAGTGTCACGACTGTGGAAAGTCCTTCAGCCAGAGCTCTGCCCTCATCGTGCACCAGAGGATCCACACTGGGGAGAAGCCCTATGAGTGCCGGTGTGGGAAGGCCTTCATCCGCAAGAACGACCTCATGAAGCACCAGAAGACCCATGCTGGAGAGGGGGCCTACAGGTGTCAGCGATGCGGCCTCACTCTTGGCCAGCACTCTCCGTTTGTCGTCCATCAGATAGCGCATACCGGGGAGCAGTTCTTCACCTGCTGTCGGTGTGGGACTGCGCTCGCCCTACCCTTACTCGCATTCCAGACAAGGCATACTAGAGGAGCGTGTGCTGATGTGATGATGGTAGGGCATCCTTCTCCAAGAGCAGTGACGGCATTTTGCTTTGGAGAACACCTGGAGAGATGCTGTACAAATGAATATGTGCAGAGCGGGTACAGTGGCCAGGCCCGTGATCCTGGCTACTCTGGATGCTGAGGCAGAAGGATTGCAAGTTCAAGACCATCCTCAGCAACAGCATGACCCTGTCTCAAAATAAAAAATATCTAAAAAGGGATGGGGTTGCAGCTCAGTGGTAGAGCACCGTTAGGTTCAATACCTGGTACCATCAAAAAAAAAAAAAATTGGTCCTGGAGTAGGAAAAGTCCACCAATTTCATTTCAGTACACAAGTCGACTTTTCTGGAGCATTGTCGACCAAACCCTAAGTGCTGGCCCACTGTGAGGGGAGTTGTTGGGGATGATCCAGCTTCATCACTGTCTTCAGAAAGAGAAGAGACGAGCAGGCCTGTGTAGGGAGGGTCTTTCTAGGAGAGCAGCCATGCTGCTGCACTGAGCTGGAAGGATGCACTCCTGTGGGCCAGGGTGCTTCTCATCACGTGCTATCTCTGGACCCTCAGTGGTGCTCCCTAAGGTTGGTGTCTTGGCTGGGCCACATTTTGGTTAGCAGCCAGGAAAATGCCTCTCATGTTAAACAATAAAGAACACATTTACACTACCAGTGATACTACCCATTTTTAAATGTATTTGCACGTGGGCAAAAATTGAATGGAAAGACAAGAAAAGTATAAGTGAATGGGCAAAACTGATTTCTTAGCTATGGGGATTGTGAGCTTTGTAGTCTATTCAATGTTGCTGAAATAATTGTTAAGACATCTTAAAGTGTTGAGAAAGGACATCTAGTTTCTCCAATATCCAGGAAGCTTGAGGACCACCTGCTGGCCAAGGTTCCTATTAATTCTAACTTGTTTGGGGTCATAGAGTTCCACTTTTTGCAAAATGGTGCTGAAGGTTCCTAAGCATTTTAAAGTGCAACAGTTCTCTGGATGTGGAGACTTAGAGGAACATTGGCATTTGGATACACAAGGGAGGGTTGCCACTGGATCAGGATCAGGATCCTGGGCATGTGCACACCAGACAAACCCAGCACTGCCTGAGTCTTTTCCCTTTGTAGAGGAGAATTCATGCCTGAGGGCATAGACTTGAGCTGGACTGCCCAGGGTGAAATCCCACCTCTGTCCCTAACCAGCTGGTGCTCTTGGGCATCTGCTTGACTTCTCTGTGCCTGATGTGCAGACAGCCTCCCAGCAAGCTGGAGATGAGGGTAGCACACACCTTGGGTCATTGAGGTGAGTGAGAGTGTGTGTGGCAGCTTCAAAGAGTGCCAAGCTCTTTGTGACCATTACTGTGATTGTTAATATCATTGCCCCACCAAATGTCACTCGTCACTTAGTTTACGTGTGCTTTTTGCTTCCTCAGTTCTCACTTGCCTTTCGCTCATGCATGTTTTTGCCTTATGCCTAAGTCAGAACTTACCTGTGAAATTCACTGACAATTGGTGGGATTATGGTTTGATTCCTGAGGCTTTAGTAAACAGCTTTTAATATTGTGTGCAGAATTGTTTTGCTGGTACAGAGGACTTCTAGGGAGAAGACCCCAACCTTCAGATGCTCTGGTAAGCCCATGACCCAAAATAGATTCAGGAAGAGGATCTGTTTTAATTTTCTGTTTCATTGTATAAATGAATCTTGTGTGTGTAGTGTGAAAACTATCGAAATCAAAGTGAAGTAGTTGTGTCAACCCTAACAAAAAAATAAAGCCACTAGGTTGTGAAGGAAAAAAAAAGAGTAAGCACTCCATACATGACAGCTTCCTTCACTGTTCTTGCATGTTTGGTTCATTGTGTTAAGGAAAATAATACCAGATTTTGGAGAATTACACATATGACAGCCCTGAATATTGTATTTTTATTAAAATCATTCTTAATTTATCTTTGTTATTCAAATGTAGCAAATCAGGATGTTATTCATCACAGTCATTTAAAAGGGGTGCAGAAGGGATGGGAAGATAGCTCAGTTGGTAGTTGGCAAGCACTAGGCCATGGGTTTGATCCTCAGTACCACAAAAAATAAAATAAAATAAAAAATAAAAGGGGTGAAGAATTATTGTTATTTTTTTAAAGAGAAACAAGAGCATCTTGATTTCATCAAGTATTGGCACAATAGTCTCTGCCTGATGAAAATGTCACATATACACATTAAAAGACTCATATAAGTAAAAAAGAGAGACAGCAGTTCAGTTGACCTGCCTAGGAAATAATAGAGCACTGGAGAGTTGCATTCTCCTGCATGCAGATCTATTGAAGTTTCAAGTACTCAGTATCATGGAATAACATCCAGATGTCTTGTCAATGTGAGTTGCCACACCCAGTTGTATGTGTGGATTCAACAACACAATGCATGGTATATATGCATTTTGCTGCCCAATAACTTCATTTCTCAGCCACCTATTTTCAAACTTGTGAAAGTCTACATTTGATGTTGAAAGCTAACCTCACATTTTGCTTGGTTTTTTTAATTTTATGTTTTTTATTTGTATATTTTGTTTATTTATTTTAATGGTTCATATTAACTATACATAATGTTAGGATTTTTTTGTTGTTGTTGATGCTGGGGTTTACACTAAGGGCCTTGTTCATGTGAGACAAGCACTCTGAGCTATAAACAAAGTCCTTATATTTTATTTTGAGACAGGGTCTCATTAAGTTGTTTGGGCCTCCCTAAGTTGCTGATGCTGGGTTTAAATTTCTAATCCTCCTACCTAAGTCTCCTGAGTTGCTGGGATTTCAGGCATGTGCCACCACACCCAGCTAATTTGACATAATTAATTATAAACACATGAGATGTGATTTGTTCTAATTCAGTACCAAGCACTTTCCATACCTTCACACTTCTCCCTTCCCCATTTCCATTTCTCTACTGATCTTTCTGCTATTTATTTATATTTTTTAAATTAGTGTCTTGTGGATATATACAATAGTGAGATTCACTGTTGTGTATTCATATATGTACGCCAAATATTTAGGTAAGATTCATTCCACTTTTTTCCCCTTATCCTGTTCCTCCTCCCATCCTCTCAATTTGCTTCATCTACTCCACTAATCTTTCTTCTATTTTGATGGAATCCTCCCTCCCCAGATTTCTTTACTCTCTCTTTCTTATTTTAGTCTACCTTCCCCATATCAGAGAAAACATTTAACCTTTGACTTTCTGTATTTGACTTATTTTATTTAGCACTTTAGCCTTCAGTTCTATCCATATGCCAGCTAATGTAGTAATTTCATATTCCCTTATGGCTGAATTATGCTCCATTGTGCATACATATAACATTTTCTTTATCATTTATCTATTGAAGGGCACTTGTGTTTGTTCCATAACTTGGCAACTGTGAATGATGCTGCTGTAGAAATTGATGTCACTGCATTCCTAGAGTATGCTAATTTTAGATCTTTTGAATAAATTAAAAGGTGTGGGATACCTGGGTCATATGATGGTTCCAGTTCCAGTTTTTGAGGAATATCTATTCTAACTTCCAAGTGGTCATTCAGGATTATTTAAAAGGCAGCATCTGATGTATGTGTTAAAAAAAACTCTCTGAACATTTTTGTGAACACCACATGAGAAAATTTTTCTTAACTAGGGAGCATAAGACATAACAATGGAGGGTTATGTCTATTTGAAATTATGGAGAGATGTAATCAGACAAGGAAATAACAGGAATTGCTATAGTTGCATGTTATATAGTAATAATAAGCTGTATTTGGTATTTGCCTGGACTTGTAAAACAAAAAATTTTAAAAAGACCCTGGTGACATACCTGCTGTGAGGCAGGATGATACTCCCGAACAATGATGATATGAACCTTTATCTGTGATTTGAGTGCTGGCTCTTAGTATAGTCATGTTTTGGTCTTTATCAATGAAGACCAGAGCATGACTTGGCTGAAAATCACTATTTAAACCTGTGGACTTTTGGAGAAAACTGTCAGCAGCACCATGACCATAGCACCCTATTTTGCTTTGTCTTTTGACTGCCCTGTCTGCTGTCCACACTATCTCTGATTGCTGATCAAAAATTGTCACTGAGACCAAATGGCTGACCACCTGTCCCATAATGATGACTGCCATCCAGTCTCCAGCTTGCAGAAACCTGAGGACATCTAAAGACATCTGAGGTGCTGAGAGAGGCTATGGCTGAGAAAAATCTCCTTGGTCTTGTTGACTAAATTCTGGGCTAAGAGATGTTGCACTGAGTAAGTCCATGGGGATTGGACTCTAAGTGAATAAGGGAGTGAATCTTCTATGTATTTGTGACTTGCTATTATTAGGAATGTTGAGTGTGTATTGCATGAATGAATTCCACTTGTTGGAACCAAACTTGATTCCTCTCTAACTCACTGCTTGCAATAGTTGGCATACTTGGCAGGTGCCAATTACGGCAGTCAAAGTTGCTAGCTGGAGTAATTGAGATTTATTCTTTTTTGCTTTGAATCCCACGTTTTGCCTATCAAAAGGTTCACCTCACTGAAACCCAAAAAGTCATGGCCATTGGCCTAAGACTGGCAAGGGATTCAGTCCCAAGGTGGCAGAAATGCAAGCATGAAACCCAAGATGGTGGATGTGTGGTGAAACTGGCTCATAACTGGTATGAACATGTGGAGGCAAAAGTGAAGCTCTGATATTTCTATTAACATTCATAGGCTTTTACAATTATATAATAATGGTACAAGTCAATTTGGCATCATCTCCAGACCTTGACTCTGCACAAAATATATTTCAAGTTACACAATCTTGTTATATCCATAAATAAAACTTCAAGACTAGCTTGGGAATTTGAATTGTGGGAATTGAGAATTTTACTCAAAATAGTGAGATAACTAGGTTGAATAAGTAGTTTAGCAAACTTTCTTTAAAACCCAAGAAAACAGAATTGAAACCTCAATCTCCATGGAGAAAATGTGAAAAGATAGTGCAGGAAAAATTACCTAAATATGATAAGGGTAATAAAGTAACTATACCTCTCAGTAATTCTGATGTAGTAGAACCTAAAATAGCTTGAGCAGATAAAAGGGAGGTCCCAAGTATCTTTTGCAAAATTATTGATGATGTTGACAATGACAGATTGAGAGGAAAAAAATTAGTACTAGAGATGATTGTCAGAAGTAAAAATAATCCATTCCTGCAGGACATATGTGAGAGCAACCCTGTTAGCACTGTGAAAACCACAGTCACATGGACCTTTAGAATGCCAGGAGAAATGAATGAAAGTACGATTGAGACACGCACTCACTTGTGTTGAAATTCAACAGTGTAGACAAGACTTTGCACAAAGGAAAACTAAACACAGAGATTTCTTATACAAACTCTGGGACAAAGGTGCAAATACCATTAGATTAAGTACGGATGAAATGAGGTACCTAATTGACATTGTAGAACATCCAGTTTTAAACAAGCCCTGACAGATGATGCTGGAAGCATCACCTGATGAAGTTAGAACCTTATTTTGGTGGAGTGTGGATGCATGGAGACATGCATTTCCTTAACCTTGATTTAAATTATTTTGAAACTCAATGCAGATGGTGCACCATTGACAAAGCTAACAAGTTATGTAGGAAAATAGGAGTAAATTGCATGATATATGAGCATTATAGAAATGTCATGCCTTTTAGGATAGAACTTACACCAGCAATAAGGCATGTCATAATAAAAGGGGCACCAGAACATTTGCAGTTAATTCTTACGGCCGCATTGTCGGGACATCAGTTTGTAATACAGATAGAGTAGCTTAAAAAGGTCAGAGACTTGCAGGGACAGCACAAATTTACCTTTACGGTAACTAAAATAAAACTTTTACCAAGATGCCACCATTTACATTGGCCACACAATTTACCAGACAGAAGGATCAATTCCAAACAACAACCTCAATTTACTCAAAGACCATGTCAACAGGCACAGTTCTTGTATAACTGCAGATTTAACAATATTTATCCAAAAAACAACCATGGCCCTGGCCAGAGCTGTACTCAGCTAGGGCAGAGACAGCAAAGACGCAGTTACCAGAACACCCACCCTCCTTATTGACCAAGGCCAACACGAAATCAGCAGAGGCAATGGCAACCTCACGAGAGTGAACCAACACCCAAACTAGCATATCAGGTCAACCCAGCAGTCATATCATTTCCAAATATCAATGTGCCATATGTTTTATTCACTTGTAACATTTTTGATAGACATCAGTTTTCTAGTAGACACAGGAAGTGGAATAACCATAATACAGCCTCTATTTAACTGTACATTATGAAAAGTTTCTACTGCTAAAGTAATGGGCCTATCAGACTCCATTTTAACTGGGCACATCATTCCCATAACAATTTGACTCTTTAATAGAGAACCTATCAAAACTAAAACCTTAATGACCGAAGCTCCATCAGCAATATTAGAAATGGACAATATTCCAAGAATATTCGAGGCATGGCTTCCCCTTAAAATGCTGAAGGGATGTTTTACCTTAGCAACAGTGAAAATTGAACCAGTAGTGCTACCTTCAATTTCTCCTTCATATGCAAAATAATATCCCCTCAAGTGTGGACATGCAGAAATCACTGAAACCTTAGAGGATCTTCTAGCAAAAGATATAATTGAACAAATTTAATCATTTAACTGTAATAGCCCTGTATGGCCAGTAAAAAAGCCTAATGGCAAATTGAGATTTACAATAGGCTATCAAAATGTAAACAAATTAAGCCCACAAATGCCAGGATCCCTTCCATACATGAAGGAAATTAAGGACTTCAACCCCAATTATTTTTCTGCCATTGTTTTCTCTGACATATGCTTCTCCATCTCATTAGCTCCTGCATCTAGAGAACTTACCATGTTTACATGAAATGCTACATAATACAGATTTAAGAGAGTTCCCCAGGGATATAAAAAGAGTACCCTTATTGAACATGCTGCCATACAGTAAACCGTACCATTTGATAAACTAGATAAATTAATCAAGATTCTTACTTATGTGGATGATATCCTAATCATATGAAATGTGGAAAGAAAGGTAAAAGAGAAGCCACAGACTTGATTTTCCACGCCCTTACTAACAATGGATGAATGATAAATAAGGACAAAATTCAAGGCCCAACAAAATCAGCAAAGTTCTGTGTCCATAGACCAATGGTAGCCCTCAAGTACCAGACTTGGTAATTGGTAAAATAGCACAAGTCTAACCCCTAAGGACAAAACAGCAGTCCAACACATCATAGGTCAATCCAGATATTGGTGCCAACACATTCCCTTTCTACAATTAATTTTACAACATACATATAAGGTAACACAAAAAAGAGTAGATTTTGAATGGGGTGCTGCCCAACAAGTTGCTTTCCAAACATTATTCAACTATTTTCAAACGTTTTCTAAGTTATACATCCCAAAGGACTCAGAGATTTTGGTAATTGACATACTCTTTTTAGATGATTATGGTAATTGGGAAATTTATGTCAAACAGTCAGGAATGACTAAACCATTTGGTTTCTATTGCAAACACTTTCCTTATGGACCCAACAGATATTTGTTATTTGAAAAATGGACTTGGACATTATGTGAGGCAATAAAACATCTTGGTTTCTCAGTTAATAACCACTATCTTATAGTCCAAACATCAGTACCTATACTGGACTGGATTACGATGGAGGAAGCATCCCTTCCAGGATTACTATGGAACCTAAAGTTCTACATTGGAAATGGTACCTACAAAATTCCCTAGAAGGCACATTGGTGAAATACTTTAAGGATACTGCCAAACTAATGAAAGAACTGGCAGAAATGCCATTATTTCCTGTACCTGTAGAACTGGTACCAGAAAAATGGAATCCCTTTGCAAAATGGAGTACAGATAACAAGCATCATAACTGCTGGTTCATTGATGAATCCTCTGTTATTAAAAATGGGAAACTGCGCTGGAAAACTGCAACCTTCAGACAAGTTTTAACTCACCAGAGGTTGGATGCCCCAACACAGATAGCAGAAGTACATGCGGTAAAATTGGTAGTGGAATTTGGTCAGAAACATAATGATAAAACTATACAAAAATTTTCTGACATGGTGCACTTACAATGGTCTAGATATCTGGCAGTAAAATGGAAACACCAACTTCAAAATCAATAGTAAACATGTATGGGGAAAAGTTATGTGGCATTATTTAACAGATGCATCCATTAAAATATTTGTTTCACATGTTGACGCTCATACTGGAAAATTAGATGAGAACTCCAAAAATAATGATATCGTTAATAAGTTGGCCAAAATAGTGACACTCAGACTAGTAAATAGGAAACCTTGGGCAGTGACAAAGAGGTTGGATACTAAATTAACATTGCATAGATCACCACAGTGGGAGACACAACACATTGAAATTCAGGAATTAATTATTACTAAACCAGAGGTGCTGGAAATTCATAAAATATTGGGTCACATAGGTAAGCATGTTTTATACACTTAGTGTCTTAGACAGAATCTCAAACCATCATGGAAGACTTTTGATGACACTATCAGAACATGCCCAAACTGTCCTAATGCAGCTACAAGGTTTAGAAGAAATACACTGTCTCACACATCTTTACTAAGATTTCAACTATATAGTCCAAATACACTTTATATGACCAATTAGGTCGCACCACTATGTATGCACAATGTAGACACTCATTTTGGCCAAGGATTGGCGAAACAGGCATCAAAACCAAACCAACTTACTACTATACTTACAATATGGTCATGGTGCACTACATATGGTCTGCCATGTATTTTTGTATCAGATGAAGGATCCCATTTTACCGTGAAACTTACACAAATGTTAGCAGAAGTATTAGACATCCAATGAGATTTTCATGTAGCATATAATCTCACAGCATCAGGCTATATAGAATGCTTCAATGGGTTACTGAAGCTGATTACTCTCAAATACACTACTCAATCAGGCAATCTTAATAGCAGTATATGAATTAAATAACAGACCCAGACTACACAGATTCTCCCTATTTGAAACCTTTTTCCCACTAAGTTACATACCATATGTCCCAAGTAAAGAGGAACAAAGACTACTGACAGATAAATGCCTCATACATTCTAGTGATGACTCAACATTACAAGCAGTTGACATCATTGGACAAGGACCTGCCACATCTACAGAAAACTGAATTGAAACTCACAAAACTCAAAGATTTGGCCTCAGTATGACATGCCTCATAAAATATCTAGGCAAAAGTATACAAATCCTAATGACTCTCGTATTATCATATGTAAACTTCATGATAACCATAGACTTCATGTGGTGCCACACCCACAGAAAGTGGGTTAAGAAAACAGCACCAACATACACACCTGTGGAAAGTTCATTAATTACATGATATGTCCCTTGGAATCCATCTTTTAACCACAATTTTAGTCACACTTATTCTGAGTCCTACTATATCAGAAGTAATTACTATGACTTCCTCTACCACTACTCATTTTGAACATCACAAGGCTCCAAGTTCCATAATAAAGAATATCACATCATACAACAATTTTACAAAGGATACACAGAAGCAGAAGGACATGTACCTGATTACTGGAGACATAATCTTTGGCTTCATAATCATATAGTTTTAACCAGCTGTTCTGGAACAAATATGCGACTTACAAAAAATACTCTCTGAGTATACAGTATGTAATGACCCATATTCTGTGTGTCCTAATAATGGGAATAACAATAAACTAATGGCAAAAGTCATCTGTGCCAATGATTTTCCCAACCTACCAAATTATGGACACTTTGAAATACTCAATGCATAAAGACTAGATCCAACATCTCTTTCCCTCTAACAAGCAATTGGTGAAAAATTTATGGCTCTAGGGACCCATACACAAAGAGTGCCTCTGATACAGATCCAATACCACAACCATTTCCTTCCATGCTATACCAGGAACCAGTGCAAAAGAAGTGCTCAGAAGAAATAAATTATTATTATTGCATGAGGTGAATTTTTGCAGATACCAATGCAAAAGAAAATGAAGACTTGAAGCACAGTGATACTCTTTACTGGTTACAGCTGGATACATTTGCATAAAGAAGTTAAGATACTTTGTTACATGTCAAAACGTGTTAACGGGTAATAACAAGATATCCCTATGAGGACACTTTTATATCTTCAGACTCACCAAAACAAATTTTTCATCCAACTTTCATGATATATCCAGGTAACTTTTTTTTTTTTCCAGGTAACTTTTTGAATACTTCTTCAACAGACTGGTACCAGTCAGTGTACAATGTTTTCATCAACCCAACCAGTGTTCATAATGAAAAAGGATTCTGCTGGACAGCCATTACCAACACACATTCAAGAATCACCATAAATAATGTTACTACATGTCATTGGTGGCACTGGATAAACTGGAATGAGACCAGGAAAGCACTATCAGGAAACTATACATGGAACTTAACACACTTTTACTTTCACAACAGAACATCTCTATGAAATGAAGACCCATACACAAGCATTCTAAAGGACAAATATCCCATCTGGATAGTCATCAAGCTCCCCATACAAGTTGGTTTCATGAGGATACCCACCACTACTGACTCAAAACCTCCAATATCAGACACAACACCACATTATCATTTACATCCTTCATCCCTGTAGTTTCATTACAACATAACAACACTATAAAATAACATACATAACAACCTTTCATTGGAATTGCCAACTTCCATTCCCACACTCATCCATCTGCCACATAGCAACATTGGACCCACAAATGTATCAGATTATGACATATTGAGAGATGTATGTAACCAATCATTAGTGAAGAAAACCTATAAAATACAAGGTGACACACCAGTCAAACTTAAACCCACTGTAACAATACTGGGCTACAAGGATCCATGAATCTGTGAAAGTTTTTTTAACCTTAATCCAACATGCAATTGGATGGATGACTCTATTGTACATTACAACATCAAAGAAGCAGACAACAGGACTCTATCCTGGTGGCTCACCACAGGAATAAACTTCTTGTCATGGAAACATGTCAAACAGATTGGTAAATTTCCATACTATTTTAATGTGGTACTTCCAGAATTTTACATTGAATGGTACACCATTGATATGGTATCACACAACATCTTACATAATGAAATTGACCTCACTGAGGGAATATTATTGAAATATGTCAAATCATACACATACAAAATGAATCATTGAGAATACTACATAAGAGAAACAGTACAACCTCCTGCTTCATTGATAGGGGAGGTTTTAATACAACAAAAAGGTTGATCACAGTGCACTTGAAACATGGAGTTATTTTTCCACCATGGAGACGGATGGAAACAAGAAATGCACCCAGATTTATACCTGTTACTCATAAACCAGTACGAATGCTCACAAATCCCACCATACAATCCATATCCCTCAGACTCCAACTAAACAACATCAATAACAAGGAAAGAGAGATGTGTGGTGGACTGATTAGCTTATCATAAAACATATTATATAGGAGCAAAAAATCTGGGAAGACCTCTAGAATTTGCTGCAGCTGGTGCTTTTCTAGCAGGAGAAACTATTGGTGCACTCATTGCAGGAGCAATGACAGAAGAACTCTGTGCTAAGGTGGATTCATTATGATATTTATCAGATCAAAAAAACAAAGCAATACACTCTATTTCTAAATCACTACATGCAAGTGTAGTACTCTTAGACAAGTTACATCTGGAACAAGACATACTCAGGAGAGAAATCAACACTTTCCATACCAATGAAAAGAAGAGACTCCAAGTCTTAAATAATGCAATTAATAAACTCAGGATACAGAGTGAGTGTGATCATCTTAATGCATTAATGTAAGGAGCACATCAGGAAGTTACTAATCTATTTTTAATTGGAAGAAGACAAGAAGGACAGCAGTCCAAAACAATGCTACACCTACAAAATGAATCATTCTGTGAAAATGGACAATGTGAGATACACCAATGGGACATTTCAATGACAACAGCCATCATGGGATATCATGCAATGCCTATCCCTCAATGAATAGGTGAACAATGGATTATCCCACGTGGACAGTATCTCTGGGTTAACTTACATGATCACTCATGGTATATTAATATTGAAGATTCCTATCCAATTGGAAGACAGTCATAGCATTCAACACCTTTTCCAAAGACCTACTTACATCCAGAGTAGAACTATATTCAGTTGACACTAAGATATTTGATCTAGGTAATTACCAAATATTAACCTGTGGCAATCAAGAATATACAATCAGACATCATCATAACATGCCATACCTTGATAATATGACAGTGCTTGATAGATGACAAATATCCAATAATGTCATGGCAGTGACACATACAGAAGTTAATACAACTGTAATTACACACTTATCTTATGTGTCTAATCATACCTTCAGACTTGGACATTTCATCCAAACACCTGAATCAGAGGAATACAAGAATATCAAGGACTCTATAGAAAGCCCAGACAAAATGTTTTCCCAAAATGAAAGTCTTAAAATACCTACAAAACACAGTAACACATGAGATGAAAACATTGTGACAACACACAGTCCAACTAGAATTTATTGTATCAAAGAACTTATTGACAATGCCTTACATTAATCTAAATATTACAAAGGAGTGTACCATCCTTAATGCCCTATGATGTACACTCATGACAGACTTTGCATGTGTAACTTGATGGAACCCTTGGCATTCGTTCAAGGAGTGTGTGCACTTTATGGAGATTTTGATAATTATAATAATTGCAATCAAAATATCACTTTGTCTATATAGGAGAACAACTTCAGCAGAATTCCATAATCATGCCAAAAAGAAAGCAGTTTTCACGTGGCAAGAATGAAAGGATCAAAAAAGCACAGCTATGCCACTTCAAAATATGCCCTCTCTGCCCTGAATTTCATGTAAGACTTTTCTATCAAATTATTTTCTTAAAATCCTTCAATGAAGAAAAACAATTAATAATATCCCATGCACTGAAATTGAATAAACACACCTACATATCCATGAAATTACATATATGCCTCAAGTTGGATCTATACAGATGTATGAACAGACCTGGTATATCCAAACTACTTAACCATATTTTGCATCAGACAGAATCAATTGAAGAACTATGCCATATATTCTGGAACACACAATGACCACAACATATTCAGTATGTACTCAGACTATTGCCAACCATACTGAGAAGTGACATCACATATATTAACCCTCACAACTGGTACCACACTGTCAAGTACCAGTTGACAAGAGAGCCCGATAGACATTCATGGGTAAAAAGAACATGGCACAGCCTAAACCTTAAATGCACCCACATATCCTTCACCCTTCAGAACTATTTACTTAGAGCATTGTTCTTGAAATTCTTACAAAAATATTGGAACACCATAATTCTACATGATAAAATCAAATTTACATGGACTAAAACTTACTCTACCACTTTTTTCTATTCACACTTTTTTGTAGAATCACCTGCAATCCAAAGACTTAACTACTGGAATCAGAATCACACATGTTTTTCATGGATATCATTTGACATTTGTTTGGCAGACCAAAATACCAAATATGCACCCCCACAATGTTGCAGAGGCCAAACAAATGCCTCATCTCTATAGACAGATACATATATGACTTGACTAGTTTCATTGATTATCACCCAGGGGGACCAAACATCATATTACAGCATAGAGGAACTGAATGTGAACAAACATTTGACAGCATTGGACACTCACCTGATGCAATAATTATTCTCCAAAACTACTTACTAGGAGAATTGTAAGATACATTTTTTCAACACTCTGAATATCATTATACTTAATTCCTTTAAACATGAGTTTTTAATCATGTGTGATTTAAGTTTTAAGAGTATTAAGATTTTGATTGGTGTGCTAAATGAGCTTGAATTCTCCATGTATTATATGGATTAATCAAAACTATATTTTTGTCCATGCTAAAATACCTTTTCATGAAAACTCTTTTGAAATACCTATCATAAATTTTATATCTATGTAGTCACCCTTTTTGGATCCATACTAATTCTACTGAAAACATTTGTGATGATATGAAACCTTATATACATATGTAACCTTATATCTAGGCACTCATGGGATCTTACCACATATGTGGAACCCCATGGGAGCCAGAGGGTAGATTGTAATGAGACAAGGAAATAATAGAAATTGCTATAATTGTGTGTTATGTAGTAATAATAAGTTGTATTTGGTATTTTCCTGGACTTGTAAAACTAAAATCCAAAAGGCGCCTGGTTACATACTTGCTGTATTGCAGGATGACACTCCAGAACAATGCCAATATGAACCTTTATGATTTGTGTGGTATTTGAGTGGTATAGTATAGTCATGCTCTGGTCTTTATCAATGAAGAGCAGAGCATGACTGGGCTGAAAATTCACTACTTAAACCCCTGGACTTTTGGAGAAAACTGTCAGCATCACCATGACCAGAGCACTCCATGTCGCTTTGTTATTTGAGTGCCCTGGCTTCTGTCCACACTATTGCTGATCACTGACTGACCACTGTTACCGAAGTCAGATGGCTGACCACCTCTACTATGATGATGACTGCCATCCAGCCTCCAGCTTTTCAGACACCCAAGGACATAAAAAGGCATCTGAGAAGCTGAAAGAGGCTATGGCTGAGAAGAATGCCCTTGATTTTGTTGACTGACTTCTTGGCTAAAAGATGTTGTATTGAGTAAGTCCATGGTGATTGGACTTTAGGTGAATAAGCAAGTGAATCTTCAATGTATTTGTGACTTGCTATTATTAGGAATGTTAAATTGAGCGTGCATTGCATGAATAAATTCCACTTGTTGGAACCAAACTTGATTCCTCTCTTACTCACTGCTCAAGACAGAAGAGCTTTGGCATAATCCTCCTTTGAGTATTATGGGGTGTACAGTACTCTCTAAAATTGTTTTTGTTTTACTGTCTTCCACTGTGTAATTAAAAAGACATTGAGACAGCAGGATTGAAAGTTTAAAGCCAACCTTAGAAAGAAAGAAAGAAAGAAACAAACAAACAAACAAACAAACGTAAAAAGAAACAAACATACATTTAGTTGTGCCCACTTCCCTTCATTTTCTTGGGGCAGGAAAGTACCCTTGGATTGAGTGCCTTTGGGATATACACAGTTTATCTCTGTTGGTCAGGTGGGGGAATGTTCCTTCTTACTTCCCATTTGTCAAACAGCTGTGAATCTTTCTTATATCAGAAGTCATTTTATATTTAAATATAAATACTGTATTTTAAAAATGGAACCAGTTTTTCTGTTTCTCATAATGCATCATATTAATTTAAAAACATCTCAAGAGACATGCATTTCTTTTAAAGACACTCCAACAGAGATCTCTAGAGAAATAGATAACAATGCCACTCAGGCATAGGAGCCCTAACCAAGTCCAGTCTGGAGAGCTGCACTTTCTCTCTCAAAGGAAGGAAGTGAGCATTGTGCTGCTTCTACTGCAGTGATGCTCCACCCTCATCAGGTGAATAGCATGTCCTCTAATTTTTCCTGGGGTAAGAGACTCAGGGGGTTACCTAGCTGAGGGTTGCAAACTAGCAAACAAGACAGCCAGGCTTGTTACTCCCTTCTAAGTTCTCATGCATGCACACTGTGCAGAATCTCCTGTTATTTGTTTCTTCAGAAACAGTGATAAAGTCAGAGAGAATTCTGGCTTCATTACAGTTTTCCATGGATATGATTTCGGTGTGTGTATTCTGTCTGTCTGTCTGTCTGTGTATATGTGTATGTGTGTATGTGTGTATGTGTGTGTGTGTGTGTGTGCATGTCTCTGTGTGTATTGGTATATACATTAGCATTCATTTTTAATGTAGGGTGAAACAATGTTTGAAGTAATAGATTGTTGACAATATTAATTAATTTTTTTCTCAGTGCTGGGGATTGAATCCAGGGTCTTGCACATGCAGATATGCACTCTACCATAAGCTAAATCCCTAACCCAAAATATTCACAATTTACATGAAATGGAGAATTATTGCAAATCCATCTAAAGAACAGCAAGTTTTTGAGCATGTTTAGCCAACCCAGTAATTCATGATCTCTTAGGAGCTTGGAAAATTGATATGAGAAAAGCACATGCAACTAGTGTGTCTCCAGCACTGGCCTCCATTGTAAACTTGATTCAGAGGCAGTTCCCCATATTTTTTACCCTTAGAAGTGACCATGAGAAATAAATGCAAAGGTAGATAGTTTGACCAGTAATAAGCACTCCATACATTACCCCCATTATTTGTATTTCCAGAATGTGGAGAAGGTGGGAGAATTCAGTTGCAAAAAGTCAGGTGATAAACTGACTCTGCCAACAGTTGGTAAGTTGATGATCCACTGTGTTTTAGTGGCATAAGCATCACCTTGTAGTTAAATATTTACAGGTGTATTTAATTGTCTATGAAAATTATTTCTGATAAACAAGATTCTGGTTGGCCTTCAAAGTAACCTGGCATCCAACAAGAACTCATATTATGAACTATTATGAACACTTGATACTGTAAATTCAATTTACTAACTTTTTTGAAAATTTCCTACCACTACAAAGTATATTTTGCATTTGTATAGCTTGCCTGGGATGTATGGTTTTCAGAAAGAATTCTGAACCAAGATAAGTCTCCTGAGCTCATTTGTTGTTCCTGCCTGAGTGTATGAAGGGAGTCAGTCATTCAGTCTACATGGATAGATGGAAGTCCAGTGATAGTGACTGGGGCTTTGACCCATGAACAGTCATTAATCATGCAGAATGCCTGTAATATTTCTCCTCTGTGTTGCATCAAGGTTCTGTCCTAATTGTTGATATTTGGGAGATAGTACATTTCACCCTGCCTTGGGAGAAAGACGAGCACAGAGTTCAGCGATCAAACATCAGAAAACACCTGGAAGTAAAAATGGAAGGAGCCAAGGGGGTCCAGAGTGAAGAAGCAACTGTAAACTGTAAACAAAGAAGAAAGAACATAATAGGATTGGGGAAAGTTGTTGGGTGGGCTTGTTGTCTAGAGAATAAAAAGCCAAAAAGGATGGTGGAGTACTAGTGCATTTGGTGCTGTTAAAACAAAATATCTTAATTTGGGTACTTTATAAAAAAATTGTTTATTTAAATCACAATTGTTGCAGCTAAAGAGTCCACAAAATATGGGACCTCTGTCCTGGTGAGGACACCTAGCAATGTTGTAACGTGTTGGAAAAACAGAAAGGGAATAGGCAACATGCAGAAGAGGCCAAGTATATGGGGTGATCTCATTTTATAGCAACCCACCTTCTAGGGAACTGAACATGACTTTTTGATTTTGTACCTCCTTGAGTTAATCACTTCTATGAAGCTCCATCTCTTAATGGTCCATCACTCCCCAGCACGGCCACACAGGAGAGTAACCTTCCAGCATATAAAACTTTTGGGGTCATTCAAACCATGTCCAAATCATAGCAGGTGAATATAAGGGAAGTGAGAATGTGAAAATGTGAACCCATAAAAGACCTTGGAAACTGATCTAAGGACTTATACACAAGTCTCAGCAATTTCCAGCTATGTGGCAATGACAGTGATGACCACCCAGTAACAAGCAAATCAAAGGTTATAACAACCACATTGAGAAAGTTTCACTAAATTCCAAAGAACTTTCAATAAAATTTATTTTCAATACTATAGATTGAGCCCAAGGACATTTTACCACATACCTACATTCCCACTTCTTCTGTTATTTTTTAGACTGCATTTTGATATATTGTACACAAATGGGGTAAAAATTTTTCATTTCTATGGTTCTGCATTCATACCATTTGTGTAATCATACATGTACATAGGGTAATGATGTCTGTCTCATTTCACCATTTTTAAAACCCCTGCCCCCTTCTCCCTCTCATTTTCCTCTATGTAATCTAAAATTCCTAAAACTTGAGACAGGGTCTTGCTAAGTTTCACAGGCTGACCTTGAACTTCTGATCTTTCTGCCTCATTTTCCTGAGACAAGATCCTTTTTAAAACACTGTGATCCGTTTCTTAGACTCACTTCTCCTCACTCCTGATATCTTGTTCCTGCAAAAATGGTGATGTTAAGCAGACCTGGAACAGAAAATTGTAAATAAGAATTCAAAAGGATTGTTGGTGCAGCTAAAAGCTTGGGCACTCTGGTGGTCATCTTTATTTTTATTTAACACTTATTTGCCTCAGTTGTCTTCTAATCATGCAGTGTCTGGGTACATTTTTGGTTGTCAAAACTTCCATTGAGGAGCTAGTGTCATCTACAGAAGCCCGGAGGTGAGGGATGCTACCAAATATCTTAAATATGCACAAAAACCCTAACCACAAAGAAAAATCTGACCCAAAGTGCCAGTAGTCAAGAAACCCTGATTCAATGCCTAACTTGTATGGACACAGTGCCAATTCCTGGAAATATTGAGAGCAATTATAATTGAGCCACAGTTCCTGAGAAACTAATGTGCAGCAAGTGGCAGGCTTGGAAGTGAGAGCTGAGGTGCCTAAGAACACAAGGTTGTGAGCTTCTAGAAACAAGAGCAGTCTGTTCATATGCTGACCATGCCCAGGACTCTGTTGGACCAATGTATTGATTTGGCTTCTCTTGTGTGAAAAACAAGCCATATTCCACCTTCATAGTTGAATCCATCTCTTTGGACCCCAAAGAAGTAAGGATGGGGAGGGAGAAATGGGAAAGATTTCCCATAAAAGGCAGAGAAAAAAGGATCTGAATTTAGAATGTTGTACCTGTAATTCAAGTTTACTTTCTGATCATGTTGTATTTGTACAAACAGTTTAGTAGTTTCTTTAGATAGGCAAAAAAAAAAAAAAAAAAAAAAAAAAGCCTTAAGTTTTCTTTAGGTATGAGTTCTATCTCAGAGCTAATCCATGACCTATATCCCTTTTCTTCCTTCCTGTGCTTCTTCCTTTCTTATTTCCTAATGTCCCAAAATCCTTCTATTCCTTCCCATATTTTAAAATAAATTTTATTGTGTATGTTTATTATATATAACATGATGTTTTAAGGTACATATGTAGACAAAGTAAAACAATTACTATAGAAGGACAAATTAGAATACCCAGCATATCACAAAAGAGGTATTCTTTCCTTTTTTCTTGTCTTTGGTACTGAGAATTGAACCCAGCAAGCTTACTCACTAAGTCATATCCCCAGTCTTTTTTATTTTGAGAATGAGTCTTACTAAGTCATAAACACTTCTTGACTATATTTGAAATCTGGTATTTCCTGATCTCTCTTATTCTCTGGTACTCTCTGAGGGAGAATAATTTTATCGTGTCAAAGATTTCCAAAGAATGGCATTTCTTACCCTGGAGAAGGCTGATCCATGCAGAACTATCCTCTGCACCACCTCTCAGCAAGTTTTTAATCTTAGACATGGCCACATTGCCACAGCCTCTGTTTGCAATCAGGATAGATAACAAAGTCCCTGCTTCTTTTGGATGTTCACACTGTGAAGGGTGAGCTGCACCTACAGAACCAGCCTGAATGCTGCCAGCATCCCAGGTGTCTGTGCTTCAGGGATGTTGTTCCCACCTCAACCCAAAAGTCCTGCTCAAACACTCCTGCCAATCCAATTGCTTGCAAACAAATTTCTGAGATGTGGGTCACAGCATCAGATACAACAGGAGAGTGAATGGGAGAAAAGTGTTAGTGGAGAATGAAAGATAAAAATTTCTGCCTTCTGTGAAAGGATTAGTCTGGTAACTCACAGAGTTTCTCTTGAGCGTGGTTGTAATTGAAATGCACTCTTTTCAAAGTTTATTGAGTCCTGGAGCAATTTTTAACTAAACTGTTAGCTTAATCTGTCATGTTTCTAATGAGTTAAAAGATTTTATTTCACAGAAAATTTCCAGGTAGCATAAGCAAATTACCAGAGCTTAAGGAAATAATGTATCTCATTCTGGAAAGCACCATTCAACATTTAAGGGAGGAAATGACTGTTCCCTAAGTACAGATGAAAAAGTGGGCAATCTTAGAGATGAAAGGAAGAATTTATTCTGCTTGAAGATGAGCATAGTAAGATTACCAGAAAACCAATTACTCAAGTACAGCAAAACACATTTTTGGAAATAAAGTCATTGAGTTTTCCTGCTGAGACATGAGTGCTTTCTATTTAAAAACCTGATTTTCTTTGAAGTCACTCACAATATAGTAGTAACTAATAATATCATAAAGTCAAGTAAGAACTGGAATCCCCCTGCTGCAGACCTAAAATTAAATTAAGGTGAAGATAAACTTAAACATTAAGCCTGTTGAAGAAATCAATAATTATATGCAAATGAAAACATTTTGAGCTACTTGAGAGTTCCATGCTGGTGCTCTAATGCTAGTCTTGCTCTGAGCATTTTGACTTGGTGAAGCTGAGTTTTTGGAAAATATTGCTAAACAGGCCATCAAATCTATCTTTGTCCCAACTGCAGATTTATTTTTTTAACTAAATGAAGTTCTGCAGCCTTTTAGGCACATGCTGTGGCAATCTGCTGGCTGCTTACCTAATATTTCTTTCTCCTTTTTTATTAGCAGCATTTATTTTAAGGGAAACAATAAACAAACCAAAGACTAAATAGCCATCACTTGGTATATGAGGGGGATCAGTTACACTGTTACAAGACTGGGGGCTTCTGGGAAATTGATGCAGCATGAAACCCCCCCTCCAAACCCACATTCTGTCAATTCAGACAGAGAGATTTCAGACATGTTGCTCAGAGTAGCAGGCAGGATTTATTAGAAGTAAGGGGAGAAGGAAAAGAAGACATATTTCAGGGACAGAGTGGTTCTTCTCAGAGAAGAGAGGGACCGTGAGCCTCCTCTGCACTCCAGACTCATTGGAATCCCAAAGAAATTTCCAGACTCTTCTGTCCACATTCATTTCTTGAGTTTTGACTGACAACAAGATGAAATCACACTGTCAAGTCCCCAATGCCATGAAAACTCTAAGTCAGTTTGGCTCATGCTCAGTGGTTCTAATTGGATTCTTAAACATAAATTCTTACATATTTTATTGCTAGAAGAAATTATCTTTATGTCCCTAAGTTTCAGGATTTGGTAATGGTTCCTCTTATTGGCATTATAGGACATTCATTTCTCCTGCAAATAACAAATAGTTGGCTGAGGAATGTGACACATTTGGTTCACTTCTGCTACATAGGGCTGCAGATAAAATTCTTTTTGGAAAAGAAAGGACATGGGGGTCAGCAGAGTGGGCCCACTTTATTTAATTATTCCTTTATCCTTGTATTCCCACCAATCATATCTGTCTTTTACCAGAAGAACCTCATTCCAATACTCAAAACCTACACACATTCTCTCCATAAAACTTAAATAATCTCTCAATGACATATATCACCTAATGCAATGTAAATGCTATGTCAATTTTTGCTACAGAATATCACATATGGAATCATAACAAGAAAGAAGTCTCCATGTTTGGTACAGGAACAATCTCCCTCCAATGTTTCCAACCAGTTGTTGGTTGAATTCATGAATGTAGAGATCACAGATACAGTGCTCCAACTTTAATTTTCTAGACAGTCTGACAGATGAGGGTGATTGTTTAATACAGTTCTGACCAAAGAAATTTACATGGAACCAACTGGTTGAAATGGTTGGGAAAGTTATTTATTTATTTATTTGAGGTCAACTCCATTAGGTTTTACATAAGAGTGAAACCTACTCTTTCTGGGCCTGGTTTATTTCATTTAATACAAGGTCCTCCAGGTTGACCCATCAGAATCACATGATTAACTCTCTAGAAGTAAGGGATCAAGCTGAGGAGAATACAGAAAGGCCTAGTAGGAAAATGCCATGAAATAGCATTTTCTAAAACAAGAATCAAGAAAATCATATTTAATAGTGAGTTAACAAAATTTGTTTTAAAAGTATCAAATATTTTTATCATTATATAAAAACAAGAGAAGTTTATGACAATATTGCAATGAACCACCATTTTTAAAAATCTATCCAGAATCTTCCACATTTTTGGTCTCACTTCTTCTCAAAATATTCACTTGGTTACAATAGGGGGGAAAAATGAAGAATAATCATTCCAGATAAGGAAATGTGAATTGTGTAGAACCTGAATATTCCTCTATTCAGTTATTTATTTTTTCTGATAACGAGGAAGAGGGTGAGCTGGCATGTGTCTTTTATGTCTAAACTTTTCCTTTCCCTTGCCTAAAAGAGAAACAAAAGACCTGAAGTTTGTTCCACATTTTTCAACATAGGGATGAGTTCTGTCCCAAGAATAAAAGAATCAGCAGCTACAAGGAGAATGTCTTCTTTATGATTTCCTTGGGCAAATAGATGGAAAGGAGAAAATTCTGCCTCTAGGCATTTTGGCTGTTAAGTCCTACACCATGAAGTTTAGATTTTAAAAAATAATTTTCCTGATTTTAGGAAGTATTAAAAGAGACACATTGAGAAGAATGGGATGTCATTTGGAATGACTTGGTGTGAGGTTTCCACAGATTTCTGGAGGAGACCTGTTTGGCCCTATCACTGAGAGTATGACTGGGCCAACAGTGGCATGTTTTCTGAGCATGGGAATGTTAGAGCAAGTGATTGATGAAATTCCGTGACATGTGGCTGAGGGACATGTCTTTTCTTGTTCTTTCTGGGTCCCTCAATCACCCTTAGTATATCACATATCTGCCTCTAGAGATCTAATTCAGTTTTGCTTGTTCCCAGATGGATTTTGAAATGAACAGGAGGCCTCCTGGAATCTAGTTTTATGATGGATGGAAAACAACCACAATGACAAAAAAATCTACTCCTTTTCAATAAAAATACCAAAGGTCTAGCCAAGACTAGTTCTGCACTTTGTAAGTTCTCCTTTTCTTGAGGATTTGAAAAGCTGCTTGGATCTGGGCAGAGCTGGACAGGGAATCTTTCTGCTTTGCAATGGGATTGCTCACTGGGCACTTGAGGCTGCAGAACTAAAACACAGGGGCCACATATTGAGCAAATCCTTCTGGGTTTGGGCATAGAATTGAGATGAGACTGGACACCTCTTGAAGAACAACTTCTGCCCAAGCAGCAGATGTTAGGCTTATCAAATGTCCTGGATCACAATATCAAACTCATTTCATGGCTAAAATTTACTCTAGCTGGTATTTATTCATTTAAAGCTCTCACCTACATGCATTTCTATAATCAGTCTTCATCATGATTCTTGATCTAGTCACTTTAGCTTCATGTTTCCTATGAGATATAAAGGCTACAAGAGATCCAGCACCTGAGTGCAAACTGCCGTGTTAGTACATGGTAGAGCTGGGCAGAATTCATTGGTGCTTTCTTCCTTCACCCCACTGCTTCTACCCTGGTTTCCTTCTCCTCTCCAAACATTCTCTCCTTTGGCAAAGTCTAAGGAATCACAGAAACTGTTGGGTTGTTAGCATTCACCTATCCACTCCTTCTGAGTGTAGCTAACTGCTTTCTTCTAGGCCTTCTTTGTGTTGGATAATACAATGAATCTGGGTAATATTGTGGGAAAAAAAGATGGGTTACTTTCTATGCTAGCTACTAAAATGTCCTGTGCAATATACCTGATGAATATGGAGGATCCTGAAGAACATAAAGAAGACTCAATGACCAAATGAAAGTTAAAAGAGGTCTAACAAGTCAGATATGGTGGTGCATGTCTGTAATTAAAGCAGCTCAGGAGGCTGAAGCATTAGAATTGCAAGTTCAAAACCAGCCTCAACAAAATTGCTCTGATTAATTCAGTGAGACACTGTCCTAAAATAAAAAATAAAATGGGTTGGGGATGTGACTCACTGGCTAAATACTCTTAGGTTTAATCCCCAGTATCAAAAAGAAAAGAAAAAAGTGAATATTCACTATTCTATTAAGAAAAATAAAAACATGGGGGTTGGAGATGTGGCTCAATGGTACAGCACTTGCCTATCATGTGTGAGGCACTGGATTTGATTTTCAGCACCACATAAAAATAAATAAATAAATGTTCATCACCAAATAACAAAAATATTAAAAAAAAAACCAAAACAAATGTAGGTAGAGACAAAAGTATTAGGGTAAGCTTTTCTGAACAGGCAGCATTATCAGGAGTAAAAGTGGACAGAGTCATTCACCTGGGTCCTATTTACCTGTCACACATCTCATCCTCCTTTGTTTCCTTTTACTTCTCTGGGTTTATTTTTCAGGTACCATTAGCTCTACAAATCACCTCTTTATTTTCAACTATGCCTTTAAAGATGCCAGGACATTTCTTTCACCTGCTGCCTCTCTATCAAAAGACAGAATGGCCTTGTCATGCAGAAAAGATCAAACTTTTCTGTTCTGTATTTCAGGAGAGATTCAGGCATGATGAGTTCTCACATAGAGACCAAATAAGCCTTTAGTTTTAAATTTGTGGTGCCCTTCCCTGACAGAAACAGCAATAACTTGAGCCAAAGCAATGGGGATATACAACAAAATGATCATATCCTTCCAAACACATGCAGAGCAGGCCCTATTACATCCCTATGAAAAACCATCTACATAAAACTCTCCTGAATATATCCAGAACCTGTGCTTGAGTCTGGCCTAATGTTAGAATTATATTTGTTACTATATTAATAACTGATGCTGCCACTTAGACCAGGAGAATCTATGGTGGAAATCACAGTTAAGAGTATTTCCTAAAACTGGCCTTAAGAGACAAATGGGAAGACTGAGCTAAAGGTCAAGTTATAAGCATCACTCTGAAGTGCGTAGGCACATGTAAATTATTTGGTATTCTAGATGCTAATACACAGAATTATGATTCAGCTTCTTTTGAGGGATGTTAAAGCATTGGCATATTTAACAAGTACTATGTTACAGTTGATATCACCACCCTTAGTCTCTTCACCAATACTATGAAGTTAGAAAAAGAAGGCACAACCAAGCATTCCTTATGTGCAGGTATCTGGGCAAAACACCAACACTGTTAGTCCCAATTAGTCCTAGAAACCTATGTCCTCAAAGTCATATTTTTTGTTGGCTCTTTAAATTTTACCAAAGACAAGAGGTGGAAATTACTTATGAATAAGTCTTTTTTTACAAAAACACTGTATAAATGAACCAATAAAATGTCTGTTAAGAGCGCATTGTGGTTTAATATGTGGGGAAGCTCTTTTGCTCTGCATTAATGGGCATAATACCTGGGGCTGATCACAGCGTTTTTATATTTCTTTTGAGGTGTATCTATTTAGGCATTTCAAAAGTCTTCATTCTTAATCTCATAAGCATTTATTTTCTTGCAGTTTAGCAGTGAACTTTTTCTCAGTAGTAGAAAAGAGAAAACGTCTCCTCAATGATTTCCAATGAGAAGGAGTTGGTAAGTTTAATATATGATATTGACACAGTCATTTAGCACATGAAGATTTGATGGGAGTTAGCTCATTACTTCATTCTACATGTTTATTTTTAATTATAAATCTAAGGCACATGAGAGGTGATGAATGAGCATCTATGTTAGAGAATGTTATTTCAAGTTTTACGTAAATGCAGTTTGAATATGATTTCAGTGTGTTCTCCTTAACAGATCATTTCTTAAATAACTGGACCCCCAGTGTGACTCTCTTGAGATGGGAGAACCATTAAGAGCTGGGGTCCCAAAGAGGACTTTAGGTCATTGGGTCATGAGGTAGTTCTTTGTTCCAGTCTTTGGGTTCTTGCCAAAGGAAAAGGATTAATCTAGAAGGAGCAAGTCTGATTCCTGTGATTCTCTCTATTCCTAGTTCCTCATATAATCTCTTGCTCTGGCTATATTCCTACTATACAGCTCAAGGGTGGTTCTTAACATAGAGCCTGCTCTATACCATTTTAACTTTGAACCTCCAAAACTATGAGCTAAATCTAGAAAAAAAAAAAACTATTCTTATAAGGAGTCTCACGTTTATTTCTTTATAGTGATGCAAATCTTCCTAAAAATGTTCTTTCATCTCTGCCTTTTATACTCACCCAACCCCATGTTACACCACTTTGTTTCCAGTGTGAAAAACCACAAAACAGTGTTTTCATATTAGATATACTTTTCTAACATATTTCATTCTTTCAACCAGACCCAAACTCTTTGATAACACATTTGGATTCTGTAATCTGATTTACTCTCCATTACTCTTTCCTACAGCTCAATTCAGAAAGGTCCCCAGTTCTTGCTTGGACAAATGCAGTAGCCATGAAACTATTCTCCATGTCTGTAATGTTTTTTGGTCTACCATAAACATTGCTGCTGGATGTGTTTTCCAAAATGCAAAACAATTATTGTACTTTATAGCATACCTAACATCACAATTCTCCATGGTTTTTACTGCAAAAAAAAATCTGGTTTAATCCAAGACCTCCCCAGACTCTGACACATATGCCACCACCACCCAGAGTTCTTCTCTGGGAGTTGGGGCTCAGTGGCTCTGAGGTCACTATCACAGATGCCTGGAGATGTATTCTCTGGGTGACACTGCTGCTCACAACACTGAGGACTCTGAAGGGTTTTTCTCTGGGTGCTGTAGTCACAGGAACTGCTGCCATTGCCCAGAGATTTTCTCTTGGGGCACAGCTGAAAATACACAAAGGTATTTTCTCTGATTGCTGCTGTTGATGCTGTCACAGTGGCCATCCCCAGAGGTCTGCTACCCCTGACACTGACTGGGATGCCTGGCTGCCACTACTGTTGCTAGCCACTGCCACTGCCACTGTTGCTCCCTGGAGATCATTTGGAGGTGTTCTCTCTGGGTGCTCCTGCAGCTGCAGCCACAATTGATGTTGCCACAGTATCCCCGCCTATTGCCAATGCCACTGACTTCTGTAGCTGCTGCTATCCTTCTGCCTGATGCCACTGACTCCTGCTACTAACACTTCCACCACTACCCAGAAATCCACCAGGGAAAGTCCAGGTTTGGTTTAATGAAGTCCCATTCATTTTGAAATGCAAGACAGATCGTAGGGTTTATTTGGCTTGCCAGTTTGTTTGCTTCCATCTTGGAACACAGCTGCCCCTATCTGCGGACACTGGCCAGGATCTGGAGGTTCAGCATGAGGGTGCCTATGGTTTGGTTGCACCTGGGGTCTTCCTTTTGGAAGTGCAGATTGCCAGCATCTAGTTAACCTTTTTCAGGGTTACTCATGCCTATTAATGTCTCTCCAAATTATTGTGGAATTAAGAACTTGGAACTGCAACATGGCTAAACCAAAATATCTGAGGCACAGATTTGTGCAACAGTGACTGAATCTCCCAGGGACTGTCTGGAACAACAGTCTTGTGGGAAGTCAGAGAAAAGGTCTGAGAAGCTTTTAGATGCTGGCACAGACAGCACAAAGATTTATTTTATTGTTGTGTTTTTGCTTGTATGATATCTCTACACACCATACTTGGACTAAGTTTGTGTGTGTGTGTGTGTGTGTGTGTGTGTGTGTGTGTGTGTGTGTGTGTACAGCTGGTGCAGAGGACAGTGGTACCTGCATGATGTTTTACAGTTCTGCTGTATATTTTTGTAATTTTAAGTTATATTCTCTTTATATGTACTTTTCCTTTCACTTATCTCTCTTCCTGGATTCTCTATCATTTTTTCACCAAACAGCCAATCTCTGTTGGTTCCTCTTTCACTCTTCCTGTATATTTTGCTTCTGGTTTCTCTTCTCCCTCATGAACACCATGTCCTGCACTCTTTCTGATTTTTCAGGAAAAACTGAGCACCTGTGTGCAAGGGGCATTTACCACAGGGCTCATATGACTCTGAGAAACAGTATGTAAAGGGAGATTAAGGACAGAACCCAGAAAAGACTGAACACTGCTAGTTGAGGGACACTAACCCATTGGACCCACAGGTGTCTGAGCAAGTGTTGCCTTGGAGAAACTGGAACAAGGCAGAGAGAAGACTGAGCACTCTAAGGTGAAGGGTGTTCACAAAAAGGACCCAGAAAGAAATGAGCTTGGAATGGTTAGGGAACTCAGACAAAGGAAACAGTAGACTGAGAATATTAAGGTGAGGGATGCTCATACAGAGGACATACAGAGACTGAATAAGGACAGGTTAGGTCAATATAGCAACTAAAACAAAGAAGGCTGAGCCATGTTAGGAGAGGGGCTATTACCAAAAGAACAGTGGAAACAGAGCACTACTAGGTGAGGGGTGCTAATCAACAGGATTCAGAGTATCCTGATCACTGGTGAATGAGGGGAAATTTGGGGAAGACCCAGAGAAGAATGAGCACTGGTGGGAGAGGGGTGCTCAGCCAGAGGACTCAGAAGACCCTTATCAATGGTGTTTTGAAGAGATTTAGGGCAGAAGCAAGAGAAGAAAGAGCAAAGACACATGAGGAATGCTTGACTACAGAATCTAGAGGACACAGAGGTCTTCTGGGAAGGGGTTCTCACCTACACAGGGTTTAGAGAATTTGAAACCTTTTCAAGTGTGTTTCAGTAATCTCAGATATTTTGAGAATGGTCTAATTTCAAAGGTCTGAAGAAGTCTTCCATGATGATGGGAAATTGTCCTTGGCCAAAATTTACACTGTCCCTTGAAGATGTACATAGGGCCTGACTCAGAGCTCCTAGTAGGTTTCCTCTCTAATCAAAACAGAATAGCCAATGATATATCAGAGAAGATCCTGAAAATATGTATATATTTGATTTTCATTCAATGTTCAGAAAGATGTCAGAAATACTGGAAATGCTACATTACCCATAAGGCCTCAGACACTTGAGGAATGGTATGGATATGTTGGACAATATGTGGTGGAACTGAATTCTAAGTGCTGTAGGAATTCACATCCATTAAAATTGTCTTGGATTTTCAGGCATGGGTGAGGAGACTGTCTGCATGGGAGCACCAAAGACCTATTGAGGTTATTGAAAAGAGGATATATCCACACCTGTTCATGATTCCACAGTAGTTTTGTATGGAATTTAGATAAAGCCAGAGATGATGTACTGACATTAGCCAGACTGGGATTCACCCACAGAATTCACTAATAAAATTGATTTGCCTAGGGATCAGTGGAGAAGAAGCACTGGTGGTGAAATGTGTCCACCAAAAATACCCACAGGGGACTGAGCACTGGTGGTAGAGTGCTCACCCACAGGACCCAGAGGACCCTGAAAAATTGTGCAGGAGGGAAGATCAAGTCAGAAACCAGAGAAGCCTGAGTACTTGTGGAATAGGCGTGCTCACCCATAGTACTCAGAAGACCTGAGCAAAGGTGGGTAAGTGAGGTTAAGACAAAACCCATAAAAGGCTGAACAAGTTAGGCTACCTATGACCACACACATGAGCCAGATAATGGTGAGATAAAATTGGTTATGGGAGCACTTCACATGACACAGAGGAAACTGAGCCCTGCTAGGTGAGGTGCACTCACCCAGGGGTCCCAGAGTATACTGAGCACTGCTGGATGAGGGGCACTCACCCAGAGGACACAGAGAAGATAGAGTCCTGAAGGGTTAGAGGCACTTTAAAACAATATTCTGGGAAAACTGAGCACCTATGTATGAGGGGTGCTCACCACAGGACACGGATGACCCTGAGCAATGGTAAGTGAGGGGAGATTAAGGACAGGACCCAGAAAAGACTGAGCACCCTCAGGTTAGGGGCACTAATCACAGGTCCCAAGGAGTGTGAGCAAAAATTGCCTTGGGGAACCTGGAACAGGAAAGAGAAGATTGAGCACTCTAAGGTGAGGGGCTCTCACCAAATGGACCCTGAGACAAATGAGCAATTTACCTTTCTGGAAAATTACTCAAAAAAAAAAAAAAAAAAAAAAAAAAAAAAACAGAGAAAACTGAGCAAGGTAAGGTGAGGTGTGCTCACCCAAAGGACCCAAAGAAGACTGAGAAATGACAGGTTAGGCAAATGTAGCAGCTTAAACAAGGAAGGCTGAGTCATGTTAGCAGAATAGTTATCACCAAGAGGACCAAATGGAATCAAAGTAAAAGTGGGTGAGGGGTACTCAGACACCGAACTCACATTACCCAGAGAATTGGAGAATGAGGGGAGAATTAGGGAAGGACTCAGAGAAGACTGAGCACTGGTGGGAGAGATGCACTCACCCAGAGGACTCAGAAGATCCTGAGCAATGGTGGTTGAGATGAGGTTTTGTGCAGAACTGAGAAAAGACAGAGCAAAGATTGATAAGGTGTTTTTGACTATAGGATCCAGAGAAGACCAAGGTCTTTTGAGAAAGCAGTTCTCACCTACAGCACTCAGAATTTTTGGAACCTTTTGGAGAGTATCCCTTAGGTCAAAGTTTCAGTGACCTCAGGTATTTTGGGAAAGGTCCTGTTTCAAAGGTCTGAAGAAGTCCTCCATGGTGCTGGGAAGTTGTCCGTGGGCACATTTTACACTGTTCCTTGAAAGTGTGCATTGGTTCTGACTGTTCCTAGGAGGTTTCCTCTCTTGTCAAAAGAGAGCAGCCAGTGACATATCAGAAAATATCCTGAAAATACTGAAATATATGCTTTCCATTCACTGGTCATTGGGATGTTAAAAATAATGGATATGTTATATCACTGATAATAGCTCAGCCACTTAAGCAAAGGTGTGGACTTGGTGGACTATGAGTGCTGGAATGAGGTCCTCAGTGCTGTTGAAATTGACATACATTAAAATCCTCTTGGGTTTTCACGCATTTTTGAGGAGGCTGTCTGCCTGGCAACATCAAAGTCCTATTGAGACTGTTTCCAGGTTTTTATAGTCATGTTGACCTTGATATGCAGGTGAGGCCAGAGATGGTTTAAAGACATTACCAGGAAAGGTGCTCACCCAGAGTGTTCACTAAGGGAACCAGGTTGTTCAGGGCTCATTGGAGATTGAGCACTGGTAGGGAAAGTGTGTCCACTCACAATACCCAGAGGGAACTGAGCACTGTTTGGAGAGATGCACTCACCCACAGGACTCAGATGACACCCAGCAATGGTGTGTGAAGGAAGATTCCTTAAGGACAGGACCTAGCAGAGTCTGAGGAAAAATTCCCTTTGGAACCTGGAACAGGACAGAGAGAATACTGAGCACTATTAAGTGAGAGGCTATCGCCAAACCGACAAAGAACAGAATGAGCAAGGAATGGTTAGGTAACACAGAAAAAAGAAACAGAGGAGATTGAGCACTTTTAGGTGAAGGGGTCTCACCCACAAGATGCAGAAGAGACTAAGTAATTTTAGGTTAGACAAACTTAGTGGCTACAACAAAGAATGATGAGCATTGTTAACAGAGAAGCTATCACAAAACAGACCCACTTGAGTCTGAGCATTAATGGGTGAGGCGTGCTCACCCCCAGTATGCAAAATATCCTGGGAAATGATGAGTGAAAGAAGATTTAGGGCAGAACCCAGAGAAGACTGAACCAAGTTAGGTGAGGTGTCATTGACCACAGGATCAAAAGGAGAGGGTTTCTCTCCAACAGGTGTCAGAATTTTGGGATCCTTTTCAAGAGTGTCCCTCGGACAATGTCTCAGTGACTTGAGGGATGGTGGGAATGGTTCTATTTAAAAGATCAAAAGAAGTCCTGGATGATGATGGGAAATTGTCATTGGCTACATTTTACACTCTCCCTTGAAGGTGTGAATTGATCCTGATCCAGATGTGCTATGAGGTTTACTTTCTGGTGAAGAGAGTAGGGAGTGACATGTGAGAGAAGATCTGGGTAATTTTTAAATATATCCTTTTCTTCCACTGGTCAGAGGGAAGGCAGAAATCCTGGGCATGCTACATCTCTCATAAGAGCTTAGCCACTTGAGCAAAGTTGTGGAAATGTTGAACTAAGAATGGTGGAAAAAGGTCCTCAGTGCTGTTGGAATTGACAACCATTAAAGTTGCTTTGTGTTTTCAGGCATTGGTTAGGAGGCTGTCTGAATGGCAGCACTAAAAACCTATTGAGGTTGTTGAAAAGAGGAAGTATCCACATTCTCAAAGTTTTCTCATTAGTCTGCTGGATATGCATATAAGGCCAGAGATGGTGTACTGACAATAACCAGAATGGCACTAAGGCGGAGAGTTCACAAAGAGAACCAGGATGCCTAGAACTCAGTGGAGATTGAACATGGGATTGAAGTTAGCCCAACCAAAATACTGAGAAGGGACTGAGCACTGGTGGGAGATGGGCATTCACCCAGAGAACACAGAAGATTCAGAGCAAAGTGTGTCAGATGAGCTTAAGAATAGTATCTAGAGGAGACTGAGAACTCCTATGTGAAGTGTGTTCAACCACAAGGCACAGGAGAATGAGTACTGCTGGCCTGGGGACCTGGCTCAATGAACAGTTTATGTATTTATTATTCACGTGATTGTAGCACTCACTCTTTTCCTCTTGTCCACTCTTCTGAGGTGACCTTCGGGCTGCTTTCTGCCCTCGTGGGAACTTACCTGTCTCCTCTCCTCCCAAGTGTCCTCTCCCCATGCCAGTTTCAATTTCTACTCGTTATGGTTTCAGTTATTACTCTCAAGATTCATTACAGAGAGATCGTGGCTGAAAGTCATATCCTTGATCCTACTTTCATTCAGGTGCATTCAGTCTGTCTTTTGTGCTCCCCTCTTGTTTTTCCAGTTGACATTGAGGTTCATGTAAAAAGCGCTCAGGTGTGCAAGTCCCCTTCATGGGCAGAGGGTTTGGGAGTATAGCCAAAAAGCCTGGAGAGAACCAGGTATAAGTGGGGCTGTGATTTTGAATTTCATGCCACTTAGCCCTGGCAAACAATGGGCAGGGGAGGAAGGTGGTGAAGAATTATTTGCATAAGCCTACTCAGAAGAGAGCCCTGAACTCTATCCTCAGGAGAGTTGAGTGAGGTCCTGAAAGTAGTATTTGAAGAAATGCAGGTGAGTAGGCAGAACTGTTCTCTTGGAGCAAATTTGCAAACTGAAAGGTGTCCGAGGAAGTGGGTTGCACGTGAAAATGGTGCTATTTTGCAGTGTTGATTCATTTTGTGAGGAGAGGAAAATAGAAAAGTAAGAGGGGAGAGGAGGATGGTTGGGAGGCACCGATGCCCTCCTGTTTGTAAAATTACAAATAATTTACGGTAATCTAACAGTGCTGGGGTCTCGAACCCTGGTCTGGAGCATAGGAGGCAGGCTCTCTATGTGATGGGCTATATCGCCAGCTGAGGGGTGTCTTCTCTGAGTTAGGACAATTGAACACGTACAGTCCTAATTGGTGAAAAAGGATGCAGAAGAGCAATCAATACCAAGCCAAACAATGCCTAAGGAATTCTAAACCCTCTTGTTCACTACAATCCAGAAAGGAACACTTTTGCATGTCTATACCCACGAGCAGCAGTGTGTCCGGAGGGACAGATTTTTTCCCCTCTTCACTTAAGGAGGAAAACAGATGTAGCTGACCTCTGAGCCCCAATATGTATCAGGGATTCAAGGACGCCTGGAGCTGGGGCAGAGGCAGTACTATGTGGGATTGAGAATATGCTCATTTACAGAGTATGGATGGAGAGTTTGGGGATCATTCACATGGGCAAACCTAGGCAATAGATTCACAATCTACTGATTAATTCCTCGATCCTGCTTTCTTCTTATTTTTCCGTTTGTCATTTTCATTTGAAGAATTCTAAAGAGCAGAGACCTATGCATCATGGAAAAGCCAGATTTGGTGATGGATCTTACCCATGATCTCGGGAAAGGCTGAGGCACAGGAAGGTGTTCCTCCTGTGCTCTGCCTGTTTCCCTCAGTGAGGGGATGCTTCAGCAATTTAGCCGGATGCTGTTGGGAGATATAGCAAGGCAAAGGCAAGTGATGATGGCTCATGGGGTCGGGGGTCCCAGAAGAGAAACGTGGAGGCGGAAAGAAAACAGTCCTCATCCAGTTTCAATTTCTACTGGTTATGGTATCAATTATAACTAACAAGATTCGTTACAGAGTGATCGTGGCTGAAAGTCATATCCTTGATCCTACATTCATTCAGGTGCATTCACTTCCACTCAGAAAAACGCATCAACTGCTTACCAGTTCTCCTGTGACATGAGAAAAATTCATGGGAGAATTCCTCTAATCAAAGGGGAGGGAGCAGGCTCTGGGCAGCTAGGTCATGAAGGGCGCGGGGCTTCTAGGCTCCCGTAGGAGAGGGAACTTTGTTGCACTCCCCAGAGGGTTTGTGAAGCCTTGGGCAACATGAACTGTGAAGCCTGGCTCATGTGACATGGCGCCTGCACTCCGGATTCCACCTGAGGTCACAGAGGAGCGGCCCGAGAACGCGGTGGCGTCACGGATCCCATGGCAACCAGAGCCCATTGGGCTCCTGGCCGCTTCAAGCCCACATTCAAGACAAGCTCCGGCTCAGCGGTGAGGATAAGAGGATAGACGAAAGGAGAGGGTGCCAGGGTCTTGTGTTTTTTAAGGAAATGATTCTATCCTTGTTGCCGGGTCAACTCGAAACCAGGCGCTAAGCGGTGTGCAGCCCCGTGGGCGATAAATACCTTCATATGCAGGCAGGACCAGGGTTCCCACTGAAGCCTGACAGCTCGCATTTCCACCCAGGCGCGTTAGGGGGCGCTGTGCTCCTTTGGCCCCACCATTCACACTGAGGGCCGGCTCACCTGGCTCCACTGCATGCTCTTAGCCCCCACCATGTCCAGTGGAACAGGCTGGGACCGAGGGCTGCCTGAGAAGACGTGGCTCAACAAGCTTACCACCAGCAGCAGTGGATTTGCCTTCCGACCGCATTCCTGCAGGACCTGGAAGGCCCCGGATTTCTTCAGAGTCAGGAGTCTAGCCTAGAGGCCTAGCAGCCACACAGAGAGATGGGTGGTGAGCGCTCAGCTCAGTCCAGCAGGCAGTGCAGCGCCGGGGCTCAAGTGATCATTGAAATGGGACATGTCACATTCCACCAGTCGGGTTTCCCCTGCTCAGCTACAAAGTCTGCAAAGGAGACAGCTGGAACATGGCATGTGCCTGTTCCACGTGAAGGCCTTTGGCTCCTCTGGTGGCTCATGGAAAAGGAGGGAGTCACTCACTCAGCATGTTGGTTGGAGGACAGGACGGACCTGACAAGAAAGGAGAGTTGTTCTGTGCTCACTCCAACTGCCAGGCCCCACCTGCTCGGCTGCTGCATTACCACTCCGCTGCGCCCAGAAACTTACCTGGCGGGATTTTTCCAGGGGCACGTCAACGCACCTCAGGAGGCACAAAAGCCTTGGCCATCTGCATTCACACAATGGTTCGCCTTCCTGACCTGACAAGCGCCCCTCGGTCCCAAGGGTCTGTGCCATATTGCCAGGAGTCATCTTAGCAGCCATGGGAGGGAGCAGCCTACAAGTCGGTGAATGAAGTAAAAGCCTGGTGATGGCATGATGAGCACAGTTTCACAGGGCATAACACCAGCTTTGAACATAGACCCTGCTGAACGTGGAATGGTGCAGAGCTTCCAACCGGAATTTTCAAAAGGGGAGAGTAAGGCCATTTGAGGGGGGCAAGAAAAGGTGGAGAGGGTCTTCCTGGAGAACAACTTCAGAATAGAGGCACTCTGAGACTCGTCATTGTTCACGGTCAACCCACAAATTCCTCGACATATCTACAGCCTCATCCTACACTACTAATTCAGGAAGTAGTTAGTTTTTGTTCGTTCTGTATGCATCCATGAACACCGACCCTAATGTCATTTCAAGTACATCAATGCCCTTGAAAATGTATTCTCATTCACTTGCTCCCAAGGGTCAGTCGAATATACGTACACTGATTCCTATATTTTTCTGGCACAAGAAGCATGAGCAAAGGCTTTCCTAACATCACAGCACCTACCCCACGACCTACAATTTAAAGCAGCTGATCCGGGAATACGCAACACTAAACCCTGGCTCTCTGTGCGAATGAAGAGTTCACCACTCTCTCAGAAATTCAATCCCCTAATGGTCTATGAATATCCAAGTGTGAGGAACCTGTATCAGCAATACGTGAATATCAAACCTGACGTGGTTCCATAATAACCAACATTTTAATAGAATTACTGAGAAGAAAATGCATACCTCTAGCATTTGCAAAGTGTCATATCCGCTTTCTTTCCTGACATGTTTCTATCCCCCGCCCACAGGCCATATGCCTAATGTCTCTGGTTTCCTCCTTCCCGTGTGAGATCTTGGAAAGAGGTGTTTTGTGTCATCCCTTACCCTCCAAAGCACAGTGCATTCATTCCTAGATCCCAGGTATACATGAGAGCAACTCACACCCCGAGTTGTTGTTATGCTTCACCCAATTCTAGGCTGCATCTCTTGAGGAGGTCCATCAAAATTAACAAGAGTGCATAAAAGGGCTCCATTTCTCTTGACACTGGAGCTCCAATGATATTGGGAGAGTAGGTTGTAAATCCCCCGTGATAGTCCTGAATGCTACCAATAGAGGCTCACATCCATTCAGCCCCAATTCCTACCATTATTCACCAAGAGGTCACAAGCAAGCCACTGCAAAGCCAAACTCTCAGAGAAATTCCAGGGACAAGAGCGGCTGTCTTTTGTGCTCCCCTCTTGGTTTTCCAGTTGACATTGAGGTTCACGTGGAAAGTGCTCAGGTGTGCAAGTCCCCTTCATGGGCAGAGGGTATGGGAGTATGTCCAAACAGCCTGGAGAGAACCAGGTATAAGTGCGGCTGTGATTTTGAATTTCCTGCCACCGAGCCCTGGCAAACAATGGGCAGGGGGGAAGGTGGTGAAGAATTATTTGCATAATCCTACTCAGGAGAGAGCCTTGAACTCTGTCCTCAGGAGAGTAGAGTGAGGTCGCCAAAGTAGTACTCGGAAGAAATGCAGGTGAGTGTGCAGCACTGTTCTCTTGGAGCACATTTGCAAACTGAAAGGTGTCCGAGGAAGTGGGTTGCACGTGAAACTGGTGCTGTTTTACAGTGTTGATTCATTTTGTGAGGAGAGGAGAAGAGAAAAGTAAGAGGTGAGAGGAGGAAGGTTGGGAGACTCCGATGCGCTCTTGTGTGTTTGTAATTTACGGTAATCTAACAGTGCTGGGGTCTCGAACCCTGGTCTGGAGCGTAGGAGGCAGGCTCTCTACGTGATGGGCTATATCGCCAGCTGAGGGGTGTCTGCTCTGAGTTACTACACTTGAACACGTACAGTCCTAATTGGTGAAAAAGGATGCAGAAGAGCAATCAATACCAAGCCAAACAATGCCTAAGGAATTCTAAATCCTCTTGTTCACGACAATCCAGCAAGGAACTCTTTTGCATGTCTATACCCAAGAGCAGCAGTGTGTCCTGAGGGACAGATTTTTTCCCCTCTTCACTTAAGGAGGAAAACGGATGTAGCTGACCTCTGAGCCCAAATTTGTATCAGGGATCCAAGGACGCCAGGAGCAGGGGCAGAGGCAGGACTAGGTGGGATTGAGAATATGCACATTTGCTGAGTACGAATGGAGAGTTTGGGGATCATTCACATGTGCAACCCTAGCCAATAGATTCACAATCTACTGATTAATTCCTCGATCCTATTTTCTTCTTATTTTTCCGTTTGTCATTTTCATTTGAAGAATTCTAAAGAGCAGAGACCTGTGCATCATGGACAAGCCAGTTTTGGTGATGGATCTTGCCCATGATCTCGGGAAAGCCTGAGGCAGAGGAAGTTGTTCCCCCTGTGCTATGCCTGTTTCCCTCAGTGTGGGGGTGCTTCAGCAATTTAGCCGGATGCTGTTTGGATATATAGCAAGGCAAAGGCAAGTGTTGATGGCTCATGGGGTCGGGGGTCCCAGAAGAGAAACGTGGTGTCAGAAAGAAAACAGTCCTCATCCAGTTTCAATTTCTACTCGTTATGGTATCAATTATTACTCCCAAGATTCGTGACAGAGTGATCGTGGCTGAAAGTCATATCCTTGATCCTACATTCATTCAGGTGCATTCACTTCCACTCGGAAAAACGCATCAATTGCTTACCAGTTCTCCTGTGATATGAGAAAAATTCATGGGAGAACTCCTCTAATCAAAGGGGAGGGAGCAGGCTCTGGGCAGCTAGGTCATGAAGGGCGCGGGGCTTCTAGGCTCCCGTAGGAGAGGGAACTTTGTTGCACTCCCCAGAGGGTTTGTGAAGCCTTGGGCAACATGAACTGTGAAGCCTGGCTCACGTGACATGGCGCCTGCACTCCGGATTCCACCTGAGGTCACAGAGGAGCGGCCCGAGAACGCGGTGGCGTCACGGATCCCATGGCAACCAGAGCCCATTGGGCTCCTGGCCGCTTCAAGCCCACATTCAAGACAAGCTCCGGCTCAGCGGTGAGGATAAGAGGATAGACGAAAGGAGAGGGTGCCAGGGTCTTGTGTTTTTTAAGGAAATGATTCTATCCTTGCTGCCGGGTCAACTCGAAACCAGGCGCTAAGCGGTGTGCAGCCCCGTGGGCGATAAATACCTTCATATGCAGGCAGGACCAGGGTTCCCACTGAAGCCTGACAGCTCGCATTTCCACCCAGGCGCGTTAGGGGGCGCTGTGCTCCTTTGGCCCCACCATTCACACTGAGGGCCGGCTCACCTGGCTCCACTGCACGCTCTTAGCCCCCACCATGTCCAGTGGAACAGGCTGGGACCGAGGGCTGCCTGAGAAGACGTGGCTCAACAAGCTTACCACCAGCAGCAGTGGATTTGCCTTCCGACCGCATTCCTGCAGGACCTGGAAGGCCCCGGATTTCTTCAGAGTCAGGAGTCTAGCCTAGAGGCCTAGCAGCCACACAGAGAGATGGGTGGTGAGCGCTCAGCTCAGTCCAGCAGGCAGTGCAGCGCCGGGGCTCAAGTGATCATTGAAATGGGACATGTCACATTCCACCAGTCGGGTTTCCCCTGCTCAGCTACAAAGTCTGCAAAGGAGACAGCTGGAACATGGCATGTGCCTGTTCCACGTGAAGGCCTTTGGCTCCTCTGGTGGCTCATGGAAAAGGAGGGAGTCACTCACTCAGCATGTCGGTTGGAGGACAGGACGGACCTGACAAGAAAGGAGAGTTGTTCTCTGCTCACTCCAACTGCCAGGCCCCACCTGCTCGGCTGCTGCATTACCACTCCGCTGCGCCCAGAAACTTACCTGGTGGGATTTTTCCAGGGGCACGTCGACGCACCTCAGGAGGCACAAAAGCCTTGGCCATCTGCATTCACACAATGGTTCGCCTTCCTGACCAGACAAACGCCCCTCGGTCCCAAGGGTCTGTGCCATATTGCCAGGAGTCATCTTAGCAGCCATGGGAGGGAGCAGCCTACAAGTCGGTGAATGAAGTAAAAGCCTGGTGATGGCATGATGAGCACAGTTTCACAGGGCATAACACCAGCTTTGAACACAGACCCTGCTGAACGTGGAATGGTGCAGAGCTTCCAACCGGAATTTTCAAAAGGGGAGAGGAAGGCCATTTGAGGGGGGCAAGAAAAGGTGGAGAGGGTCTTCCTGGAGAACAACTTCAGAATAGAGGCACTCTGAGACTCATCATTGTTCACGGACAACCCACAAATTCCTCGACATATCTACAGCCTCATCCTACAGCACTAATTCAGGAAGTAGTTAGTTGTTGTTCGTTCTGTATGCATCCAAGAACACCGACCCTAATGTCATTTCAAGTACATCAATGCCCTTGAAAAGTCCTCTCTCATTCTCATGCTCTCAAGGGTCAGTCGAATATACGTACGCTGATTCCTATATTTTTCTGGCACAAGAAGCATGAGCAAGGGCTTTCCTAACATCACAGCACCTACCCCACGACCTACAATTTAAAGCAGCTGATCCGGGAATACGCCACACTAAACCCTGGCTCTCTGTGCGAATGAAGAGTTCACCACTCTCTCAGAAATTCAATCCCCTAATGGTCTATGAATATCCAAGTGTGAGGAACCTGTATCAGCAATACGTGAGTATCAAACCTGACGTGCTTCCATAATAACCAACATTATAATAGAATTACTGAGAAGAAAATGCATACCTCTAGCATTTGCAAAGTGTCATATCCGCTTTCTTTCCTGACATGTTTCTATCCCCCGCCCACAGGCCATATGCCTAATGTCTCTGGTTTCCTCCTTCCCGTGTGAGATCTTGGAAAGAGGTGTTTTGTGTCATCCCTTACCCTCCAAAGCACAGTGCATTCATTCCTAGATCCCAGGTATACATGAGAGCAACTCACACCCCGAGTTGTTGTTATGCTTCACCCAATTCTAGGCTGCATCTCTTGAGGAGGTCCATCAAAATTAGCAAGAGTGCATAAAAGGGCTCCATTTCTCTTGACACTGGAGCTCCAATGATATTGGGAGAGTAGGTTGTAAATCCCCCGTGATAGTCCTGAATGCTACCAATAGAGGCTCACATCCATTCAGCCCCAATTCCTACCATTATTCACCAAGAGGTCACAAGCAAGCCACTGCAAAGCCAAACTCTCAGAGACATTCCAGGGACAAGAGCGGCTGTCTTTTGTGCTCCCCTCTTGGTTTTCCAGTTGACATTGAGGTTCACGTGGAAAGTGCTCAGGTGTGCAAGTCCCCTTCATGGGGCAGAGGGTATGGGAGTATGTCCAAACAGCCTGGAGAGAACCAGGTATAAGTGCGGCTGTGATTTTGAATTTCCTGCCACCGAGCCCTGGCAAACAATGGGCAGGGAAGAAAGGTGGTGAAGAATTATTTGCATAATCCTACGCAGGAGAGAGCCTTGAACTCTGTCCTCAGCAGAGTAGAGTGAGGTCGCCAAAGTAGTACTCGGAAGAAATGCTGGTGAGTGTGCAGCACTGTTCTCTTGGAGCACATTTGCAAACTGAAAGGTGTCCGAGGAAGTGGGTTGCCCGTGAAACTGGTGCTGTTTTACAGTGTTGATTCATTTTGTGAGGAGAGGAGAAGAGAAAAGTAAGAGGTGAGAGGAGGAAGGTTGGGAGACTCCGATGCGCTCTTGTGTGTTTGTAATTTACGGTAATCTAACAGTGCTGGGGTCTCGAACCCTGGCCTGGAGCGTAGGAGGCAGGCTCTCTACGTGATGGGCTATATCGCCAGCTGAGGGGTGTCTGCTCTGAGTTACTACACTTGAACACGTACAGTCCTAATTGGTGAAAAAGGATGCAGAAGAGCAATCAATACCAAGCCAAACAATGCCTAAGGAATTCTAAATCCTCTTGTTCACGACAATCCAGCAAGGAACTCTTTTGCATGTCTATACCCAAGAGCAGCAGTGTGTCCTGAGGGACAGATTTTTTCCCCTCTTCACTTAAGGAGGAAAACGGATGTAGCTGACCTCTGAGCCCAAATTTGTATCAGGGATCCAAGGACGCCAGGAGCAGGGGCAGAGGCAGGACTAGGTGGGATTGAGAATATGCACATTTGCTGAGTACGAATGGAGAGTTTGGGGATCATTCACATGTGCAACCCTAGCCAATAGATTCACAATCTACTGATTAATTCCTCGATCCTATTTTCTTCTTATTTTTCCGTTTGTCATTTTCATTTGAAGAATTCTAAAGAGCAGAGACCTGTGCATCATGGACAAGCCAGTTTTGGTGATGGATCTTGCCCATGATCTCGGGAAAGCCTGAGGCAGAGGAAGTTGTTCCCCCTGTGCTATGCCTGTTTCCCTCAGTGTGGGGGTGCTTCAGCAATTTAGCCGGATGCTGTTTGGATATATAGCAAGGCAAAGGCAAGTGTTGATGGCTCATGGGGTCGGGGGTCCCAGAAGAGAAACGTGGTGTCAGAAAGAAAACAGTCCTCATCCAGTTTCAATTTCTACTCGTTATGGTATCAATTATTACTCCCAAGATTCGTGACAGAGTGATCGTGGCTGAAAGTCATATCCTTGATCCTACATTCATTCAGGTGCATTCACTTCCACTCGGAAAAACGCATCAATTGCTTACCAGTTCTCCTGTGATATGAGAAAAATTCATGGGAGAACTCCTCTAATCAAAGGGGAGGGAGCAGGCTCTGGGCAGCTAGGTCATGAAGGGCGCGGGGCTTCTAGGCTCCCGTAGGAGAGGGAACTTTGTTGCACTCCCCAGAGGGTTTGTGAAGCCTTGGGCAACATGAACTGTGAAGCCTGGCTCACGTGACATGGCGCCTGCACTCCGGATTCCACCTGAGGTCACAGAGGAGCGGCCCGAGAACGCGGTGGCGTCACGGATCCCATGGCAACCAGAGCCCATTGGGCTCCTGGCCGCTTCAAGCCCACATTCAAGACAAGCTCCGGCTCAGCGGTGAGGATAAGAGGATAGACGAAAGGAGAGGGTGCCAGGGTCTTGTGTTTTTTAAGGAAATGATTCTATCCTTGCTGCCGGGTCAACTAGAAACCAGGCGCTAAGCGGTGTGCAGCCCCGTGGGCGATAAATACCTTCATATGCAGGCAGGACCAGGGTTCCCACTGAAGCCTGACAGCTCGCATTTCCACCCAGGCGCGTTAGGGGGCGCTGTGCTCCTTTGGCCCCACCATTCACACTGATGGCCGGCTCACCTGGCTCCACTGCACGCTCTTAGCCCCCACCATGTCCAGTGGAACAGGCTGGGACCGAGGGCTGCCTGAGAAGACGTGGCTCAACAAGCTTACCACCAGCAGTAGTGGATTTGCCTTCCGACCCCATTCCTGCAGGACCTGGAAGGCCCCGGATTTCTTCAGAGTCAGGAGTCTAGCCTAGAGGCCTAGCAGCCACACAGAGAGATGGGTGGTGAGCGCTCAGCTCAGTCCAGCAGGCAGTGCAGCGCCGGGGCTCAAGTGATCATTGAAATGGGACATGTCACATTCCACCAGTCGGGGTTCCCCTGCTCAGCTACAAAGTCTGCAAAGGAGACAGCTGGAACATGGCATGTGCCTGCTCCACGTGAAGGCCTTTGGCTCCTCTGGTGGCTCATGAAGAAAGGAGGGAGTCACTCACTCAGCATGTCGGTTGGAGGACAGGACGGACCTGACAAGAAAGGAGAGTTGTTCTCTGCTCACTCCAACTGCCAGGCCCCACCTGCTCGGCTGCTGCATTACCACTCCGCTGCGCCCAGAAACTTACCTGGTGGGATTTTTCCAGGGGCACGTCGACGCACCTCAGGAGGCACAAAAGCCTTGGCCATCTGCATTCACACAATGGTTCGCCTTCCTGACCAGACAAACGCCCCTCGGTCCCAAGGGTCTGTGCCATATTGCCAGGAGTCATCTTAGCAGCCATGGGAGGGAGCAGCCTACAAGTCGGTGAATGAAGTAAAAGCCTGGTGATGGCATGATGAGCACAGTTTCACAGGGCATAACACCAGCTTTGAACACAGACCCTGCTGAACGTGGAATGGTGCAGAGCTTCCAACCGGAATTTTCAAAAGGGGAGAGGAAGGCCATTTGAGGGGGGCAAGAAAAGGTGGAGAGGGTCTTCCTGGAGAACAACTTCAGAATAGAGGCACTCTGAGACTCCTCATTGTTCACGGTCAACCCACAAAATCCTCGACATATCTACAGCCTCATCCTACAGTACTAATTCAGGAAGTAGTTAGTTTTTGTTCGTTCTGTATGCATCCAAGAACACCGACCCTAATGTCATTTCAAGTACATCAATGCCCTTGAAAAGTCCTCTCTCATTCTCATGCTCTCAAGGGTCAGTCGAATATACGTACGCTGATTCCTATATTTTTCTGGCACAAGAAGCATGAGCAAGGGCTTTCCTAACATCACAGCACCTACCCCACGACCTACAATTTAAAGCAGCTGATCCGGGAATACGCCACACTAAACCCTGGCTCTCTGTGCGAATGAAGAGTTCACCACTCTCTCAGAAATTCAATCCCCTAATGGTCTATGAATATCCAAGTGTGAGGAACCTGTATCAGCAATCCGTGAATATCAAACCTGAAGCATGAGCAAGGGCTTTCCTAACATCCTTCATATGCAGGCAGGACCAGGGTTCCCACTGAAGCCTGACAGCTCGCCTTTCCACCCCGGCGCGTTAGGGGGCGCTGTGCTCCTTTGGCCACACCATTCACACTGATGGCCGGCTCACCTGGCTCCACTGCATGCTCTTAGCCCCCACAATGTCCAGTGGAACAGGCTGGGACCGAGGGCTGCCTGAGAATATATGGGACAACAAGCATTGTTATTCTTGGATTCACCATAATTAAAGGAACAATTATTTTTATATTTTCCTCTATCATTACAAGCTCCATTAAAATATTAAGGGTTAAATATTTTCAAGTATATTTCATTGTTTTCGTCCTGAACTTCTAAAGAACACATGATTTCAACTTCATTAATTCATAGAAATTAAATGTTCATGTGTTTTTTATTTGAACATTGGGCACTGTGAAGTAGTATCAAAATGTATTACTAACTTGAGGAAAAAAATATTTACTGAGAATAACAGGGATGTACAATCAGTTTTGTTCCTGGATGACATTTTTACAAACTATGTAGAAAGTACTTTTTGTGATTATTGTTTAAACTTTTTCATTTTTTATGCTTGTTTTACCAGACCTCTAAGGAAAATTTGGATAATTTTATAGTGATAATCACATGTATATTGGTTCAGTGTTTTTCAATCATTTAAATTTTTATTTGTTCAATTAGGATATTTTATTCTTAAACAATTGTAGACATATAAAGTTGTGTTAAGAAAAAAGAGAGACATCATCTGTTCACTTTATGTGTAACTCCTTCCCAGGGTTCACACTGTGACATTAAAGATGACATCGCTGAGGTATAGACCATTTCCATCTCAAATGCTCCTCATGATGACCTCTGAGCCTCACCTATTTTCTCCTGCTGCCCTCCGCAGTACTCATGGCCACCATTAAGCCTTTTTTATTTTTATGAATTTATCATTTTAAAAATGTTTTACAAACAGAAATATAGTATGGAAAATTTACTGATTTAAAAAATAGTGTAATTATTTGGTGATTCATTCAGTTTGTTGTGTATATAATAAGGACTATACATCAATGAGCATCCCATCTGAAAGCACCAGAAACCACTGCTGATGTGGGAACTCACAAAAGAGATTATATTAAGTGGACAGGCAGAGTGCCTGACCACAAGGATGAGAGAGAGAATGGTGGGAGAACCATTCTTAGGTGGTGAAATTTCATGGGCTAATAACAGTCTGACCAACAACTAATGAGAAATTTTGAGGGCTAACAATATGAAATAATAAATGACTAGGAAGTTCTTGGGCTAACAATCTAGGTTGTAAAATTGTGTGGAGGGGAAGAATAATGGTGGCAGCAAAATGGGAGATCCGATGCCAATATTCATCCCTTTTTGTTTTTATAGATACCAGGGGTGGTACAATGGTCTTTCTTCTGTAGCTTCTTCCTGCTGGTTAGGGATGAAGAATTTTATTCCTGTAAAAAGGATATTCAGGAGGGTTTAAGGTGGGAGCAGAGTTTTTGGAGTCAGAGGTGTCAGTAGTAAATTGCAGGTATCAGTTTTGTGTGTCAGGGTCTGGTAGTCTTGAAGGACAAGGGATTGATTGAATGATTGGTTGGTGAACTTGAGTATATGATCTTGTAGAAACTTCTGTAGGCAATTTAGCAGGCTTGGTCCTGTTTAGAAGGATCTGTAGGTCTTAAAATGACCCAAAATTTCTGACTCTAGAGGTTTCCCTTGATAGTTATCAGGTACTCCTGCCTGCCTACGAATCTCTTTTGTCATCTCCAGTCTTATTTATTCTTTGGGTTAACACAATTATATATCTTAAGTCACATTTGACTATTGTTTCTTCTTCTA